>NC_031990.1:72022803-72098676 GCF_001879085.1 Nicotiana attenuata
GGATAGGAAAAGCACCTCAGGTATGGCTCACTTTCTTGGTTCATGTCTTGTATCATGAGCCACTAAAAAGCAAAATTCAGTGGCCTTATCTAGTGCTGAGGCTGAATATGTTGTTGCTACATCTTGTTGTGCTCAACTACTAGGGATCAAACAACAGCTGGTAGATTTTGGCATTGAAGTTGGTTGCATTCCTATATTCTGTGATAACACTAGTGCTATAAGTATGACAAAGAACCTTGTTCATCATAAGAGGACTAAGCACATAGATGTTAGACACCACTTCTTGAGAGATAACTATGAGAAAGGATTGATCTCCATAGAATTTTGTGCTACTGATAAACAAATTGCTGACATCTTCACTGAAGCACTGAGTAGAGAAAACTTTGAGAGGAACAGGTTGGAATTAGGGATGATTAAGATCACCTAATAGGTCCAGCTCAGAATGCACATTGAAAAAAAAAATTATTTTTTGGCTAGGAATTCTAAACATGTGTAAATATCTAGATTAATTCTTACTCAACTTCATACTTTAATTAGTATATTCCTGTGACATGTGTTAATATGACTCACTGATCTCTTACAAAATTTTCTCTATTATGGCATTTGAGGCATGTTCAAGAGAGTTCTAAATGAAGAACCGGTTCATTACTATGGGTTCATATGAAAGCTCAGGTATGTTTTCTATACTCTGCACAATTAGAAAGATTAATAATTCATTCATGAGAAGAAGTCCTATACTTGTCAAATTCCTAGAAAATTCTATCCGTTAGCATTGAACCAGTTCTGTCCATGTAGAACTCTAAACCGTAATTTTTGTCTAATATCTAGGGAAGCCAAATAGATCATTCAAACTCTGGAATTTCAGGTTGATTAGACTCCTATTTGACCACTGCAAAAGGCTGTCGTTACTTATTAAATGTGTAATCCCCTTTAAATACACATCAATTCTACAACCTTCATCATAGCTCCAAACCGTAAAAAACAATCGTCTTCACTATCACCTGCCCTCTTCTCCAAAATTCCCAAATTCTTTCAAGAAATCAACAATCATGTCTATCCCACAAGAAAATCCTAGAACTCCTCCACCACCATCTCCCTCAAATTCATCCTCAACCACTCCACCCAGTGAATCTCCAAAACCTAGACTATGAAGGGTAAACATGCTTGCTAGAAAGACTGTGGCATCTGGTGCTCTGAGGAAGGCTTTAAATGAAAGGTTGAAAGCAAGCCGAGTGAAAGCAAGCAAAGCTCAAAAATCTGACTCCAGCTCTGAGTCTGAATCCTATCAATCTGCTACTAGGGGGAAGGACATGAGTCTTCTGACTCTGAAAAAGACTCAAGAATCACCTTCCAAGGTAAGTTTACCAGTAATTGCAAATTTAGAGACTAGGTTTGTTCTGGTTGGACCCATTAGGGATGTTGAGTTGCTTGAGATACGTAGGAGTGGAGGCAAAAAGAAGTTAGAAAGAGAAAAAGAGAGAGAGGGTGCATGTGATGAAGAGAGGGGAACTGGGAATAGTGTAGTACCTGCTATTTGTGGGGTTGAACATGAAAGGGTAGAAACGAGTGGCCTGAAGTCAGGGGAAAGTGGTTCTGGGGAAGTTGCTGAGGGGTTGATTCATCTGAGCAAACAGAGAGATGAACCTGTTTCATCTACTGAAGAGACCCTGGCTTATCTACTGAAAAAAGGTTGGGGCAAGCTATAACCCAAAGAAACGCAGAACTCCCACAACAAAAGCCCCAAATGTTCCCAAGCCTTCCAAGAAAAGAAAAGCTTCATCCCTAACACCTACTGCCTCTGCAGTGCCTAGGGGTAGTTATAAGCCTGGTGAAAGGAGTTCAAGTGCAGTTTGATGCACAAAAACTGGGAGAGATTCTGGACATAGCCTCTGAAGGGTTTGATGACTATACAAGGCAAAGGTGGCCTTGCCTAGACTCCCTCCCTATTGCCCTTGAAATCACCAAGAGGTTTTGTGATTCAGACGAAGTGAATGAAGCCCGGGCTGTGCACAAGACTGAAATTAGGCCTGAGCACAAGGTTGTGTTTGAATTTGTCAACAAGTGCTTATTGCCCACAGAGGAGAGAAGGCACACTGCTAACTACATGGATCTGGTCCTTATGGAGTGCCTGGAGAGAGGAAAGCAAATCAATTGGCCTGCTTTTATTGTCAAGCTTCTAGACAGGGTCATAAATGGCTCAAAGGCTCATGCTACTCCATATGGCTTTATTCTAACCACAGTTCTGGACAAGCTGAATGTGCCTCTGAAGAAATGGGAAATGGCCTCAAGCAAGGAACACTTTGGCATCAATACTCTGCTTGCTTGTGACTATCAAGTCATTGCCATCCCAAATGAACCTGGTTCATCCCAGAGGACACCCATCAACAACAAGGTTAGGAGTTTGGTTCAGGAATGTGCAGCCAAGGATGCTGAAATAGAAAGGCTCAAGGCACGTGTGGCTGAAGTAGAAGCTAAGAGGGATGGTCTCAGATCTGAGCTTGCCAAAGAAAAGGAGAAGAATGATGGAATTCCTCAGAACATGTTGAATCTTCTCCAAACCCAACCCTCTAGTTCCTCCAAGTCTTAGGACTCCTAGATCCTGCCTCCTGCATTTGTTTAGTACCCCAGTGACCCAGATTATGGATTTCTCTATCTTTCTATTTTTTTGCTCATGGTTTGAATGTTTTTCTTTCTTTTTGTGGATTGTTGGTGGCAACATATCTCTATCAATGACAACTGTTGTTTTCTATTGTTCAATGATTATTCTGACCTTGATAGTTTAAATATGTTTGTTGATTAATGATGATTGCACCATGATTGCACTTGCAGTTGCCCCAGTGGCCATGAGTATTTAATAAAATCTGGGATTCACATTGTGTATGCAACTTTTCGATGATGCCAAAAGGGGGAAGAGATATTGTGCTTTACACATTCTGAAATAAGTGATGTTTATAACCTAATTAACATGGTCCTTCATGATAAGTGAATTTTCTAAGTTTAGTGTTGATGGTTAAGCTGAGTTCTTACAGGTTCCAAATCAGTAAAAAGCACAGAGTTTGTCATCATCAAAAAGGGGGATTTTGTTGGCCCAAGAACCGGTGAAGTTTTGAAGAATGACAAATGAACTCAGTCATGGACCAGGTCCATCTTGTGAAGCACAGTCATGATCAACCTATACATGTGAGATGCACGTGAAGGAGATAAGTCCTACTGATAAAGCAGCAATATCTCCTGATCTGATCGAAAAGGTTGCATTTTAGATAAAGAGAGAAAGTCTCTTTATATGAAGAGAACACAATACAGGATAAAGATAGTGTTAGAGTTTGATATCATCGTGAACTCTTCTGCGATAGAAGAGCAGCAATTGAGTCCCAATCAAACTCTAATTACTAACCTATTAAATAACAGTGATTGTTCTCTTTTACAGGCATTGCACAAACGCAGAAGTTAAACTAAATTGAGGGCAAAAGAGCAAGGCCATTTTGCAAGCAATTTATGTGAGATTTGAGTGTGCACTCCTGAAGCTACTTGAACGAGATAGAAGAATCAGTTCCATTGTGTCTTTCTTTTATTCTAGTTCAATTGTAGTAGGTGGTTTAAAGTTGTACCTTTCAGCATTCATAGAAGCATTTGTATTAGGTACTTAGAGTTTTCAAGTTAGAGTTAACTTGAAGTTGTCGCAGCAGTTGAGGCAGTGTGCCACAACGGGATTAGAGTTAATCCTTAGGTTTACAAAAGAGTTTTTGTAAATGCTATTTTGGCTCAATGATTTTAGTGGAAGTTTGGAAAAATCCTATTGAGTAGTAGGTCGTGGTTTTTTTGCCTTTTGAGCCAGGTGTTTTCCACGAAAAAATCTCTGTGTTCTTTACTTTAAGTATTTATTATTCCGCAAACAGTAGTAGTTGGAACACCTACAAGAACCAGGTTTTTCTATCGAGTAGTTAAGCGAAAATTGAGTGCCACCACAAATCACCGCCCCCCCCCCCCTGTGTGGCATTGACGCTTAAAACATCAAGGGGAAAACCCCGACATAGCACAAATACTTTACCACAAAGATATGGAGATGGGACGACTAGCTGACACTATGGTTCAGGTCTGAACTTAGCCCGTCAGACTTTGTTAGCTCTAGTTATGTTCCTTGGGAACTCCCCACTTTTTCATCACTACCGTTTGTCTCTACCGCCCCGAGGTCGAGCATCGATAGCCCTAGAGGATGAACCCCGACCATAATCTCGAACCTGTGAAAAGTGCTTACGAGCCGTTGCAATGATAGGAAATTGACCCCTCCGATTTTATTGCATACACACTCGTCACGACGTGTACACGTTGAATCCCACATATCACAAATAAGAAAATAAGCCAAATCCTACGAGATAGTTCCCCCACACAAGATTAGGCAAGATACTCACCTCAAGTGCCCTCAATCATTACTCTAAAAATGCTTTTCCTTTAAAACTTATCTCCGTTCGGCCTAAATCTAGCCAAACGACATAATAACACCAAACAATGTAAGGAAATTCAATTTTAATTAATAAACATAAGATATTTACACAAATCCTCAAACGTTAACTAAAGTTCACCCCGCCGCTCGCGCGGTTAAAACCCGAGTAAAAGGGTGTATCTTGATTACCCATAAACCCACGGGTCCAAAAACGTGTTTAGTTTTCAAATCTAAGTCCAATTCGACTCTCAAATCTTAAATTTTTATTTTTCAAAACATAGTGAAAAATCTCCAAAATTTCCTTTCAAATCTGATTATTTTTTTGTTAAAATACATAATAAATCAAGTAAAAATATTGAAATTGAGGCAAAATCACTTACCCAATATCTAGATGTGAAAATCCTCTCTAAAAATTGCCTATCACCAAGTCAAGGGCCCAAAATATGATAAAATAAGACGCAGAGCTTACCCCTACCTTGTGAGCATAGAGAGGTTGTTTCCAACAGTCCTAAAATTATCATTATATCCAGCTGCAGAAGTCGCATTTACAACATTGGGTTTGCAAATGCGACACACTGTTCGCAAAAGTGAACCCTGCCAAAACCCCCCCTAGAAGTTGCAAATGCGACATAGTGTCCGCAAATGTGAACACGGCGGGCACCGTAAATGCAATAAAATGATCGCAAATGCGGCCTGCCCAGTCCCCAGCTCCCCATCGCAAATGCAATCTGAAAATTAGCAATTGCAGATATTCCAGTCACACTCCACCTCGCAAATGTTGTGCCTTCCTCGAAAATTCGAGGTCCGCAAAAAGTTCTTGAAAATGAAGAATGATGATCTCATTTTATTGTTATTTCAATAGCCTAATACTAAACACAAACAAATAACGTACAATACTTTTATTAACAAAGATAAATTAAATAATTTGAAAAATTGAATATTTTGGTCTTTAAATGTGATGAGGTTAGCTTTATAGGTCATATAAAAAAATTAATAACTGACAATGTAAAGTCTAAAAATAACTGAGGTTGAGTTACTATTTTACAACTATTAACATAATATTTAAAAACTATGGAAGTTGTCGTTTTTTTTAGATAAATGCAAATAATAATAATAATAATAATAATTGACAACATATTTAGAATATATTTCGTCTTCCATTATTTCATTCTTCCTATTTTACGTTTGTATTTTTACCAATTTGATTCTTAATACGTATTTTTATATATCCCTAAGATTTTTGTTAACCTGAAAAGTAATTTACTTATATAATAAATGTGATGACCCGATAGGTCATTTAGAGTTTAAACATTAATTATGTGTTTCAAAGACTCATAGCTTATTTAGTCTTTCTCAATATGCATGCGCGATCTGTGTCTGTAACGACACGACCGGTCGTTTTGCTTTCTATTTTGAAAGGGTTCGGGTTGAAATCGGAACACTAGGTTCCTTAAGGTTGGCTAAACAAGCTAAGTTTGAATTCGGTCAACGTTTTGAGCAAACGATCCCGAAATCGGGATTTGGCAGTTCCAATAGGTTTGTATGATCATTTTGGACTTGGGCATATGTTTGGATCGGGATTGGGATAACCCGGGAGCATTTTGGTGCCTAGTACTGAAAGTTTTCTCTTTGAAGGTTTTTGAAGTTCTATAAATTTGGTTTGGAGTAGGTTTTGGTGATATCGAGGTCCAAATGGGATTCCGAAATCGGGAATAATTCCATATGGTGATTTAAGACTTGCACGTAAAATTTTGTGTTATTCTGAGTAGACTAACTATGATTCGACGCGTTCGGAGCAGTTTGGAAACTTGAAGTTCATAACTTGATTCAATTTTGTTTTGGGGTGTGATTCTTGGTTTTGTTGTTGTTTTACGCGTTTCGAGAGTTTGCGCAGGTCCGTATTATATTTATAGACTTGTTGGTGTAATTAGTCGGGGTCCCGAGGGCTCGGGCGTGTTTCGGACCACCCGGAGCCAAATTGAAGAAACCAAATTTTCTAGTTTTGATTTCCTTATTCGTGAATGCGGAAGGACCATCGCGTTTGCGGAGAAGGATTTTGGTAGTGGGGCAATTTGCCCTTCGCGATCGCGAGAAGAGGATCGCGTTCGCGGAGCCTTGAGGTCCCAGGCCTACGCGTTCGCGTAAGCCCCACCACGTTCACATAGAAGGGAGGGACCTGGGGAGGGGTCAATTATTGTGCTCTTCGCGTTCGCGAAGGTACCCTCACGTTCGCGAAGGACAAGGCTATTAAGCCGTCGCGTTCGTGGGAACCTAGTCGCGTAGGCCAAGTTTTCATGAGCCTGGGCCATTGCTTTTGCAAATGCAAGGCCTGTTCCGCATTCGCGAAGAAGAGAGCATCTGGGCAGAGAGTTTCAAAATCGGGACTTAGCCATTTTTGGCTTCATTTATTGCACTCTTGGGCATCTTTGAAGCTTCAAAAACGGAAATTTCAACCTAACACTTTGAGGTAAGTAATTTCTACACAATGTGAGTTAAATACATAGCTTATGGGTAGATTAAACATGTAAATAAGTGAAAATTATGGTTTAGGTTAAAACCTAGGTTTTTGATAAAATTGGGATTTAATCACAAAAATAGTTATAGAACTTAGTGAAACATATATATTTGAGTTTATAAGGCTATGGAAAACAACTTTCTTCGAAAATTACCGGAATCCGGGCACGTGGGTCTAGGGTGAATTCTAGGAATTATTCAATTAGGGTTGGAAAATCACTTTGATAGTTAGGATATGAACTTTTCAATATGTATTGACTATTTTATATAACATTTGACTAGTTTCAAGTCGTTTGGCATTGAATTGAGGGTTTAAGCACAATCTTGGACCGGAAAGTAGGTTTTGAGACGAGGTAAGTCTCTTTTCTTACCTTGTAAGAGGAAATTAACCCCGTATGTGAATTTAATTAATATGTGCTTCTATTTGTGGGGGCTACGTACGCACGAGGTGACGAGAGTCCGTACGTAGCTACTAATTATGCTTATTTTCGGGTAATTTTAGGTTTACACCATGCTTTATTGATGCCGTTATTTGATTATGCTTACTAATTACCTTGAATAGAGTTGAGATTAAAGAATTCAAGATTTTAAAAGTTCCTAGTTGAATTTTCTTGTTTTGGAAAAAACTGAGGGATATCATGATAAATTGAGAAATCTATGTTCAACTGCGTCTCAAGTACACTCTGCGAGCGGGGTCAATTTCCACAACTCTCATGGGAGCGGGCCGTTCGCCTCGGCAGGTTAATAGATGCATCTATGGTTCGTGTCGTTCGACCCTTGGCAGTGCACATGGTATATGTACATGTATTTTGGATCAGGCCATACGCCCTCGGCATAATTCATGCGAAATAAATTCTTGGAGCCCAATTATAGTTGATATTATTTTCATTGGCTTGAGAGATTAATTTGTTAAATGATGGAAATTAAATGTGGGATTTACTGCTATTGAAAGAATTGTTTATTTATTTCCTGCTATTGAGGTTTTAGTTGCATTTATATAATCCATGCTTAGTTAAAATTTCCGTATTTTATAGTTAGCCCATAGTAAGTGTCAAAGTCGACCCCTCGTTACTACTTCTTCGAGGTTAGACTAGATACTTACTAGGTACATATTGTTTATGTACTAATGCTACACTTCTGCACTAAATGTGCAGGATCTGAGGCAGGTGCATCTATATATCAGTCCGGCGCACATCCTTGACTACTACGAGACTTCGCGGTGAACTGCCTTCTGAGCCCGTTCTATTGTAGCCGAAGTCTTTTTTTTCTTGTATTTTCTTTCTATTTCACTTCAGACAGTAATGTAGTATTCTTTTGTATATTCCACTAGTAGCTCATACACTTGTTACATCAGGTCTTGGAGATTCATGCTAGTAGACACTTGATGGTTTTGGGTTATTTTACTTATCTCACTTGCTTTCAAAATCATAATCTCTCATTTTTATTAAATTCTTACTTCTTATGCATGCACAAACTAAAAATCAACTATTTCAAATCTTTCAAAGAAAGTGTCACAGAGTTAGTTCATTGTAGGCTTGCCAAACGGTAACGTTGGGAGACATCCCAGCCTATAGGAGAAATTGGGTCGTGACATTGTCTTTTTCCGCAATATTTTAATCTGAAAAATTTATTGAAATGTGAATTTGTGCCTTAAAATCTATTTGAGTTGACTTCGATCAATGTTTTGAGCAAACGGACCCAGATCTGTGTTTTAATGCTCCCGGTGGATTCGTATAATGATTTGGGACTTAGGTGTATGCCCGGAATAGAATTCGAAGGTCCCTAGCTCGAGTTATCCTATTTTATAAAAAATTTGAAGTTTAAAGGTTTAAAAAATTTAAAGATTTGACCAATGTTTGACTTTATTGCCACTGGGTCCAAATTTTTGTTTCCGAGCTTGGCATATGTTCATTACTATATTTATGACTTGTCGGCAAAATCTGGTGAAAAACGGAGTTGGTTTCATATGATTCGGACGTACGGTTGTTAAAATAGAAATTCCTAAGTTTCATTGAAAATTTCATTCTATTTGGTGTCCGTTTTGTAGTTCTAGGAGTTATTTTGGCGTTTCGATCACGCGAGCGAGTTTGTATGATATTTTGGACTTGTATGCATGATTGGTTTGGAGTCCCGAGGACTCGGGTGAGTTTCAGATAGGCTACGGAAGGATTTTTGGACTTAGATCCATAGTTGATGCCTTTTGTTTCTGGTTTCTATTGCAAATATCGTATTTGCGAGATCTGGCTCGCATTTGCAAGCCTCGCATTTGCGAAAATGGCTTCCATTTGCGAGTTTGGGCAGGCTGGGGGATCTTTTTATTTCTGTCACGACCCAAAAACCACTAGTCGTGATGACACCTAACTCGATCCGCTAGGTAAGACAACTAAGAGTGAATACAATCCAAATGAGGTTATAGGAAAATAGAGAATAATTATATGAACATTTACAAATTAACCCAAGAACCGGTAGTACGAGTCATGAGCATCTAAGACTTGAAATTTAAAAGACTGATACACATAAATACACGATCTATTTTAATCTTACATAACGGATTAGCAAGACATAAGCTACCAAGGACAAGTGGCAGCTATATCCGGAATGCACGAACATCTTCAGAGTCAACTCCCGACATCACTAGTAGCTCTGCTCCAAAAGAAAATCTACACGCAAGGTGTAGAAGTGTAGTATGAGTACAACCGACCCCATGTACCCAATAAGTATCTTGTCTAACCTCGTCGAAATAGTGATGAGGCTCTTTAGTTAAAAGATACTCATGATAAAACCCGAACCGTAAATCAGCAATACAATTGTACCACGATATAACAAAGAAGAATGCATGAAACGAATACGCAAAACAATAACTGAGTGCTAGCAGAGATCACAATTTAGCATCTTCCAATACCTCGTCTAATCCTTTCCTTAAAATGAAACCAATAAACCACAACGGTCACTTCATAACTTTCATAGCATGAGGAATGTACTCACATATCAAGTCAATTACACGGCAACACCCTTCGTGCTTTTATCTCATCCTCACCCAATATACGAATAACAATACCAACCGATAACAGGAATTACAATGTAGGAAATACACAAGTAGCAACAATGAACGAGGATATACATGTGGGTAATAGAAATAGACTAGGCAGAAGGCATATGAGTAATTACAACAAATAGGAAAAACGCAGAATATCAACTTCAGCTAACTAGTATGGTGGAGGACTAGGTACAAGCATAACAAATAAGAAAGAAACACATTATCTTTACAAGTTAACTAGTAGAGGCACGAATGACTAGCATGGTGGAAGGCTTGTACTAAAGTGCAACAGAATAGATACGACATGAGTGTAATTATAAAAGTAGGAAATTGGCATGGTATTTTCAAGTTAAGTGAGTAGAAGGTATGAGTAACGCAACAACAATTGAGATAGAGATCAACGACAGAACAATAGCTACAAGTCACATCAGATCTATAATTACGACAATAACAGCTCAAGGTAAAGACATGAACGTATAAACGGAAAACAAATATCACAACATAATTCTTGTCTCTCATCCTCGCTTGCATGGAAACACCCATCATGCCATGATCTCACGATAATATAAAAGCATAATAATATGAATGAAATGGCACGGCATCACCCTTCATGCTTTTACTCTCAAATGATATGGCACGACATCACCCTTCGTGCTTCTACTCTCAAATGAAATGGCACGGCATCACCCTTTGTGCTTTACAGTCTCCCTCACATGATAATGTATATACAATGGCACGGCATCACCCTTCGTGCTTTACACTCTTCCTTACCAAGCATATGTGTCACGACCCAAAATCCACTAGTCGTGATGGCACCTAACCCAACCCGCTAGGTAAGCCAACTAATATCTATCCAGTTTCAAAGATATTTAATAGGACAATTAATCAAATAAATTATCTAAATCGTATACATTCCCAAGGACTAGTAGTAAAAATCATGAGCTTCTAAGAATAGAATTTACAAAGTCGATATGAATCAAATACATCTTCTGTTTGAAAAGTACATAAATAGAGTTTTATAGATCTAAGGCTACCACGAACAAGAGGCAGCTACAACAAGGACGCAAGTACATTTTCTAATCCAGCTCCCATCGGACACGGCAACATCGGCATCCGAAATCTTCACGCAATGTGTAGGAAGTGTAGTATGAGTACAACCGACCCCATGTACTCAATAAGTAACAAACCTAACCTTAGGTTGAAAGCAGTGACGAGCTAGAACATAGGTCAGGTCCAACACCAATAACCTATAGCAGTTCATAACAGTGTAAAGCAAGTAAATAAAGAAGTAGCTCAGAGACAAAATGCTCAGCCTTTTCATTGTTTTCCGAAAATAGTTCCACTTTTCAAGTATATCAGTGAAAACCCAAATCCTTTACCGAAATCATCAAAAATATGAGTAAGTTTAAAAACTGTAAATTTTTCCCAAAAACTTTTCATCAGATAAATGTTTCATTTTCAGATAGCATGAGGAAAGTACATCTCTATGCCTACATGTCATGATAAAGGTAAAACCCATGAATGTCACCAAAATCGGGCAGCAAAAAGGAAAATGCATCTCCATGCATGTCTCTCAAGTACGTATGAAAAATGCAATGCCTCTCAGTGATGAACTCATGTACTCACACTCTCAAAGTACTCAACCTCACTATCTCGCATTATCTCTTACCGTGCTCAATACTCAGCAAACTCAATCACTTAGACTGTACAGTACTCGTTGCGGCGTGCAACCCTATCCATATATATATATATATATATATATACACACACATTGTCGACTGCGCTAACTGGGGTGTGCAGACTCCGGAGGGGCTCCTTCAGCCCAAGCGCTATAATTTGCACGGACAACTCACGTGTTGCACAGAAAACTCACATGCTATAGTATAATTATCAGAATCCGCTTGGACAACTCACGTTCTATACTCTCAATATCAGAATCCGCACGGACAACTCACATAGTGCTTGGACAACTCACGCACTATAGTATCAATAACCTCTCAATTTGGCCCTCGGCCTTACTCAGTCATCAATCTCTCCCGTCTCACTCTCGGGCTCACAATGTCATAAAACTAGCCCAACAACAATGAAATGATGTATCAGTAAAAAACAACTGAGACTGAGATATGATGTGAATGCAAGAATATGACTGAGTACGAAATATCAATGAAATCAGTAAGGTCACAGCAAGAAACGACCACTATGGGCCCTAACAATATTAGCATAAAGCCTAAATATGATATCTAGCATGATCGACAGCTCAATTAATTAATCACATGGTGAAAACAAAAATATCAACAAACTAGGGCCACTAAATGGTACCAGGGAAACAACGGAGTCACAATTCACAGGGTGCACGCCCACACGCCCGTCACCTAGCACGTGAGTCATCTCAAAACCAAACACACAACACATAATTTGGGGTTTCATATGCTCAGCACTAAGTTTAGAAGAGTTACTTATCTTGAACAAGACAATTCCAACACCGAGCAAGCCTAGCGATGCTCCAAAAATGCCATCACGCGCGTAGCGACCTCCTAACGGCTTAAAACTAGTCAATAACAACTCAAACACATCGGATGAAGCCCAAAGAAACAATTACAAATGATAAAGATCGAATCCTAAATCATATCCCAAATACGGCAAAAAATACACTTGGGCCCGCACCTCGAAACCCGACAAAACTCACAAAATCCAACAACCCATTCAATTACGAAACCAACCATACTAGTTCCACTCAATTCCGACTCAAATTCGATGTTCAAAACTGAAAAATTCATATTATGAAACATTAGGCCAAAACCCTCAATTTCCTCTTTTAATTCATCAACCAATTGCTAAAAATGAAGATGGATTCATGAAATATAATCAAAGCTGAGTAGAGAACACTTACCCCAATCCTTGTGATGAAATTTTCTCCAACAATCGCCTCAATCTGAGTCCTATGTCTCAAAATATGAAGAAAGAATAAATCCCTTGATTTTTATTGCTTTTTCCCAGCACTTTCCGCATATGCGGTCAAATTGCCGCATTTGTGACCACTGCATCTGCGGTCAAAGCTTCGCTTCTGCGACCACACTCACTAGCCGACACCTCGCGCTTGCGAAACGATTTTCGCTCCTGCGCACTCGCAGGTGCAACTTTCCCTGCATCTGCGATGACCTCCATCCAATACTTCTTGGGCTTCTACGACCAATTGTCCGCATCTGCGCCCATACTTCCGTAGATGCGGAAACACCAGAACCAGCAATAATACACTTTAGCCAAAATTTCCAAAATGCTCCGAAACCAATCCTAGACACGCCCGAGCACCCCCCCCCCCCCCCCTCCCGGGACCACGTCCAAACATACTAACAAGTCCAATAACATAACACCGACCTACTCGATGCCTCAAAACACCCATAACAACATCGAAATGACGAATCACCCTCAAATTCGAAATCAATGAACTTGAAACTTCAAACTTCCACCTCGGATGTTGAAACCTATCAAATCACGTCCGATTGACCTCAAATGTTGCACACAAGTCTCATTGGATATTACGAACTTGTTCCAACTTCCAGAATCGGAATCCAGCCCCGATGTCAAAACTCCACTTCCGATCAAACTTTTCAAAATTCCAACTTTCTCCCTTTCAGGCGAGACTTTACTACGGACCTCCAAATCACAATCTGGACGCGCTCCTAAGTCCAAAATCACCTAACACATCGAACGGAACCATCAGAAATCCAATCCGAGGTCAAATACTAAAAAGTCAAACTTGGTCAAACCCTTTCAAATTTAAAGCTTCTAGCTGCGAATCATTCATCTAAAGAATAACCTGAAAACCAAAACCGACGATTCACATGAGTCATAATACATCATACAGAGCTACTCAAGCCCGAAAACTACCGAGCGAAGTGAAAATGCTCAAAATGACCGGTCGGGTCGCTATATCCTCCCGCACTTAAACATACTTTCGTCCTCGAACGTGCCCAGAGTTGTTCCAAAAGCCAAGAAAACGCAGTGTAACCTTACCACGCACATACCCGGGGGTGATCCCATGTCACTCTATAAGATCAGAATCTCACATCTACTCATTGTATAAGTCTGAACAAGCTGTATCAAACCATAGTCATAACCCAAGATGAGATCACATGATATACTACTTAACTCAAATACTCATAGCGATAATTTCTAATAACAGTAGCTACCTAAAATAACCCAATAGCGATAATAAATCTCATATAACAGAAAGCCTCGTTTTAAAACCTTTTCACACTGCCAATGATGTAAGAAACAAACATAACTCATAATCATTCATCAGATCAACCAGTCATGGAGCTCCCTCTCCTTGAACAAGAACTATAGCAAATTTCTAAGCCGACTTTTGATATTTTCCATCCAACTATGCTATAACCGAATCCGATAGTATCCATTTTAGGTCCAACGACCATATCTCATCCAACACGACCACTCTAGTGACATGGAACCTCAATACAATCTAAAACCACAACACGTGCACCAAATAGCAACATTCCAAATGTACTCAATCCTAAAAATGCCTCAAACGAGAGGAATGTCCCGCCAGCTTCACAATTACCATCACAAACCATGCTAAGAGCCTAGCACACACCGTAGAATCAAACACATGAATCCAACACAAAGGATCATACCTCAACATAACTTTGCTGCAATGCGTAACCCCATCCAACACTGGTCCATATTACATACCTCGAGACGCGTTGCTCAAAATCAATAACCACACGAAATTCGACATCAAGTACCCAAATTGCATTACTATTACCACGGAGAGCAAATAAGACTGTACCACAATCCACAAAGAGCATAGCCAACACGCAGTCAATCACGCAATACCCCAAATACTCATCTCGCTCAAATTCCGCTATAAAGCTCAAATAGTACCGCACCATATGTGCGTATAACCAACGAATCACAACTCCTCGTAGCATAGAAGAGTAACTCACAGGTCATTTCAAAACACGAATAAGCTCAACAACAACTGAATGGCACATCCCTCAACAATAGCAGTTTGGAGTCAAAAAATCCGACCCGATGCAGAACACACATCTATATTGGGCCTACCAATGAAACCCAAATCAACTCTTGTCACCAACAATAGATAAATGACCCTCCGAAAGTCCACAATGACTTAATAACAACACATACTATCCTCTAACTAGCTTTGCCATATTTTCACAGTCCACAACCACGAAACAATCTACTCATGAGAACTCCCAGTCTCCAAATCCATAGAGCACACGAATCACCATATACGACCCCAACTCCACCGCCTGAATATCTAACATATCTCTCATACACGATCATCCCGCGAGGTATACTTCTAAAATTCTTCTGTGCCACATAGAAAAATTTGAATATCAATAGTCGATCAACCAGGAGTGTGCCGCAATACCAATGAAGTATCCATAAATCAAAACACATTGCCCCTCTGCAATGTATACTCTCATCAAGCCATACCAAAAAGTAATGTCATTTACCTAGTCATCTGAAACTGTCCATGCTGCCTAAGAATTTATCTCCTTCCCTTCAAAACCGAATCGTGACCTTGCACATGCCAATCTTGATCCCACACAACACATCGCATATACAATGCCATCATATGAAAATACGAGAGCTTCATAATCCACTCCGGGTCACAAGCAACTACATACTCAATTAGCCAAGAACATTCCATTTGATTTCATCCGGAGAAAATCACTATACATCCCATGCTCCTCACGCCAGTAGGAAATAAACTCCTCGAACCGTGGTAGAAACTATTGAGATCTCTTCGAAAACCATTTTCACATGATTAAGCCATCAGAACTAAATCTCTCTAACTCAACTAAGCCATGCCAGTCACCAAAAACCCAAGAGCATTACCACAGAACATTTGTAGAAACCCACCATATCAAAAGCACACAAAGAACCGATCATATCCATTATCATGCAAATCCAACCTACTACCAAGCTGTACTATTTCTCCAAGTTCCTTCTAAATCACCTTCAAATTGATACTTCTCCTGGCCAAAATACCACAATCCTCAACCAAGACTCGCCCCACTAGCCATAGCATAAAACCACACCGCCCTAAGGCTTATAAGCCGTTGAATGCTCTCTTAAGTACCTCAAAAGTACCACAACCGAGATACGCACTCTGAAGAGACCTTCTGTGAATCTAAAGCGGTTTATCTTACCTTCCTGATACTGAATGTAGAATCCACAATGATATTGAAATACTGCGAGTCTTGACACCATCTAATGTAACCCTCCAATTCTAGCCATGAACGAATTTGTAAAATTCTCAATTGCCACATTTAAATCTTGCATCCATTAGAATCATTCTTGAGAGTCTTCCACTCTAATCATATCTCAATTAAACTGATTAAACAAATCGAACGACTAGTGCCCCATTAGCGCAACAATAACCAAGGAAGTAATCCACGCTCCCAAGCAACCGAGTGAACCCCTACTTCATGCACACTACATCCTTTATGAAAAATAACTCAATCATTCAATGTTTCCCTTATACCCACAAAACATAATACAACCCGTATCTAGAAATTCCTTTACTCGAGTCATCCTCGATCTCATCCTCTGCAGAACATAAATTATTCACAAGTATACCTCAAACCAAAACCAATACAACACATAACCGTGCAATCAACTTATCAATAGCAGACTCCCCACTTGGCTCAAAGCCAAGGAATAAAACATCCAATAACTTACAATAGCTGCCCCCATACTGACATAATACTGCAATAGGATTCAGCCAAATCCTTCATAAGCTCATGTAACTCAAACCATATAATACCTCAAATAATTTGCAAATCTCGCATTCATCCTCGTGACGGTCCGGTCAACTTTCTCAACCAATCAAAACTCAAATCACAACACCTATTACCCACTAGTAGAAGGAAACTCTCCATACAACATCATAAGGATCACACATCCGTAGATTACCGCGCAGGTGATAATCCACCCGCTTTGCCTCAAAATGACACCTCTCTATACCGTTTCATAGCCACAACTACTACGCGATTACTTAATCTTCCTAATTCTAAACTCATCAACAAGATATGAGAATCTAATTCGTTCCACATTAAATAGCATGAAGGATCCTTCAATACACTCATACTTGAGACTATACATCACATCAAGACAGAAATCAAGCTCCCAATTTACATCTCAGTAAAGCTCTTTTTGTCAAATACAATCTATCTAAACACATCCCGTGGTCATATTATACTCATCATATAGTCATCCAATCACAACTCAACTAATAGGGAAACTACCAGACATATAGGTCCAAAAATGCGTGCTCACACGCTCAATATCTCTGTGCTCAATCTATAGTCAAAACCTAGCCTCAACTCCTTCAGACTATCCTGTCAACACCACACGGATATCACATCTCGCACATCATCTATAGAATCACAAGTCGTCGATGCACAACCGATACCAAGCGATCATGCGCGCATACAAATGCGTGGAAGGAATTCAAAGGATTATGCTTTAAGCTAAATCGATGTTGCACGATAAGGAAAGAAAGATAGGAAGTATATCCTAAATGTCCTGTCGCCTCTCGAATATAAGTATGGACGTCATCATACCGATCCGCAAGACTCTACTAGACACTTGCTCATGACTTGTAGAACCTACGAATCTAGAGCTCTGATACCAATCTGTCACGACCCAAAATCAACTAGTAGTGATGGCACCTAACCCAACCCGCTAGGCAAGTCAATTAATATCTATCCAATTTTGATGAAATTTAAAGGACAATTAATCGAAGAAATTATCTAAATCTTATACATTCCCAAGGACTGGTAGTACAAATCATGAGATTCTAAGAATAGAATTTACAAAGACGATATGAATCAAATACATCTTCTGTTTCAAAAGTACATAAATAGAGTTTTATCGATCTAAGATTACCACGAGCAAGAGGCAGCTAATACAGGGACGCGGGTACATCTTCTAATCCAGCTCACATCGAACAGCAACATCAGCATCCAAAATGTTCACGCAATGTGCAGGAAGTGTAGTATGAGTACAACCGACCCCATGTACTCAATAACTAACAAACCTAACCTTAGGTTGAAAGTAGTGACGAGCTAGAACATAGGTCGGGTCCAACACCAATAACCAATAGATGTTCATAACAGTGTAAAGCAAGTAAATAAAGAAGTTGCTCAGAGATAAAATGCTCAGCCTTTTTATTGTTTTCCGAAAACAGTTCCACTTTTCAAGTATATCAGTGAAAACCCAAATCCTTTACCGAAATCATCAAAAATATGAGTAAATTTGAAAAGTGTAACTTTTTCCCTAAAACTTTTCATCAAGTAACTGTTTCATTTACAGATAGCATAAGGAAAGTACATCTCTATGCCTCCATGTCTAGATACAGGTAATAACCATGAATGTCACCAAAACCGGGCACCAAAAAGGAAAATGCATCTCTATGCATGTCTTACAAGTACATATGAAAAATGCAATTCCGCTTAGTGATGAACTCATGTACTCACACTCTTAGAGTACTTAACCTCACTGTGTCGCATTATCTCTTACCGTGCTCAATACTCGGCACACTCAATCACTCAGCACTGTACAGTACTCGTTGCGGCATGTAACCCGATCCACATATATATACATAGTCGATTGCACTCACTAGGAGTGTGCAGACTCCGGAGGGGCTCCTTCAGCCCAAGTGCTATAATCTGCACGGACAACTCACGTACTATAGTATCGATATAAGAATCCGCATGAACAACTCGTGTGCTATAGTCTAAATATCAAGATCCGCACGAACAACTCACGCGATATAGTATTAATAACCTTACAATTTGGCCCTCGTCCTTACTCAGTCATCAATATCTCCAGTCTCACTCACGGGCTCACAATGAAATGAAACTAGCCCGACAACAATGATATGATGTATCAGTAAACAACAACTGATACTGAGATATGATATGAATTTATGAGTATGAGTGAGTACGAAATATCAATAAAAATCAGTGAGGTGACAGCAGGAAACTACCACTATGTGTCCTAACAATATCAGCATAAAGCCTAAACATGATATCTAGCAAGATTGACAGCTCAATTAATTAATTACATGGTGAAAACACATATATCAATAAACTAGGGCCACTAAACGATACCAGGGAAACAACGGAGTCACAATTCACAGGGTGCACGCCCACACGCCTGTCAGGTAGCACGTGCGTCACCTCAATACCAAACACACAACACATAATTTGGGGTTTCATACCCTCAGCACTAAGTTTAGAAGAGTTACTTATCTTGAACAAGCCAATTCCAACATCGAGCAAGCCAAGCGATGCTCCAAAAATGCCATCACGCGCGTAGCGACCTTCGAACGGCTCAAAACTAGTCAATAACAACTCAAATACATCAGATGAAGCCCAAGGAAACAATTATAAATGATAAAGGCCTGCACCTCGGAACCAGACAAAACTCACAAAAGCCGACAACCCATTCAATAACGAGTCCAACCATACTAGTTTCACTCAATTCCGACTCCAATTCGATGTTCAAAACTCAAAAATTCATATTATGAAACTTTAGGCCAAAACCCCCAATTTCCTCTTTCAATTCATCAACCAATTGCTAAAAATGTAGATGGATTCATGAAATATAATCAAAGATGAGTAAAGAACAGTAACCCCAATCCTTGTGATGAAATTTGCTCCAAAAATCGCCTCAATCCGAGTCTCACATCTCAAAATATGAAGAAAGAATAAAACCCTCGATTTTTATAGCTTCTGCCTAGCACTTTCCGCATATGTGGTCTAATTGCCGCATATGCGCCCATACTTCCGCAGATGCGGAAACAACAGAACCAGCAATAATACACTTTAGCCAAAATTTCCAAAATGCTCCGAAATCAATCCGAGACACGCCCGAGCCCCACCCCGTCCAAACATACCAACAAGTCTAATAACATAACACGGACCTACTCATGGCCACAAAATATCCATGACAATATCGAAACGACGAATCACCCTCAAATTCGAAATCAATGAACTTGAAACTTCAAACATCCACCTCCGATGCCGAAACCTGTCAAATTACGTCTGATTGACCTCAAATTTTGCACACAGGCCATATTTGATATTACGGACCTGCTCCAACTTCCGTAATCGGATTACGACCCCGATATCAAAACACCACTTCGGGTCAAACTTTTCAAAATTCCAACTTTCGCCATTTAAGCCAAACTTTACTACGGACCTCCAAATCACAATCCGGAAGCGCTCCTAAGTCCAAAATCACCCGACGGAGCTAACAGAACCATCAAAATCCATTCCGAAGTCAAATACTAAAAAGTCAAACTTGGTCAAACCCTTCAAATTTAAAGCTTCTAGCTGAGAATCATTCTTCCAAATCAATTCCGAATAACCTGAAAACCAAAATCTATGATTCACATAATTCATAATACATCATACGGAGCTACTCATGCCCGAAAACTACCGAGCGAAGTGCAAATGCTCAAAATGACCGGTTGGGTCGTTACAATATGTATATCGTTGACAAAGAAGGCAGGAAGCATAAATAACATCATAGAGAGTGTTTACATGAATATTCCCAATGATCCCAATCACGACTTCCCCGTGCCAATAATAGTTCAGTAGACCCTCAAGAACCGTATTATTCAAGTGTTTCAACAAATCTCACGAATGATCTACAACACGAGTATAGAATCTAGTATCTCAAGAATGTCGACCGTAGCAATCTATTAATGATTACACATAGAGATGACCGAATTAGACACATCAATGTATTCTCTGAATTCCATCAAATATGATCAAGTTATAATAAGCTAAGTCTTGATTTCTAACATTTAACGATCTTAGTATCTATGAGTCAAGTAAGGCATGAAGCAAGAAGGTCACTTAATTTTACAAGACACGATTATAACATAATCTAACCCCGAGCAAGATTAACCCTGGCACATACATATACACTCGTCACCTCATATATGTATCACCCCCGCATGTAGCAAACATTGTCAAATAAGAGGAAAAATTCCCTCAACAAAGTTAGGCAAGACACTTACCTCAATTCGGCTAACCCAGTACTCAATATAGCTTTTTCCTTTACAAATTCACCTCCGCTCGGCTCAATCTAGACAAAGACGACTTGAATACATCACACAATACAAGAGAAAACAATTTTAATTAATAAAGCTGTGATTTTTATACAATTTCTAAAAAGTCAACAAAACTCACCCCTCGGGCCAGCCCACTAAAAACTCGGGTCCAAGGGTAGGTCTTGACTACCCATAGCCTCATGAGTCCAAATATATATTTTGTTTTCAAATTCGAGTCCTATTCGACTCTCAAATCCCAAATTTTCATTTTTCAAAACTTTGACAATATCCTCAAATTTTGCCCTAGATTTCTCATGAATTTGATGTTAAATCCAATATATAATCATAAAATGTAGTTGAGAAATTATTAGAGGTACTTACCCAATGATTTGGTATGAAAATCCCTCCACGAAATTGCCTCTCATCGAAGCTAGGTTCAAAATAAAACAAAATGAAGCTAAGTCTCGAAATTCTCAGCTATATACAGGCTGCATATGTCGCATTTGCGACATGGGGTTTGCAAATGCGAACCCCGAAAATGTGAACAACTCATCGCAATAGCGAAGTTTTGAATCTCTGATGCCTTCGCAAATGCGACCAAAATGGTTGCAAATGCGAACACTAGTCCTTCGCAAAAACGACCACTTGGCCGCAAAAGCAAACTAGTCCAGCACGGGCCTTCATCACAAATGTGATACTGAGTCCACAAATGCAAACTCAACAGTCTTCGCAAAAGCGGAAAATTCTTCGTAAATGAGAGTCCTTTCCCCAGTAGCTCAACTTTGCAAATGCGAGGCTGCTTCGCAATTGCGATAGTTGCATTTGCGTCAAAAACATCGCAAATGCGATGACACCAGTACCAGCACTCAAATATCATGAAATGTCATTGTAAAACCAATCCGAAACTTACCCGAGCCCCCGATGCTCCAAACCAGCCATGCACCCATGTCCGGAAATACAACACGAACTTGCTCGCGTGATCAAATCATTTAATAACCTCTAAAATCACGAATCGGATGACAAAACGCATGAAGATCAATTTAAACTTCAAAAACTTCTAGAATCGCAACCAAATTTTGCACACAATTCACATTTGACATTACCAACCTACTTCAACTTCTGAAATCGGAATCCAACCCTGATATCAAAAAGTCCACTACCGATCAAACTTCTTAAAAATCCAACATTCGCCAATTCAAGAATAATTTGGCTACAGACCTCCAAAGTACAATCCGGACGCGCTCCTAAGTCAAAAAAAATCCAACGGATCTAAAGGAACCGACGAAACTCCATTCCGGGGTCCAATGCTAAAAAGTCAAACTTGGTCGACTCTTCCTACTTACAGCTTAAATCTTGAAGTTCATTCTTCCAAATCGATTAACCTGAAAACCAATACCGACAATTTATGCAAGTCATAATACATCATGCTGAGATACTCGAGCCCTCAAAATACCATGCGAAGTGCAGATACTCATAATGACTGTTGATACACAATTTTTTCCTCATATTATTAAATTGTATATATATACTCTCAAAATAGCATGTTTGCATCATTAGTTAGTTTACAAAACTATACAAGCATTTTCTATAAATTTCCATAATTTTTACAGCTCTAAATTAATTTCTTTTAGATTTCTTTATATAAATATCTAATAATTATCCCTCAAATTATCTTGTGATGACTTAGCTACCTAAAATAATTATTTTTGCACCTATAATATATGTTTCAATCATTTTATTTCATTACATAAGATTACATTAATTGTTTTTAAGTTATTTGCACAATTTTGCAGTAATAGCCTATATTTATACACAAATGCTATTTATTTATATTATTTGTGTCAAAGTAGCATTTTATATTTTTATAATAATAAGTTATTATTTATAATCATTTTGGTGCATCAATAATATTTATATTTATATTTATTTATTAAGCATTTTTATAAATTATCTTTGATAAATTTTGTGTATTTAAAAAGTTGCCCAACTTTAAGTTAATTTTCAAAATTGGCCCAGAACCCTTGGCCCAAGACCAAACGACCCCTTTAATTATAACCCGGTCGCGATCCGTTCCGCGACCCGCCCCGTTTCTCCTCTAATTCTGGCTGTTGATCTAAAATGATCAACGGCCTATAGCCATTTGCCCCCTCTTATTTAACCAAACCCGCCCCAAACCCTATCATTTTCTTTAATCCGCCGCCCCTAAATCCTCTCTACTCTCTCTTTTTCTCTAAGAAAACCCTAGCCGATGTATCTCTAAACCTCTCCAATTCCGCTCTAAAATAAAATCAATCATTGATTCACTTACCTACTTTGTGATATTCTGCTATTATACGCATGTTTATGGTATCACTTAGTTCTCGCCCTATTTTTGGCAAGAATTACTTCTCAAGAACGGGCCGATTTACTTTAATTCTGTGAATATTTTGACAATCTTTCGTCTCTATACATGTTATATTGAACGATCCTTGCATTTTTGGTGCGATTCAAGTTGTCAATCTCAACTAGGGTTTGATATTTTCCCTTATCTCTTACTGTTTCTTGATTGATACTTTTCCTTTTTTGTGTTTGACTATTCTTTTCCGTATTTTTGTTTAATCTGCCATGTTTCCTTATTTTCTACCTTATTTTGCCCTAAATGTGACTCTAAATGATTTTTGGTATGATATTTTCCTTATTCTCTATTTAATCTTCCGTATTCCTTTATTTTTAATATTATTTGTTATTCCTTGTTGATTTACTGAACTCCTTTGTTAATGCCCCAAAATCGATTCTAGTCGATTCTGATTTATCCTTTACTTTCTCGTGTTTGATTGATGATTTTCCTTGTTTGGGTGTTTGATTTCTACTACTATATAAACCCCTCCCCATTCCCCTTTAAGAGAGACTGGAATCGACATATTCTTCACTAAAATTGGGGTTTTTGTTATTCTCTTGTTCTGTATTCTGCTTTGGCCGGCTGAAAGCCACGGCCACTAAGACCTTGTTATTCAACCCTCTCTTGGTGCGAGCACTTCCCAGAGTTCTTCGATGCTCTTGGGAACTTTGACGCATTGGGATTCTGCGTTCTTGTGGAACTTTGTTCTTTACTGTTATTCGTCTAACTGGTCAGTTGCTGGACTTTTGCCACTTCATTCCTATTTACCTGTCATTTGAATATGTTTTCACTTTTGGCGGTCGTAGTTTAATATATTTTTTAGGTTGTTCTTGTGTGCAATTCTGATTGCTTTACTTCAATTTTAGGTCTCTTTAACCCTTGACTTCATCATGTTGATAATTTGAAACATGCCTAAGCCTGATTCGAGTAAATTAGATTCTTCTTTAAGTCTGTTTAGCCAATGTGTTATGAACTACTGCTATTTGGGACATTTGCACTTGTCATCATCTCTTTGGTGTCTATTCTTGCTTCAGGCTATCAATTTTGTTATTTGAACATGCTTTACCTGCACAATTTGTACTCTGTTTAGCTAATTGGTCAATTGTGTTCAAAACATGTATGTTTACATTTAATAGAGAGTACAAGACTATGTTCTTATCCTAATCCGAATTTCTGTGGTGTTATCTTGCCTATGTAGCATGGTCTAAATCCTATATCAAGAATTTTTATCAACCGTGACTAGTTATCTATCAATATGACTTTTAGCATGTTCTTGGCACCCTTGATTCACCAGTAGTTGTCATAATTTGCTTTCCTACCTGTCTAAATGATGTTCTGCTATCAAATTAACATGACTACTTTTTGTAACACTAGGACCTATACTTAGCAAAATTTGGACCTTTTTAGGTTTTCACTCATTTGGTATTATGAATCTGGGTATGATAACTTTTTGCAAAGTTGTTCTTTCTTTAACACTACTAATGTGTGATTGCCTATGCGCCGAGTGTTGAACCTGTTTGTTCTTAAATCCTGTGACTTGTTCGGTTATCTACTCTATATGCTAAACTTGACTATATCTGTAACCCTCAATTCCTGCATCTCAACCATTGTCCAGTCCCCTTCACTTGTCACCTACGCTCTCTAAACCTATTATTCTTAGACGGCTGAAAGCCAAGGCTACCAAGGTTTTTACTACTGACCTCCCTAGTGTGGGCATTGCTCGGGGTCCTTTTAAGGCCCTTGTGAACTCTAACACACTACGGTTTGGGTCCTTAATCATCTCCTCCAACGCTAGAACCTGAATTATCCCAGTTCCTATTTCTTACTGTCCCATAAACAAGTATGTTGTTCGGCTTAACTAATTCAACGCTTGGAACTATGATTGTGTGATTTGGCTTCGAGCTCTTCTACGAATTCTGGTTTGCGTTGATGAACATGGATTTTGTTGAAAGTCTGGGCATGCTGCTGAAGGCCCAGACAATGCTGGGTATTTATTTGAGCCTGCTGGGCTTATTGCCACTATTTGTACTACGTTTGCAACTACTTTATTATTAGGCCTGTAATAACTTTGTAATAAATAATTAGGGGATTAGTAAAAATGGTAAGGGTTAGATTCTTAATGTCTATATAAAAAGGGTAGATAATATGCCTATAGGCCTCATTGATTTGCTTGCTATATGTGTCATTCAGTCTATATGTGAACTGTAGAAATCATGTCATTAGGGGAAACATACACATATACGTTGCATGTTAGCAAATATGAATTCAAATGCTGCAACTGTTCTTACTGCTATGTGTTGTTAGAAAACCTGCCTATAGGAACAAATGTCTATGAACTATCTTTCAATTCGCCTCGGCATATTCACTAGCAATCATGCCTATAGGATTTTGATCACATCATTTAATACTGTATCGTGCTGATCATTAGAAATCATACCTATAGGATTTTGATCACTTCCTTTGACATTGTCTTGCATTGTTCACCTAGAAAACATATCTATAGGGTTGAGTATGATGATAAAATTGGTTAATACTAGACCACTCAACTACTATTTTATGTACGCTACTGTTAGAGGGCATGAATAATTCTGGAATTTTTCCCTAACAGCTTTTGCTATCTTTAGTCTGCGTAGATCAACCAGGCACAGCACCTATAAGTTAATAACTTGAAACCTGCGATTTCGATAATCATCTTATAACAACTGTATAAACCCTTCTACAAGCGATATCTTGCATCTGAAATAGCCTGCATACTTTAATTTAAAGTCACCTAGCAATCATGTCTATAGGGTTTAAGGTTCTTAATTCTGAAACCTTTTAATTAGAATATTTTTCTTGCGTGCATTTGTTGCCTATGTGTGGAGGCAAACTTAAGCCTTAACTACCTATATGTGAAGTCCAATGTGTTTTTGTATGTCGCCTAGAACCACCAAAAGTAGAGGTCCAATGCTTCCTGGAACATAGGCCTGGACGGGTAGTGCACGCATAAGGTACAATTTATAATTGAACTAGTGCGCTTTAGGTAACAACTTGAAGATATTAATCAGGTAGCATGAGATAATAGTCTGTGCTCATTGAATAATATGAGTAACACCCTATTCAGAGGGAGTTACGAAGTATTATTTATGTTGTACGGGGTGAAACTTTAGGCTAAAAAACTTAGGACCCCCCATCCTATTTCTATTTATTTGTGAGTCAAGTGTATGTGTTTATTTAAAGTCTTTTTATAATGAATTTTCCCAAAATTGTTGTTTTTTTTGTCTTGGTTTGTCTGACTAATTCATATAATCCGTGTTTGGTTGGGACCCACAGTTGTGGACCTCGAGGAGCTCCCAACACCTTCTCTTCGAGGTAATATGAGCCCTTACCCAATCATTGGTGACGTAACTGGTTAAACCAGAGTTATTTGCAAATAGGTGCCAAACGCACCTCAAACCCGTTAGGTGGCGACTCTCTCATTTAACACCTTCCTAAAAAGTGTTGTCACGTGTCGAAACTTGATTTTCGGAGAAAAATGGGCGCGACAGCATGGCAACTCTGCTAGGGATATTTTAGGCTCTTACCATAGCGAATTTGATTTGTATGAATTAGTCTTCTCTGACAAACATGCCTTTTATTGTTTTGCAGTTACATGAATATCCCGCTCCTGTTTCCCTTTTATTGCTTCATGTACACCATTTTCCCTATTTCCCCTTTATTTGAATCCGCATTGGTATGCAAATCTCTGCTCAATTTTGTCGTAACATGCATTTTCCTTTCATGTTTGTTTGCTCTAAGAAATTTTTTAAAGAATTGCTACATCATGTCTCTCCCCACCCTCACTCCCTCGTTTACTTTATTACAATATCCACGTTGCGCGTACTAACTTCTTCCTTATTTTTCTTTCTTTGTATGTCTTTACATTTCATTTAATACTGCATTTACTGTTTTCATCATGCAAAATATTTGACAATGTGTTGTTTTATCTTTACATAAAGCATGCTCCACATCATATCCCACTCGTGCGTAATTAATACCATAGCGGCGCTTGATGAGTGTCCCCGCTCTTGATCTATCACCCTTAAAATTTGGAAATGCTTATTTGCGGTAAAACAAGTCGATCATCGGTGCAGTCGACGGTTCCGTGCCTTTCCATCTCAAGTTGTCCGCTTGAGGGTACCGGTCTAGACTCTTCTAGAAACCCCCACTCTAATATTAACTGTTCATGCATCATGTCCAAACCTAGTATGGGTTAGAGCATTGTCCGCATAATAACTTGCTAAGGAAAGCCTTGAGCAAAGTCCGCCGAATTTCCATAATCCCAATGGACACAATCACGATCTGTGCATTATTTGGAGAAAACATGCCAATATGTTCATCACTAATGTATAAATAGCCAAATCCGGAGGGGGGAAAGGGCTAACTTTATTTGTTTTGCAGAAATGAGGCACGAAATCCCCAGGTTCGGCATGGTTCAAAATATCCCACCTTTGCTGCTAGATTGGTGGGAAAATCTCTCACCAAGTGACAAAAATCATGTGAAAAGAGTCCTCGGAAATTTACCCTCCTTGTTAGACATTCAGCTAAACAATGCATTAATTGAGGCCGCCACCATGTTTTGGGATGAGAACAGAGCCGTCTTCCATTTTGGCGACACAGAAATGACTCCCCGTTTAGAAGAAATAGGAGGCTTCGCTGGGCTCCCATGGGATAGCCCTAGTGTGTTGGTACTAGAAAATCGCACCTCTCAAGGTTTCTTGAAAATGATGGGTTTTAGGAAAAATGATGAGTTAGTCTGTCTGACGAAGTCTTATATACCTTTTTATTTCCTTTATGAGCGTTATGGGCAAATCAAGTCATATCGTCTTTATCATGATGATTTTGCCATGACTTCTCTGAGTTGGACTCACCGCCGAGTTTTTATATTCATTCTCTCTTTTCTATGATACTGGTATTTCGAATACAGGGAGAAAGGATCCAAACTCGCCTAGCTATGGTCACTAAGACCTTAATGGAGGGGATTGAGGGGCAAACTTATACTATTGTCCCTATGATTTTGGATGAGATGTACCGGGCTTTAGACCGTTGCAAAAAGGGGTATAGGCATTTCGAGGGTTGCAATTTGTTGCTGCAAGTATGGTTTTTAGAACACCTTTAGAGAGGAGAATACCGTCAAGAACCTCCGCGACAACCATGGAATGACCACATAGCCTATCACCATCCGAAAAGGGAATGAATTTTATCCCAAATACGTTTGCGCAACCAAATATCGTACTTTTATTCTCTCTTTGGTCTGTATATAAAGTTACATTTTTTTACATGTTCATGCCCCCCCCCCCCCATTGTATATTCTAAGCCCCTGTTGTAAATATTCATTCTATTTTCTATTTTCGTATTTTCGTAAAAAAATTTATATTTTTAGCTTCGTAGTTAGGCTCGCAGCCCTTTGTTTTGTTTTTGGCATTTTCAATAAGCCTTTGGTTTTCTTAATGCCACAGTTCTTTCCAAGGGTAGAGTATTATGTGAACCGGGTGGCTCTTCATGATGATGGATGGCGTGACAGCCTTCTTAAGGGTTTGAGTCTGTTTTTGCTTTTTTCTTTTGTTTTTAATAGTTTTTAGTTAAGAGTACTTCAATCATAGCTTCACTTGGGCCTAACACATTTGCCTTTGATCCCATGGTCAAAGACAAGTGGTTGTGTTTAGGATGGTGAAAGTAGTGACCTTGAGACTCTTGGGTTGACCAAACAAACATCATGTGGTCTTTCGGGACTATTGTGTGCTCAATCGTATCTAAGGTTGTTGTGGGCCCTCGACTCTATGTCTTTAGCAATCCCTGAGTGTGTGTGGTGAGAAATTGAATTATGAGTCCAAGTCCTAAGCCAATGGTCTAGAACTTGCCCCGAATGTTTATTGAGGCAAAATTTTGAGTGAAATTCAGCTTGAGAAGTGATTATAGGCTCTCCTTGATCCAAATAATAAGTTGAACAATTCCATAACCTACCAATGAGATAATCCCTAGCTAACCCCTTTCGAGCCTTAAACCTTATTCTTTCAAGAACCAATGCTACAAGCCTATACCCGTTCTAAATTCTACCCTCTCTTGGCACCCCATCTTCCCTTGAGTAATAGCAAAGTCTATGTTTGGGGGGAGAGACAAGAAAGGAAACAAAAAGGGGTAAAAGGTACCAAAGCAAACGAAAAGGAAGGCAATGAAAAAGAAAGAAAAGAAAAAGACAAAAAGAAAGCCAAATGTGAACAAGAATAAAAAGGGATTCAAGAAAAACAAAAGTGAAAAAAGGGTGTGGAAAAAGTAGAAATGACTCAAAGAGTCAAGTGAATTGTGCCAATGAATCAAAAGAAGTGCTTAAGGGAAGATTGAACCCACTTGAACAAAAACATATCCTACCCTTACCCAAAAGCCTTCACATTAACTCCACAAAAGCCCTATATGATCTTGAGTTGGATGACACTCGCATTAGTGGATACTTACATGAGGGTCAAGCATATGGTACCTAGAGCCAGACTTGTCACCTTTACTTGAGAGAGACGAGTGAACTCGCATTGACCTCGGTTTGTATGCGTATTCTCTTAAAGGTGAGGTTTGCTTAGGGAGAGTTGAGGATGTATGAGTTTGGGGATCCGCAGCGACCCAAGTAATTGAGAGAGTTCTTTGATGTAATGAGTCAATTCTTGATGCTCTTGTGTCACACTTGATCCATAGTTTTCAAGGTTTGAATGTTGTTAATGATCCATTTTTGTTGAGGGCAATTGTTAGTCCCAATTGATGCTTGTTGAGGTTACTTTAGGATAGCTGCAATTACTTGGATTGTCCTTTAAGGGGTGGGTCTTATTTTGTTTGCTTGAGGACAAGCAAAGGTTTAAGTTTGGGGGAGTTGATAAGTCGGGATTTTAACATGTTTTATGCCCTTACTTGCCTATGCTTTGGTTATAAATTGCAACAAAATAGTCCCAAAATGCTCACAGGTTGTACTTGATTGCAGGTTTGATTGACAAAGCGACGAATGTCAAAGATCGGCTCAAAAAGGAGTGAAACCTGCTCAAGTGTCAAAGACTAAGTAAATTGAGGAAAAGAGAACCTAGTGCAGACCGCACAAATGTGAATGCGGCCGCACTAGGAGGTTCAGAGAGTGGCATTTTCAAGCTGGAGGCAACGCAGCCGCGCTACTCTTTAGTGTGGTCCGCGGTCAGGCTCCGCGGACGCGCTACTCTTTTACGCGGTCCGCGGAGCAGAGATTCACAGAGCCAAAATTTTGCCAATTCCAAGCAACGCGGCCCACGCTCGGTTTTGTGCGGCCGCGCCAACTGCCACCGCGGTCGTGCCAACTTCCACCGCTGCCGTGGTACACTTTCACGCGGTCCGCGGTCCTCAAGTTCAGAGAAGCATAAATTGAAGTCCAAGAGCCAGTGCGGCCGCGGTCCATTTTGCGCGGCCCGCACTGACCCTGCAGGGGTATTTTTTTCTAGTTTTTCTAGCCTAGTATAAATAGGACATTTTACCATTTTAGGTTATCTGTTATCTTTAGACTTGGGCTGCGCTCGTGAGAACAACATTTGTAGCCATTTTTGGCACTTTAGCTTTAATTTTATCATAGATTCTTGTAATTTCTTTTTAGTAATTAATTAATATGCTTAGTCCTTCATCTATTTCTTCAATTTCTGTATCTAGCATGAGTAGCTAAACCCATTAGCTAGGGTTGTGGCTCAACCCTATTGTGGGTAATTGATGGGTGTTGCCATCTAGGGTTAGATTGATTATGGGTGTTTGCTATTTGGGTTGATTTTATGTTTTTATTTAAGAATTGGTGGTTGAAAACGCTGATTCAAGCTTTGTGGGTTTGACTCTTCTTGAGAAAGAGTGTCTATGACCCAAAAATTGACCCAACAAGGAATTGGGATGGACTCATGAGAAATGATAGTCCCAATTAACGGGTTAAATCTCGAGAGAGTAATCACCCTACTTGAACCCTAGTTGCTTGATCTAATTGGCCTACCTAATTTGTCTCAAGAGAGTCAATTGGGCAAAATCACTCTCTCTACCGAGAGGTGTGAGAGTGGGTGTAATTGTGCAACGGTTATAGCATAAGCCCCAAATAGGTCAATCTATCCTTAGTAGCATCTACCCGTCAATTAGCCACCTAGGTAATGCTACGACCCTAGTGCCTTTCTTCCCATTAGATACAACTTAGCAATATTCTAGTAGCATAATATAGTGTTAATCATTAGATTCATCATAGTAGTTATAAAATCAAAAACCAAGAATGTTTGAAGTGACATTAGGAGCACAAATACATCTCTAGACTAGACAGAAAATCCAACTCCACTACTAACTCCTGTGAAAATCGATCCCGACCACTATTCGGGTAAAAGCTATTGCGACCCGCTCTTCCTACCTTGGTATAGTGTCGAGTTGGCAGCGATCAACTTTTTGGCGCCGTTGCCGGGGAGCTTACGGTGTTGACTATCTGTTTAGTTCGTTTTTTTGTTTTGCTTCTCTTTCCTTCTTGTTTACTAATTTTGTTTGTGTCGATCATTCAGGTACTATGGATTTAAATGCTAATGACCCTATTGGCAATGCCATGGCGGGGGATGAGGTAGAAGATATTGATCATGATGAGGTTCCCGTACCTCAAGCTCCACGTAGAGGCCGTCAAGCCAATGACAACAATCATATTCCAGACCCTCCTCCGCCACCGCCAAGAGCAGTCCCAAGAGTTCTCCCTAATCAAGGGTACGCGAGTGCCATTGTTCCTCCCCGAATCTGGGCGGGGAACTTTCAAATCACAAATGTCATGCTGACCTTGCTCGAGCAACGAGGATATTTTACGGGCGCCTCCGATCAAAATGCATACAAGCACTTGAAGGGGTTCGTAGATACATGCTGGGGTAGCAAACAAACAAACGTGTCAGAGGATGCGTTGAGATTGAGGCTTTTCCCGTTTTCTCTTCAGGGTAAAGCGTTGGATTGGTTAGAAAGGCTCCCAAATCATTCTATCACCACATGGGATGAATTGGCGGAAAAATTTATTGCCAGGTTCTTTTCTCCAAGTCATATGGCGGCTCTTCGGGATGAGATTCTAGCTTTCAAGCAAATGCCAACGGAACCTTTGCACGAAATATGGGAAAGATATAGAAAATGGTGAAGGAGTGCCCTAATAACGATATGACCGAGGCGATGATACAACAAACTTTTTATCGGGGCATCAACACCACAAATCAGTGCATTGTGAACCAGTTGGCCGGAGGGAACTTTATGAAACATTCTTACCAAAAGGCATGTGAAGTACTTGATGAAATGGCCGACACATCTTCGGCATGGCAAAGTCGGGCGAATGTGCCCCAAGGTGACCCCACGGTCATCCATTTGCACAAGGAATTGAACGATCATGGCCAAGCTATTGCCGAGCTTACAACAACTATGAATCAATTAGCGAAGGCGTAATTGCAACAAGTCCAAAACCCGCGCCAAGTCAACGCAATGGAACGTGTTTCTATGTTAAAAAGGAGGCAAAGAGGGCAACAACAACCTCAAGGTAATTGTGAGCAATTTGACAACAACAATGATGGTGGTGGTTATTCAAATGAGTGCTATAATGATCAAAGCGAGGAATGTCAATATGTCAATAACTACCAAGGGTATATAGTTACAAGGGGAACTTGAGCAGGTCTAGAACTTGGCAAATCTTTTCCCTTACCCTAAACGTCCCCGACGTCAACAACAAAATGCCCAAAACCCAGCACCTCCCCATAACACACAAAACCGACAAAATCCTCCCGCACCTCATCAGTATGCCACACCTCCTCAAAATCCTAATCATCCGCCAGTACCGACCCCTCCACAACATCATCACCATCCAACCCAGTATCCACAAACCACCACCTACCACACTCCTCAAAATGCACCACAACCTACCCCTAATCCCAAAAACTCAACCAACGACCATCACCAAGCCCAAATTCATGGAGTCCATCAAAGCAACCCCATATACGTGGAAACCTTACCCCGCACTCCACAACAGAACCTGTACACAACGGAGTCCGCCGAGAAGGACCTACTCATCATGAACATGGCAGAGGAACTCAAGAAATATACTAATCGAGTCCAAGGTATTGCAGGATGTAAAGGCGTCGAATGTTTGAATTATGAGGATTTGTGTATTTAACAGGACGTAGAACTACCAGAGGGTTACAAACCTCCTAAGTTCGAAATGTTCGACGGGACATGTGATCCGAAGATACACTTGAGAACATATTGTGACAAGCTCGTAGGGGTTGGTAAAGATGAAAGAATCCGCATGAAGCTGTTCATGAGGAGCCTCACTGGAGACGCCCTATCCTGGTACATCAGTCAAAACCCGAAGAAATGGGTTAACTGGGTAAGCATGGCATTAGATATTAAGGATCGGTCCAGGTTCAATACGGAAAATACGCCAAACGTCTTCTACATCCAGAATCTTAAGAAGAAGCCAACAAAAACTTTCCGCAAGTATACTACTCGGTGGAGGCCTGAATCTGCGAAAGTAAGGCTAGCACTGGAAGAAGAACAGATGAATAAGTTTTTTGTCCGAGCCCAGGATCCGCAGTACTACGAGAGACTAATGGTTATTGAAAACCATAAATTTTCTGACATCATCAAATTGGAAGAAAGAATAGAAGAGGGGATTAAGAGCGGAATGGTAACAAATTTTAAGGCACTCCAGGCTACGAACAAAGCTTTGTAGTCAGGCGGTATTTCTGAAAAGAAGGAAGTAGGGGCAGTGATGATGGCCCAAGGGCCAAAGTCTCCTCTCACATACCAAACACCCCCACCCACATATTAGCCTTCACTTTCCAGATGCCAACTACTTGCTGCCAGTTACCATACTTATAACACCCAGCCAGCATACCCGCCAAAATTACCAAAAACCCAGACCAAATTCCGACCGCAGACCGCCCAAACAGTACACCCCGATTGTTGAATCCATCAACCAATTGTATGAAAGACTGAAGGCTGCCATATATGCCACTCCTATTCCTGTTGTTACCATGGAAAACTCCTCTCAGTGGGTCAATCGAAACAAGATATGTACTTACCACTCGGGCATGAACAGTCATACTATCGATGAATGTCGCACTTTGAAGGATAAGATCCAGGCGTTGATTGACACCAAGGTTATACAAGCAAAAGTGGCTACACCTAATGTCCGCAATAATCCTCTCCCGGATCACAGATGCAAGAGGGTAAATGTGATAGAAACATATGAAGAATGGGATTCGGAAGGGCCAATTGGACTCATTCGTGAAGGGGATAAACCTAAAATACCTCCAGTAACTCTCACACCTTTTGTGGTGCAGATTCAGTCACCGATTGAGGTTGAAGTAGCCGCACCGACTCCGTTTGAGGTTGAAGTAACAACACCATCAGCACGCCAACTCCATTTGAGGTAGTAGTGTCTACACCCTTCATCGCAACGGTAGCACCTACACCATCCCTTAAATCCAACGCTATACCTTGGGACTATGCTACAGAGGCGAAAAGGAAAGGAAAAGGGAAAATGGAGGAAACAGGTGCAGCATAAGGTATTGAAACTGGCCTAGATGATCTTTGGAGAAAAGTGCAGGCGAAAGAATATTTTGTGGTTGATCATCTGAACAAATCCCCGGCTTAGATATCCATTTTGTCACTACTGCAGAACTCTGAAAGGCATAGGAATGCATTGATGAAAGTGTTGAATGAAGCTTATGTACCCAACAATATTACCAGTGGAGAGATGGCCAATATGGTAGGACAAGTATTAGAAAGCCACAAGATCACTTTCCACGAAGATGAATTGGCGCCCAAAGGATTGAGTCACAACAGGGCATTACATATCATAGTGCAATTTGAGGACAAATTCATTGTCAGGATCCTGATAGATGGGGGTTCGAGTCCCAACATATGTTCCCTGACCACTCTTAAGAGGTTGGGTAAAGGTTCGCATGAGATACGAGCAGGAACTACGAACGTGAAAGCATTCGATGGGTCCCAAAAGGTCACGATCGGGGAGACCAACCTCTGTTTGTAGATGGGGCCGACTTGGTTTGATGTTGAATTTCAAGTATTGGACATATCTGCCACATACAATCTACTATTAGGACGACCTTGGATACATGCTACTGGGGCTGTAGCCTCCACTCTACATCAGGCCGTAAAGTTCGAATGCAATCATCAGGAAGTAATCATCTACAGGGACGGAAGTAATCCCATTTACCCCAATCAGACTGTTCCGGTCGTCGAGAATAGAAGTTAGGAGGAGAAACGTACCATCGCATCGAGCGCGTCAATTTAATTGAGAAAGAAAAATGGTGGAGTAACAAGATTGAAAGCATATTCTTATGGACAGGGTATGAACCCGACAGGGGTCTCGGCTAGAATCTTCAAGGGATTACCAAGCCGATACAGTTAAAGCGCCATGGTACGACCTTTGGGATTGGATATAAGTACACCTGGCAGGAGTACAATGATTGGTCGCCACCATGGCGTGGTCCTTATTACCCTCTTGAACAGCCAATACTGCATATGTACCAGACATTTTAACAATCTGACATGATATTGGGATCTAAAGAAGATGAAGCTTTAGATGGCCGAAGGAACCTATTTTTGGATGATGAAGACATGGAGTGTAGTGCAATAGTTGAGGAAGAGGAGGAGGAGGAATACCTTACTATTCTGACAGTGGGAAAAGGAGTTATTCTCAAGAACTGGACTGCCGCACCGTCCCGGACCCGTCGAGTTCCTGGTAGCCTGGCAATTCGCTCAATCTATTTCAAAGAAATTTTAAGCATTTAAGACATTTTCAGTATTTTTTTTAACGTATCTTGTTTTGAAATAATTGCTCGAGTCATCGAGGCGTACTTGTTTAAATGTTTTCAAGATTTATCTAATGCATTGCTATTTTAGTATTCGTTATTTTCCTTTACATTTCTCTACAGTATTATTATTACTTATCCTAAACCCACAACTGTGACATGTAATGAGACAATGCAAAATAAGGATAGTGATTTAGAGGAAATAGAAGAAGAAGATATAATCCCTGAAGAAATTATCAGAGAAGTGTAAAATTTTGAGAACAAGCCCAAGTCCAATTTGGATGAAACCAAGATAGTCAATTTGCGTGATTCTGAAAAAGTCAAAGACACTCGCATAAGCATTCACCGGTCACCATCAGAGAAAGAAGAGTACACCCGTTTCTTGAAAGAGTATGAAGATATTTTTGTATGGTCTTATGATGATATGACTAGTTTGAGCACGTCTATAGTGGCTCATAAGCTACCTACCGATCCGATTGGTCGGCCTGTAAAGCAGAAACTCAAAAAATCCAAGCCAGATATGAGTCTTAAAATAAAAAAGGAAGTCACCAAGCATATCAAAGCTAAGGTTCTCAGAGTGTTCGAATATCCTACCTGGTTGGCTAATATCGTGCCAGTTCCGAAGAAGGATGGGAAGGTCAGAGTTTGTGTCGACTATCGAGATTTAAATAGAGCAAGTCCCAAAGATGATTTCCCGTTACCCAATATACACATACCGGTCGACGACTGTGACAAGAATGAACTCTAATCCTTTGTGGATTGCTTCACGGGATATCATCAGATCTGGATGGATGAAAAAGATGCCGAGAAGACAACCTTTATTACGCCATGCGGAATGTATTGCTATAAAATGATGCCATTTGGTCTAAAGAATGCGGGGGCCACAAATATGAGAGCCATGACAACCATTTTCCACGACATGAGACACAAGGAGATAAAAGTGTGCGTGGACGACGTCATCATCAAATCCAAGTAGGGTATAGATCACATAGCAGACCTGAGGAAATTCTTTGATCAAATTCGAAGGTATGATTTGAAACTAAATCCCGCAAAATGTGCCTTTGGAGTCCCTGCTGGAAAGTTGTTAGGATTCATCGTTTGCCGCCAAGGAATTGAGCTAGACCCGTCAAGGGTCAAGGCTATCCAAGATTTTCCACCGCCAAAGAACAAGAAAGATGTGATGAGCTTCTTGGGGCGTCTTAATTACATCAGCCGCTTTATAGCACAATCAACCATGATCTGTGAGATTTTTAAAATGTTAAATAAGGATACCGTAACGAGTTGGACTGGAGACTGCCAGAAAGCTTTGGACAAAATCAAGGAATATTTGTCCACACCACCAGTCCTGGTCCCGCCAGAACCTGGGAGACCTCTGCTACTCTATTTTTCCGTACTAGTTGGGGCTTTCGGTTGTGTCTTAAGATAAAGTGATGAGACAGGAAAAAAGGAGCAGGCCATATATTATCTGAGTAAGAAGTTCACGCCATACGAAACACGATATTCTTTGCTGGAATGCACCTGTTGCGCTTTAACATGGATTGCTCAAAAGTTGAGGCATTACTTCTGTGCCTGCACCATGTATCTCATATCAAGAATGGATCCTCTAAAATACATCCTCTAGAAACCCATGCCTACAGGGAAATTAGCTAAATGGCAGATACTACTGAGTGAGTTCGACATCATCTATGTAACTTAGAAGGCGCTAAAAGGGCAAGCATTAGCGGATCATCTTGCAGAAAATCTTGTAGGTGGAGAATACGAACCACAGAAAACGTATTTTCCCGATGAAGAAGTATCGTTCAGAGGAGAAGATATCAGCAAAACATATGATGGTTGGAGAATGTGTCTTTATAGAGCTGCAAACTTCAAAGGAGTAGGTATTGGAGTTGTCTTACTATCAGAAACAGGTCAGCACTATCCAGTATCCGCAAAGCTCAGATTCCCGTGTACCAACAACATGACAGAATACGAAGCCTGTATCTTAGGACTCAGATTAGCCATCGACATGAACGTTCACGAACTACTGGTGATTGGTGATTCAGACCTTTTGGTACATCAGGTTCTAGGAGAATGGGCTACATAGAATACCAAGATATTGCCTTATTTGCACTATGTACAAGAGTTGATGAAGAGATTCACAAAGATAGAATTCAAACATGTTCCAAGGATTCAGAATGAGTTCGCCGATGCATTGGCTACTTTATCATCCATGATACAACACCCAGACAAGAATTTCATCGACCCTATCCCGGTAGGAATTCAAAGTCAGCCGGCCAATTGTGCTCATGATGAAGAAGAAACCGATGGAAATCCATGGTTCCATGACATCAAATAATATCTATCAAAAGGAGAATACCCGGAGAACGCAAATCATACTCAGAAACGCACACTCTGAAGGTTATCCAACCACTTCTTCCAAAGTGGAGGAATTCTGTACAGGGGGACTCTGGATCTAGGGTTGTTACGCTGTGTCGATGCTAAGGAAGCATCCAAATTGCTCGAAGAGATACTTGCCGGAACCTGCGGACCACACATGAATGGCTTCGTCTTAGCTAAGAAGATATTAAGAGCAGGATATTTTTGGATGACTATGGAAACAGACTACATCAGGTATGTCCAAAAGTGTCACCAATGCCAAGTACATGTTGATATGATACGAGTGCCACCTAATGAACTCAACGCAACAAGCGCACCCTGGCCTTTCTCCGCTTGGGGCATGGATGTTATTGGTCCAATCGAACCCACTACTTCGAACGGGCATAGATTTATTCTGGTGGCCATAAACTATTTCACAAAATGGGTTGAAGCCACATCTTACAAAATTGTAACCAAGAAAGTCATCGCAGATTTTGTTAGGGATCGCATTGTTTGCCGATTCGAGGTACCAGAATCCATCATCACTGACAATGTCGCCAACCTCATTAATGACCTAATGAAAGCTTCAAAATCACGCATAAGAATTACCATTTTCCTTCAAAATGAATGGAGCTATGGAGGCCGCAAACAAGAATATCAAGAAAATATTGAGAAAGATGGTAGACAACCACAAGCAATGGCACGAGAATTACCATTTGCCTTATTGGGGTATCGTACTACAGTCCGCATATCAACCGGGGCAACTCCCTACCTGCTGGTCTACGGTACTGAAGCTGTGATTCCCGATAAAGTCAAAATTCCTTCTTTAAGAATCATACAAGAAGCTAAATTCAGTGATGCAGAATGGATAAGAAGTCGCTACGAGCAATTAGCTCTCATTGACGGGAAAAGAATGAAAGCGGTATGACATGGTCAACTTTACCATAACAGACCCAGAGCTTTCAACAAAAGGGTCGAACCTAGACAGTTCACACTGGGGCAGCTAGTACTGAAACGGATCTTCCCATATCAAGATGAAGCCAAAGGGAAATTTCCACCCAATTGGAAAGGGCCCTACATGGTTCATAGAGTACTAACAGGAGGATCACTCATACTCGCAGAAATAGATGGAGAAATTTGGCCAAAGCCTATCAAATCAGATGCGGTCAACAGATGTAACTGAACTACGCTTGACCTGATTCCCGTTTAAGAGGGGATACGTAGGCAACCATGTGGGTTCGCTCACATCTTAATAAAATCTTAATTTTGCCTTGGTCAGAAACTGGGGCAGAATTTTGAGGAGGAACCTCAAAATTCTAAAGTAAGTCCAGCCGATTTCGAAGAACAGTCAACGAACCGCTTATTAAACTAGGCAGAATTTTGAGGAGGACCCTCAAAATTTTAATGTATAGAAGTCGCAATAATGTCACAGTCATTGGTTCATATAATTTACTTGATATTGCATACTACTATGTTTTTAAATAACTACATTTATCAAATGCACGCATATTTTTCGAAACATTTATTTTTTTTACAAACAGCCAGTTGCTGCCCAGGATAACTTGAACAGGGTTCCAATACAGCGCAAAAGCAGAGCCAAGCAAAAGCAAAGCGAGAAGGCGAAAGCACGAACCAACCTTTCTCGCAAAACTCACGATTTTTCTTTGGATGCATGCAGAATGAACATAACATGAGTATTCGCAAATACACACAAATCAAAATCACTATTTTTATAACGACTGTTGATACCCAATTTTCCCTCCTATTTTAAATATATAAACATATACTTTCAAAATAGTGCATATGCATCATCCTTTTATTTATAAGCATATACAGATATTTTTTTTATAATTTTTCATAATTGTCAAAGATTTTAAACCAATTTATTCCTGCATTATTCCAATAACTATCCTTCATATTATTTTATGATGAGTTAATCATCTAAATTTATTATTTATACCAACATAATGTTTAAATATTTTTCAAGTGCATTTTTTATAATTACACTTGCATTTTTAAGGCTAAATTCCACATCTTTGCAATAATAGCTCATATTAATGTATAATTACATTATTTATGTACAAAATAATTTTTATATTTTGAAAATGGTAAGAAATTATTTTAAATTATTTTAGTGCACAAATGATATTTTTATTATTTATTAATTGCTTTCAAAAATTATTTATTTATTAAATATGGGGTATTTAAAAACTAGCCTAAGTTCCTACCCAAATTCGGACATAAAACTACCCAATACACCAGCCCAATACCCTTGGCCCAACACCATTAGCCCAGTCCCTTACCCATTTTATTAAACCCAACCCAACCTCCACTTAAATCCCAATCGTTGATCATTATTCCCCCCCCCCCCTCCATATATCACAATCCCCCAAGCCCTAACCTCATTTTCCCAAACCCGCCGCCTCTCTACTCACCTCCCCTGAAGATCCCTAGCCCACCACCTCACGGAAATCGTCTCCTAATCCCGTTCCGAATGGGATTTTCTTCCCATTTACATACCATTTCGACATATTTCCTTTATTAGGTGATTCTTTACGGAAATACCTAGTACTTGCCTAAACATGGCAAGTATCCCTACTTTGATTCTGTCCTAATCGATCTTCATCTCTTGAATCATGACGATATTAAGTTCACACACAATATTTTGCACCATGTGAGCCCGATCTGTTAAGATCTTGCTTAACCCTGAGGTTAGGGTTTACAGATCCTCTTTGATTCGAACTAAAATTGGTCCCGACCTTGATTTTATGTATTATCTCATCTTTATTCGCCCTATTATGTATAAATTTATCTATTTTCTGCCAATTTTTTTTACTTACCCTAAATTAGGGTTTCAGATTCTTCTTAATTGAACCAAATCTGGTTCAATTCTGTTCTTCTTTTTGAATAATTTCATGTCTATGTTCATCTTATGCAATATCTTATTCTTTTGTCTTTATTTTCTGCCGATTTTGTGTAGTTTACCTAAAAACTAGGGTTTCAAATTTTCTTCCTTACTGATTTAAATGCTTTCCTTTCTAGTGTTTGACTGATAATTTTCTATGTTTATGTGTTAATCTATACCACCATATAAACCCCTTCCCCCATTCCCTTTAAAGAGACTTGGAAATCATTATAATCTCACCAGATACAAAACTTTACTCTGTTATTGCGTTCTGCACTTTGGTCTTGGCCGGTTGAAAGCCAATGCCATTAAGTTCTAGGTTTTTACTTCTCATTGACGATTCAGAACATTGTGGTTTTGTTCTTTTCTTGCATTTATCGTTTAACTGGTGAGTTACTTGACTTTCGCAATTTTATCCTTATGTGTTCTTATCTCTGAATCTCTGGCTTAACATGTTCCTGGTTTACTTTTAAGCATCACTCTGCTAATTTCTATGTTTACTCACTCTTAATGCTACTAGTTCTGAGACTATCTATGCCTAATTGAGTAATTTGAACTTCTTTAAGGCCTATTCAGTTAGTGTATGTACTCTTGAATGCTTATGAACATGTTAATTCACTTACCCCCCCCCCCCTCCCCCGTGTCCCTGCAGTAATCTATGTTAAGACTTTCAGTGTTAGTCATTATGTCACTTAGTATGGTTTTCTTATCCCATACCCCTTTAGTATCTGCTTCTGATTTAGAACAGTCATCTCAGCCTGTTTTTGAATTGTTACCTTGAGGTGTTAGGCTAAAACATTGGCATAAACTAAATCATATTCTGTTAATTAGACCTCTATAACAATGCTTGAATTCTTATCTGCTATTTGTTTACCTTTCATGCTGTCCGGAATCACTGTAAAAGTGTCCCGGCATATATGTCTGTGATCCTTCTCCACTGCTAACATGATACCCTCTTCTTTCTGTGATTATGCGGTTTAGCATAATGTTGCCTTGCTTCTTATATGCTTAACATAGTTTCCAACCATGTTTCAACATGTCTAGTAATGGGCATCTGTGTAGAATAATCCTTGTCAATCCTGCAAACATGCTATTTCCTTAACTCTTTCAGCATGTGACTGTTCATATGCTAAGTGTTGAACCTGTTTTCTTTTAGATTGCATTAAGCTTGTTCTTTAGCTCTGTGGTTTAATTAACTGTCTGCCTGGTTTGTTTAATTTGGTTGTGTCTGTTTCAATCCCTCAATTCTTGTCCCTCAACCTTATCCTTTTCTCTTTCACCTCTTGCTTATGTTCTTTGAATCCTGTTCTTAGCTGGCTGAAAGCCAAGGCTGTTTAGGTTCTGTCATTTGACCTCTCTAGTGTGAGCACTGCTCGGGGTCCACTTGAGGCCCTTGTGAACTCTGACACACTAGGATTTGGTCTCTAGTTCCCCCTCTGAATGATCTTTGTTAACTTCCCTAGTGTGAGCACTGCCCTGGGTTTTTGAAGCCCTTAGGAACTCTGACACACTGGGGTCATAGTTCTATATGTTCAATTCTAATTTTAAGGCTACTAGGGGAATCATTCAATTCTTGACTGCTTTATGTCTATGAGTATGTAACATTTTTGTTGTGGTGAATTGTGGGAATGAAGGCCTTGCCTGTCTAGGTGTATTTGGGCCTGTTGTAGGCTCCCTATAGCTATATCTACTCTATAATTTACAACATTCATTCTGGGTCTGTAATAATTACTGTAACAACAATTTGGGATACTAGTGAAATTGGGGAAAGGGCTTTTATCCTATACTTGCACTAAAATTGGGTAGAAATCCTGTCTATAGGCTCATTACTTAGCTAAAATGTGCTATCTTGTTCAAACGTGTTTCAGCTTTCATGTGTTAGAAACCATGCCTATAGGTAATCTATCTTTGCTCAAAACATGTTACTTTCCAATTTGTTAGAAATCATGCCTATAGGTCCTTTATTTGGGTAAAATATGCTCTATGCCTGCTTGTTAGGAATCATGTCTATAGGATCTAAATCAGTTTAATCTTAGAGAGCATGCCTATAGGATCTAAAATCAGTTTAATTTTAGAGATCATGCCTATATGATCTAAAATCAGTTTAATTATAGAAATTGTGCTTATAGGATCTGAATCAGCTAATTAATTGCTCTACTCGTTTCTTTAATAGTCATCAACGCTGGTTTAACTATTGTCACTAGAAATCACGCCTATAGACAAATTCTGAATATAATCCAGTAATCACCACTGTTAGTTACTGCATAAAACGTCTAGATATCATGCCTATAGGTTCACTCTTTTATACCTGTAATCAATAGGCAACTATGTAAGTTTCAGAGATTGTAAACTGCCCGCTCATTAGATCCAGATTCATATAGAGATCCTGCCTATAGGTTCTGCAACCTCAACTTATCAAAATCAGCAACTATCTTTGTTAATTTGACTTGCGTGCATTTTGTTGTCTAAATGCGGAGGCTAACTTGAGCCTTTACTTGCTTATAAGTGAAAGTCCAATGTGTTTTGTATGTCGCCTAGTTTTGACATTTTGAGCAGCCTAAGTTAATGTCTGGAACCACCCTTAAAATAAAGGTCCAAATGCCTCCTAGACCATATGCATGGGACGGGTAGTGCACGCGTAAGATACGACTTAGAATTGACTAGTGCGCTTTAAGTAAACAACTTAAATATAGTAATTGGGTAGCAGGAGATGATAGTCTGTGCCCGCAGAATAATATGAGTAACACCCCATCTCGAGAGAGTTACGAAGTATTATTTATGTTGCACGGGGTGATCCTTTAAGCTAAAAAACTTAGGACCCCCTTCCCCTTTGTCTTTCAATTGTTTATTCACGTTTAGTAATTCATTGTTTCTTAGCTTTGATCACATAGACTAATTCATATAATTGAGTTCGGCCGGGACCCATAGTTGTGGACCTCGAAGAGTGCCTAACACCTTCTCTTCGAGGTAATTTCGAGCCCTTACCCGATCTTTGGTAACGCAAACTGGTTAAATAGAGTTATCTGCCAATAGGTGCCATAACGCACCTTAATCCGTTAGGTGGCGACTCTCTCTTTTAAAACACCTCCCTTAAAAGAGTTGTCACGTGTCGAAACCCGATTTCGCGAGAAAATGGGGCGCGACAATGATAAAATTACCAAATGCAAACATGTCTCCAAATAAGAAATACTCTGCGATCACTCATTGCCTTTTCTTTGCATGAGATCGAACCATGTATCCTATTTTTCATGAGGCTAAGCATTGCCTCCCTAATCGCGTAAGGCTAACCATTTCCTTCCATTGCATGAGACTAAGCCCTTTCTCCTATTTTGCATGAGCTAAGCATTTCCTCCCTAATCGCATAAGGCTAAGCATTGCCTTCCATCGCATGAGACCAAGCCTTGTCTCCTATTTTGTATGAGGCTAAGCATTGCCTCCCTAATTGCATGAGACTAAGCCGTGTCTCCTATTTTTACACAACGCTAAGCCCTGCCTCCTCAATTGCATAAGGCTAAGCATTGCCTTTCCTTGCATGAGACTAAGCCATGTCTCCTTTCCTTGCATAAGACTAAGCATTGTCTCCTATTTTTGCATATGAAAAAGCCCTGCCTCCTCAATTGCATAAGGATAAGTATTGCCTTTCCCTGCATGAGACTAAGCATTGTCCCCTAATTGCATGAGACTAAGCGTTGTCTCCTATTTTGAATAAGGCTAAGCCCTGCCTCCTCAATTGAATAAGGCTAAGCATTGCCTTTCCCTGCATGAGACTAAGGCATGTCTCCTAATTGCATGAGACTAAGAACTGTCTCCTACTTTGCATGAGGCTAAGCTCTGCCTGCTCAACTGCATAAGGCTAAGCATTGCCTTTCCTTGCATGAGACTAAGCACTATCTCCTAATTGCATGAGATAAGCACTGTCTCCTTTTCTTGCATAAGGCTAAGCATTGCCTCCCTAATTGCATGAGGCTAAGCCCTGCCTCCTCAACTGCATGAGGATAAGCTGTGCCTTTCCCTGTATAATATCGAATGCTATGCTACTTGAAATCTAGCAATATTTTTGCTTTAACGGAGCTAAGCTCTGCCCCAATCTTATGCAAAACTAAGCTCTGTCTTGTTTCGCTTCCTATATGACCAACTATCATATCATTGCATTTCATGAGCTGAAACATCGCCATTTTGTCCAAATGCGTCATAGTCTGAAGGCATTATCCTCATAGCCTAAAGAAACCATGTCACGGCCTGAGGATCTCTCAATATTGCACATCATTATTCAAAGGTGTCATAGTTCAGAGGCACCATTCTCATGGCCCGATAACATCATTCCATGGCCTGCGAATCCCTTATCACGCAATTCATGGCCCTTGGACGTCATGGTATAAGGACATCATCCTCATTGTCCAAACACAACCTTCATGGTCCAACAGGAATTTGCATCATGTTTAAATTCTCGCAATAATCTATATATTTGCATGCATCGTGTTTTATGTTTTGGAGGTAATCCAGGAAGTAACCGTTCTTCAAACGGGAGCATTCTTCGCTCCGGTTTCCGTTCATAACATTCACATCCTGCAAATGTTTTAACGTAACTGACCACCGGTAATTACCCACCTTTTATTCTATGACTGTTCGGTTATTTGCCCCCTGATACATCCAGAACATCTCAAATTCAAATTCATGACTTCTCATAAATCCATCAAATACTATCCTTCCCAAAAGAACTCTTTCTGAAACATACGACCATTGCTATAATAACTCCATCGGTTTCGTTCACCGTTGGATCCAGAACTACACACGGCCCGATTCCCGTAACACCAGGGATATGCAACTCAGAAATCGAAGTTCGTCCTCTATTTTTAAAATCATCCCATTCGGTCAAAATCGGTCATCATTTCTTTACACGACAACTCTTTCATCATTCCCGGGTAAAGAAGGGCAGCTATTGATACCCAATATTTCCCTCATATTTTTAAATTGTATATGTATATTCTCAAAATAGCATGTTTGCATCACTATTTAGTTTAAAAACATATACAAGCATTTTGTACAATTTTCAATAATTTTTAAAGCTCAAAATTGATTTGTTTTAGTTTTTTTATATAAATATCTAATAAGTATCTCTCAAATTATTTTCTAATGACTTAGCTACCTAAAATAATTTTTTTTGCACCTATAATATATGTTTCAAATATTTTATTTTATTACATATGATTACATCAATAGTTTTTAAGTTATGTGCACAATTTTGAAGTAATAGCCTATATTCATACACAAATGCTCTAAATTTATATTATTTGTGTCAAAGTACCATTTTATAATTTTATAATACTAAGTTATTATTCTTAATTGTTTTGGTGCACCAATAATATTTTTATTTATTTATTAAACATTTTATAAATTATCTTTGATAAATTTTGTGTATTTAAAAAGTAGCCCAACTTTAAGCTAATTTTCAAAATTGGCCCAGAACCCTTGGCCCAATCCCCTGGCCCAAGACAAAACGACCCCTTTAATTATAACCCGGTTGGACTCGTTCTACGACCCGCCCTACTTCTCCTCTAATCCTAGCCGTTGATCTCAAATGATCAACGGCCTATAGCCATTCCCCCCTTTTATTAACCAAACCCGCCCGAAACCCTACCATTTTCTTTAATCCACTGCCCCTAAATCCTCTCTACTCTGTCTTCTTCTCTGAGAAACCCTAGCCGCTGTTTCTCTAAACCTCTCCAAATCCAGCTCTAAAATGGAATCAATCATTGATTCACTTACCTACTTTGTGATATTCTGCTATTATACGCATGTTTATGGCATCACTTAGTTCTTGCCCTATTTTTGGCAAGAACTACTTCTGAAGAACGGGCTGATTTACTTTGATTCTGTGAAGATCTGGACGATCTTTCGTATCTATACATGTTATATTGAACGGTCCTTGCATTATTTGTCCGATTCAAGTTGTGAATCTCAACTAGGGTTTGAGATTTTCCTTATTTCTTACTGGTTCTTGATTGATACTTTTCCTTTTTCGTGTTTCACTATTCTTTTCCGTATTTCTGTTTAATTTGCCATGTTTCCTTATTTTCTACCTTATTTTGCCCTAAATCTGACTCTAAGATTTTTGGTATGATATTTTCCTTATTATCTGTTTAATCTTCTAATTCCTTTATTTTTTAATATTATTTGTTATTCCCTGTTGATTTACTGAACTCCTTTGTTTATGCCCTCAAATCGATTCTGATATATTCTTTTCTTTCTCGTGTTTGATTGATGATTTTCCTTGTTTGGGTGTTTGATTTCTACTACTATATAAACCCCTCCCCGTTCCCATTTAACAGAGACTGGAATCGACATATTCTTCACTAAAATTGGGGTTTATGTTATTCTCTTGTTCTGTATTCTGTTTTGGCAGGCTGAAAGCCAAGGCCACTAAGACCTTGTTATTCAACCCTCTCTTGGTGCGAGCACTACCCAGAGTTCTTCGAAGCTCTTGGGAATTTTGACGCATTGGGATTCTGGGTTCTTATGGAACTTTGTTCTTTACTGTTATTCGTTTAACTGGTCAGTTGCTGGACTTTTTCCACTTCATTCCTATTTACCTATCATTTGCATATGTTTTCACTTCTTGAGGTCGTAGTTTAATGTTTTTTCTGGGTTGTTCTTGTGTGCAATTCTGATTGATTTACTTCATTTTAGGTCTCTTTAACCTTTGACATCATCATGATAATAATTTGAAACATGCCTAAGACTTATTTGAGTAAATTAGATTCTTCTTTAAGTCTGTTTAGCCAATGTGATATGAACTACCATTGTTTGAGACCTATGCACTTGTCATTATCTCTTTGGTGTCTATTCTTGCTTCAGGCTGTCAATTCTGTTATTTGAACATGCTTTACCTGCACAATTTGTACTCTGTTTAGCTAACTGGTCAATTGTGTTCAAAACATGAATGTTTATATTTACTAGAGGGTACAAGTCTATCTTCTTATCCTATTCTGATTTTTTCGTGTCTTATCTTTCCTATGTAGCATGTTCTAAATCCTATATCATGAACTTTTATCAACCGTCAATAATAATCTATCAATATGACTTTTAGCATGTTTTTGGCACCCTTGATTCACCAGTAGCTGTCATAATTTGCTTCCCTATCCTGTTTAAATGTTATTCTGCTATAAAATTAACATGACTACTTTTTGTAACACTAGGACCTATACTTAGCATAATTTGGACCTTTTTAGGTTTTCACTGATTTAGTAATATGAATCAGGGTATGATAACTTCTTGCAAAGTTGTTCTTTCCTTAACACTGCTAATGTGTGATTGCTTATGCGCCAAGTGTTGAACCTGTTTGTTCTTAAATCCTGTGACCTGTTCGATTATCTGCTCTATATGCTTAACTTGACTATGTCTGTACCCCTCAATTCCTGCCTCTCAACCATTGTCCACTCCCCTTCACTTGTCACCTACGCTCTCTAAACCTCTTATTCTTAGCCGGTTAAAAGCAAAGGCTACCAAGGTTTTTACTACTGACCTCCCTAGTGTGAACACAGCTCGGGGAACTTTTGAAGCCCTTGTGAACTCTGACACACTAGGTTTTGGGTTTTTAATCATCTCCCCGAATGCTAGAACCTGAATTATCCCAGTTCCTTCTTCTTACCGTCCCATAAACATATAAGTTGTTTGGCTTAACTAATTCAATGCTTGGCAATATGATTGTGTGATTCGCTTCGAGCTCTTCTACGGATTCTGTGTTGCGTTGATGAACGTGGCTTTTGTTGAAAGTCTGGGCATGCTGCTGAAGGCCCAGACAATGCTGGCTATTTATTTGAGCCTATTGTGGGCTTGTTGCCACTATCTGTACTACGTTTGTAACTACTTTATTATTGGGCATGTAATAACTTTGTAATAAATAATTAGGGAATTAGTAAAAATGGGAAGGGTTAGATTCTCAATGTCTGTATAAAAGGGGTAGATAATATGCCTATAAGACTCATTGATTCACTTGCTATATATGTCGTTCAGTCTATATGTGCACTGTAGAAATCATGTCATTAGGGGAAGCATACACATATATGCTGCCTGTTAGCAAACATGAATTCAAATGCCGCAACTATTCTTACTGCTATGTGTTGTTAGAAAACCTACCTATAGGAACAAATTTCTATGAACTATCTTTCAATTCGCCTCAGCATATTCACTAGCAGTCACGCCTATAGGATTTTGATCACTTCATTTGATACTGTATCGCACTGATCATTAGAAATCATGCCTATAGGATTTTGATCACTTCCTTTGCTATTATCTTGCATTGTTCAGCTAGAAAACATGTCTATAGGGTTGAGTATGATGATAAAATAGGCTCTAAGTGGTATATGGTACAGATCATGCCTATAAGGAATAATTGCTACCCATAATTGGTTAATACTAGACCACTCGACTACTGTTTTATGTACGCTACTGTTAGAGGGCATGAATAATTCTAGGGCTTTTCCCTAACAGCTTTTGCTATCTTTAGATTGCATAGATCAACCAGGCACAACACATATAGGTTTAATAACTTGAAATCTGCGATTTCAATAATCAGCTTATAACAACTGTATAATCCCTTCTACAAGCGATATCTTGCATCTGAAATGGCCTACATACATTAAATCAAAGTCACCTATCGATCATGTCTATAGGGTTTAGGGTTCTTAATTCTAAAACCTCTTAACTGGAATATTTGTCTTGCGTACATTTGTTGCCTAAGTGTGGAGGCAAACTTGAGCCTTAACTGCCTATATGTGAAGTCCAATGTATTTTTGTATGTCGCCTAGTTTTGACATTTTCTGAGCTACCTAAGTTAAGTCTAGAACCACCAAAAGTAGAGGTCTAATGCCTCCTAGACCATAGGCTTGGACGGTTAGTACACGCATAAGGTACGATTAATAATTGAACTGCGCTTTAGGTAGCAACTTGAAGATAGTAATCGGGTAGCAGGAGATGATAGTCTGTGCCCACTGAATAATATGAGTAACACCCTATTCAGAGGGAGTTACGAAGTATTATTTATGTTGCACGGGATGAGCCTTTAGGCTAAACAACTTAGCCCCCCCCCCCCCCCATCCTATTTCTATTTATATGTGAGTCAAGTGTTTGTATTTACTTAAAGTCTTTTAATAATGAATTTTCCCAAACTTCTTGTTTTCTTTGTCTTGGTTTTCGAGATAGGCCAGGACCCTTTTATTTTGGACCTCGAGAAGTACCTAACACCTTCTCTTCGAGGTAATTTGAGCCCTTACCCAACCTTTGGTGACGCAAACTTGTTAAACCATAGTTATTTGCAAATAGGTGCCTTAACTCACCTCAAAACCGTTAGGTGACAACTCTCTCTTTTAACACCTTCCTTAAAAGAGTTGTCACGTGTTGAAACCCGATTTCGCGAGAAAAAGGGCCGCGACAACTACCATTCGGGTCGTTACATCCTCTACCACTTAAACATACATTCATCCACAAGCGTGCCAGGACTCGTTCCAAAGCTATCAAATCATGGTGTAACCTTACTATGCACATACCCGAGGGGGGATCCCACGTCATCCTGCTCCACATAAGCCTACCAACACAACATAACTAGAGATCCTTAATTCAACCTTGGTCCTTAAACCTTACAATCCGATCTCAATAATCCTGATTTCATCACAAGACACGAATCTCACATTTACACATTGTATAAGTCTGAACAAGCTGTATCAAGTCATAATAATAACATAAGATGTAATCACATGATATACCCCGTCACCTCGACACTCACAGTAGGAACTGCTGACCACCATTACTGCCCAAAAACAAATCTAGTACTGGTAGCAAACCTCATATCAATTAGAACCTCGTTCAAAACCTCCATACACTGTCGATGATGAAAGAAACATGCATAAACTCTTAACCACTCATCTGATCAATAAGCCAAGAAAATCACTCGTCTAACCAGGACCATTGTCCAAATCCTCAGCAAAATATATTATTATTCTTCCAAACCTTCTTCATCTCAATACAATAGTGCAAATCTCAGGTCTAGAAACCTCATCTCAGCCAATACAAGCAGCCCGACCAACAGGTCTCAACAATAATCATATGGGCTCCACACAACCCGGTCTCGTACACCAACAAGTAATGATTCAGACATGACAGATAAGAGTAAGAGAGTTAAATAAGAAGACTACTAAACAAATTAAGCAAGCAGGGAAATTTAGCATTTTACTATGAGCTATTTTCAACAAGGTGAAAGAAAAATACACGAAGTAAGCATCTGGAGTTACATTATTTCACAGTACCGTTGCGGCGTGCAACCCGATCCCATCATATCAATCCACATAAGATACCCATCGAGCCATAATACTCGGGTCCATTGATCACATGTGCGTCAACATCAAGCATAATAGAGTGCACATAATATATCTGTGGGACAATTATTAGGAACAAACAATATTAACAAGGACAAGCACAACTATGGTGCAATAAGCAAATCAACATCATGAAGGCCACCTTGCCCATAATGCCATGAGGCCTAAACTGAATCACAATATGTGTGCTAAGAATCATGTAACCCTCACAACCCATCATAGCGTACGAGAGAAATACAAAAAATAGACCAGGGGGCAAATAGAATCTATTTCGCCTAATTACCTGTGGTAACAGCTGCGTAGGAGCAAGAAAATCCGATCCGATATAGAATACACATCCTCACTAGGATCTCAAATAATTCCCATACTAGATTCCGATAATTCCTGAACAGTTAAATAACCTTCCACAAGCCCATAGCAACCTTTCCATAACACATACCATCGGTCACCCAATTCTCCACATTCCTTCACAAGTCGCAATCAAGGAATAATCTTCCAACGAGAACATCCAGTCTCAGAACCTCTTGTATACCAAAATTTCCATACTCGATCTCAACACCGCTACTCAAATAGCTGATGCGTTATTCATACACCATCATCTTACGGAAAAATACCAATAGGTCAAAACACAAGGTACCTGCCAACGGGCGAACTCTCCTCTCCTGGGAACAGATAGTGCCAGCAAAACCTTAAACACCTGAAATCGTCCGTGTCATCAAGAACTCATATCCTTCCCACCAAAACTAAACCACAACCTTGTACATGCAACTTTTCAACCCCGCACGGTGCATCGCCTCTTACATGCTAACTCGCAACACTTAAAAAGTTCCATAATCAACTCCGAACAATGTGCAAATTGAACACCTCATCAATCGTGAAACTTGCATTTAACTCAATCTAGGGAAACATCACCACAGGCGATATAGCTTATGTGCCTGTAGTAAAAACCAACTCCGGCCGTGGTCATAACCATGATAAATTCTTCGAAACTCATTAACAGATAATCGAGTAATCAGAACCGATTGCCTCTAACTCAACCGAGTCAACGCACACTGCCAACCCGAAAGTAACTCAATCCGATATGACCGCCCTGAAGGAACCTCCTCGGAACCCGAAGCCATTTCTTGCATCACTCCAACATTGACATGTAGACCTTTCCTGTCAAGTAAATACCGTAGATCCGATTACCATTCGCTACCGTTATCAAGCCCGCCCATAGACAAATCCAAAAGTCCTTAGAGGCTACATAAGACCTGGAACTCGCCAGAACCTTCTCGATAACCACTCATCTTACTCTGAACTTCAATACACAACTAATACACATCGAGCAACCCGTGCTTTACCAGCATATGACCATTCGAAGAAATAACCAAGCAATCCCTTGGTCCGTAAACTGATACGGCCCATGATCCTACAATCCGATTATCATTAGCAGACTCCACCGCTTAGCTCCAAGCAATAGAACACCTCATCAGTAACCCAAAGTATCATATCTTCACAGCATGCCCCGATCCTACATGGCTATTTAGCTGAATACTTCAAAAACTCATGCAATACTGATCATAGAACACCCCGAAGACTCTGCCAAGTGCTTATCCATCATTGCAATAGTCAAAGAACTTCCCCAAATGCTCTAAAATAATAACATATTCACTCCACCGAACGGAAACCTCATAAGAGACACACGATCCAAACTCATCATGTAGAAGATGGCCCATCGGTTATACTCAAACCGACACCTTTCCATGAACCCACCTTAATCACAATAGCCAAACCACCAGCCAATCTTCCCAAATATGTGCTTACCAAACAGATATAAGAACCTGCCTCATACCACAAATGAACGACTGGAAGATTTAACACTGCATCTGCTTCTGGGGCTAGACAACACATCGTGATGATAATCAAGCATCCATAACCCTTCGTAATCTATCTGCAACATCACCGATCGTCGGCGCATAGCGAATACTGAGTGCACAACATCATATATGAGCAATTGGGAAGAGGAACGTGGTAGGTTTCAAGCTAAAACAAGGCCGCATAATAAGGAAAGAAGAAAGGGATTTTTTCCTAAATGCCCTGTAGCCTCCCAAAGATAGGTATGGACGTCATCATACCGATCCGTAGGACTCTAAAGTCCTGCTAGACACTTGCTCATGACTTGTAGAACTTATGAACCTAGTGCTTTGATACCAAATTGTCACAAATCCAAAAACCACTAGTCATGATGGCACCTAACTCAATCCGCTAGGTAAGCCAACTAACAGTATACAATCCAAATGAGGTTATCGAAAAAATAGAGAAGAATTATGTGAACATTTACAAATTAACCCAAGAACTGGTAGTACGAATCATGAGCTTCTAAGACTTGAAATTTACAAGGTTGATACACATAAATACATAATTTATTTGAAACATAAATAACAGATTAGCAAGACATAAGCTACCAAGGACAAGTGGCAGCTAAATCCGCAATGCACAAACATCTTCAGAGTCAACTCCCGACATCACCAACAACTCTGCTCTAAAAGAAAATCTACGCACAAGTTGCAAAAGTGTAATATGAGTACAACCGACCCAATGTACTCAATAAGTATCTTATCTAACCTCGTCGAAGTAGTGACGAGGCTTTTTAGTTAAAAGATACTCACTGATAAAACCTACACCGTAAATCAGCAATAGAACTATACCACGATATAATAGAGAAGAATGCATGAAATGAATACGCAAAATAATAAACGAGTGCTAGCGGAGATAATAATTTAACGTCTTCCAATGCCTCAACCAATCCTTTGCTTAGAATGAAACCAATAAACCATGACAGTCACTTCATAACTTTCATAGCATGAGGAATGTACTCACATATCAAGTCAATTACACGGCAACACCCTTCATGCTTTTATCTCATCCTCACCCAATATACGTATAACAGTACCAACCGGTAACAGAATTACAAAGTAGAAAATACGCAAGTAGCAATAATGAACGAGGATATACATGTGGGCAACATAAATAGACTAGGCAGAAGGCATATGAGTAATGATAGCAAATAGGAAATACACGGAATATCAATTTCAGCTAACTAGTATGGTGGAGGCCTAGGTACAAGCATAACAAATAATCAAGGAACACATGATACTTACAAGTTAAAAAGTAGAGGCATGAATGGCTAGCATGTTGGAAGGCTTGCACCCTAAAGTGCAACAGAATAGATACGACATGAGTGCAATTTTAAAAGCAGGATATAGGCATGGTATTTGCAAGTTAAGCAAGTAGAAGGCATGAGCACGCAACAACAATTGAGATAGAGATCAACGATAGAACAATAGCAACATGTCACATCAGATCTATAGTTATGACACTAACAGCTCAAGGTAAATATACGAACGTATACATGGAAAACAGATATCACAACATAATACATGTCCCTCATCCTCACATGCACGGAAACACCCATCGTGCCATGATCTCACGATAAATAAAAGCATAACAATATCAATGAAATGGTACGGCATCACCTTTCGTGCTTTTACTTTCAAATGATATGGCACAGCATCACCTTTCGTGATTTTACTCTCAAATGATATGGCACGGCATCACCTTTCATTCTTTTACTCTCAATAGTGTGGCACGGCATAACCCTTCATGCTTTTACTCTCAAATTATATGGCACGGCATCACCCTTCCGAACCATATCAAATTAACTCCAAATGGCACCAAATTTTGCAAGAAAGTCACATTTGACATTATGGACCTACTCCAACTTCCGGAATAGGAATCCAACCCCGGTATCAAAAAGTCCACTCCCGGTCAAACTTTCCAAAAATCCAACTTTCGCCATTTCAAGACTCATTCGACTACGGACCTCCAAATTACAATCCGAACGCGCTGCTAATTCCAAAATCATCCAACGGAGCTACCAGAGCCAATGAAGCTGTCACGACCCAAACCGGATGGGCCGCGACGAGCACCCGGTGCCTTACTCAACCGAGTACCAACATAACATATCTTTCTTATCATACTATCATGGCAAATGAGCTAGAAAACTTGTCATGAGATAACAAGAATGAAACATAGGGGAATACTCAACATCTGACGACCCACCATGATATGCAAACTTATACATGTGACATACGGGCCTATAAGGCCGATATGGCCATTTGTAAACTCAAAACATAAGCCGAAAAGGCCATACAAGTATCCATACACCTGACATCTGTCTACAAGCCTCTAAGAGTACCTAATATCATAAAGGTCGGGACAGGGCCCCGCCATACCAATCAATACATATCCAAAGCATACTGACCAAATAGGCAACTCCGGAGCAAGTGGAGTACACCAACACCTTCGCTGAGTTGATAGCCTACTAGGAGGAATGTCAACCTGTCTATCGGGACCTGCGGGCATGAAACGCAGCGTACCCAGGCAAAAGGGACGTCAGTACGAATAAAGTACCGAGTATGTAAGGCAGGAAAGCATAAATAAGAACAGTAATGTAAAGAGAGATAGAGGAGATACAACCTGTAACATCTGAGTGCCTCTGGGGGCTACTGACATGAAATGCATAATACATATATATACATAAACTTTTAAAAACATACACCTCTGTGGGCATCATCATCATCATTATATCATACCCGGCCTCAAAGAGGACTCGGTAAAAACGTACCCAGCCACGTGGAGCTCGGTAAACCCAACTGATCAGTGGTTGCACAATAGGTTCCATACCCGGCCGACTATAGCGCGGCTCGGTAGAGTAAAATAGATACATATATAATGCATGCTGGACTCATGGAGTCACGTTCTAAACCTTTTGGAGTGACATAAGGTCATTGCACCATCGATTAACATTATGGACATCATACCATCAATATGAACTTCACTAGGACTTAAGGATCATACATACTTTCTTGGAATAACTTTGTAAGGAAAGAACAACATGGACAACCTTAGTTGCTAGGAGTAGATTCATTATGAAATAGCGTATCGTTTACGTTCGTTTCACTTTAGATCATGCCAAAAGAATGAAGGAAGAGCCTTAACATACCTTGTATATTCTTCCCAACCTCAAGCTATGCAATTTCACGGCTCCTTAGTCTACAATAAGAGAAATGACACTCTCGTTATCGTTTAAGCGTCGTAACTATTATGTATCGACCACAATCTATTTTACAATGAAATGGACATCACCTCCCCTATATATATGACTTCACACTAGTCAAAACAATCACAAACAGCCCAACATACCCCTATCACTTCATACACAACACGACAACCATAATAGTGTCAAACAATCCGAAAATGTTACGATGAACGACCAACAAACAACCTTGCCATTATGTGGTGTTTCTCCACACCCTTCCTCCTTTCAACTCCATCAAAACAGTAGTAAAAGAGACAACCCAATACCAACACGAAACAGCCCAAAAACAGTCCCACAAGTTCATCAACTCAAACATAATTTTTCGGTTTACTTAAACACGTTTCGACTTGTCTTTTCTTTCAAATTGAGAAATACAACCAAAAGTACATTATTACACCTCTTATACAATAAACCAGCCATGAATTTAACTTAAAAATAAGTTCACAACCAGCCAACCATTGCACAAGATCAAACAACATACCATTCTTCCGAAACTAGCTAGGTCTATTCTTTACGATCGAGTTACAACTCGCAAACGCATAGATAATGGAAGGAGAAGCATAAACTTACCTTGTACTGAGTATCACCCACGAAACCTGGTCCTTTTCCATCAAAAATAAGTTCCTCAACACGGATACAAGAAGGAGAAAGAGAAACTAGCATGCTGTCCGGACTTTTCAGCACTAGAATCGCGTCGTAACACCCGGAATACCCTAGGGTTTGTGTGGGATTTTGGGGGAGGAGTTGCAGGGGTTCAATTAGGTTTTCTTGGTCTGAAATACAGGTGAAATAACTCAGTTTGTATTCCCTTAAAAGACCCCTCTTGGCCGACTTTGGGGCTTTTAATTAAGTCCTCTCATTTTGGCAAGTAGGTGATGCACCTACTTGTCACCTACCAGTCTGCGCTGTCTCGCGAAAATGTAAATATCTCCCTACTCCTATATCGTATTGACAAACGGTTTAATGTGTTGGAAACTATACTCGTAGATCTTCAATTTGATATGTAGATCATCCCCTAATTCCAAGTATATTGGGAGAAAAGCTCAGTTACATTTGACCTAATTTTCAGCACATTTATGAATGGAACTTGTGATGACCTTTTTCCAACTTTTGTCCACAACTCGCTTGATTTCAAAACATAACACACGACTATCATACGACTACAATAACTCATAACTTAACCTCCTCATCATGTTAATCACCCTAGTCTCTCCCCAAAATAATATGTTATTACATTCCAAACTTGTCGATTTTCGACGAAACTTATTTTCTTCAATTCGTTTAGCGACTAAGCTTTCCAACCCTTTTGGTACTTGTTATTCATGATCTTAAATATTTGTAACCTCCAAGGTAACATGATTAACTTACTTTATTTGCTTCCAAATATAATCTCATTTTCGAGCTTACATCAATGACTTACGACGTACTCTCACGTATGAAAACTTGGGGTGTAACAGAAACTCTATTCCGAGGTCCAATGCTAAAAAGTCAAACATGGTCAACTCTTCCAACTTAGAGCTTAAATCTTGAAGTTCATTCTTCCAAATCGATTCCGGATAACCTGAAAACCAACACCGACAATTTAAGCAAGTCATAATACATCATGCGGAGATACTCGAGCCTTCAAAATACCGAGCGAAGTGAAAATACTCAAAACGGCCAGTCGGGTCGTTACAATTTCCTAGGTAAAGTTCTCATTACTTGCCATTTCCGCTTTTGCGAACGTAGGGTCGCAATTGCGACTTAGCATGTTCTTGGAAATCTTCACATTTGCGAAGAATATGTCTGCATTTGTGAGGGCTGATGGGTTGGCATTTTCGACCAATACATCGCATTTGCGATGATTGTGTTTCCGAGAGGAGTTCACATTTGCGACCTCTTTCTCGCAATTGCGAACAAAATATCGCAATTGCGACATCTGCAACTGGGTAAAAGTTGAGTTAGACGGGATTTTTTTCATTCTTTCAAATTTTCAACCCTAAAAACCTTAGAGGCAATTTTTCCAAGAGCTCTTCTTCCCCAGTCCATTGTTAAGTAATTCTAACCTACTTTCTTCCAATTACCCATTCTATTTCACAAGATTTCAATCTTAAATCTAGGATTTTCATGGTAGAAAATGGGAATTTGGGTAGAATTAGGGATTTTTGTAAAATTGGAAAATCGACCTTAAATTGATGTCGGATTTTGAAACAAATAACATAACCCGATTCGGGGGTGAATAGGTAATCAGGTTTTTGTCAGAATTTCGGGTTTGGACCAAGCGAGCCCGAGAGTTGACTTTTGTTGACTTTTTCAATAATGACCTAAATTGAACCTCTTTCATTCGTGGGTAGTTCCTAAGGCTTATTTTGAACCGTTTGGTTGATAATTTTCTAGATTTGGTTGGTTCGGAGGCTTGATCGGAAGGCAAAGCCATGGTTGAGCTTTGAGTCGATTTTGTAGCAAGGTAAGTGTTGTGTTAACCTTGACTTGAGGAATTAGGACTTGTTTTCCCATTTGCTGCATGTTTAAATGTTAGGTACAACGTATATGTGAGGTGACGTGTATTTATGCATTGTTGTTGGCTTAAAGCATGTGGATGGGACTTGTTCTTGTAATTTATTTCCTTCTTCGATTATGATATCCATTCTTAGACTAGTTTATTACCTAATTGATCATTCTTTATGAATTTATGGACTATTTGTGATAATTGGGTATTTTTGGAAGTTGAGGTTTGGTATTGTGGAACCGTTGTTGACGTAAGGTTTATTCTTGCTTATTCTATCTCCCAAATATTATATATATTCATTGCTAGATGGTAAGGGATAATGTTAAAGCATGAAGGGTAATGACATGCCATTCATTATTGTATTATTGATTTATACATAGTGAGGAAGAGATTTAAAGCACGAAGGGTGTTACCGTGTCGTATTTATCGTTCCATGATGAAATTTAGAGTAAAAGCACGAATGGTGATGTCATGCCATATTTATCAGTTTAAAGAGAGATTGAGAGTAAAAGCATGAAGGGTGATGCCATTATTATTGTTTCATGGTGAGGTTGAGAGTAAAAGCATGAAGGGTAATGTCGTTCAGTCTTTATTCGTTAGGTTTATTCGTTTTCATTGGTTGAAGGTTTATTGATTGTTTCATGTTGTCATTTGCTGCTGTAGATACCGTATCTTGTACCCCCTTTTGCATGTCCCCTCCACTAGTACGTGTTAGATCTATATTTGTTATTATGCTGCACATATGTACATGTTTAATTACGTATGTGTCCTATCATAGCCTCATGGAGGTTAGGCTCGACACTTATGGAGTACATTGGGTCGATTGTACTCATACTACACTTTGCACTTCTTGTGCATATTTTGGTAATGGTCCCAGCTGTCTGTGAGGGGCATCAGCTCAGGTTAGCTTATTTGGAGATTCGAGGTAGATCTGTTGGCGTCTGCAGACCTTGAAATCCCCTTCCTTTTTTCCTTATTTACTGTTCATATCATTCGAAACAGTGTTTACCTCGAAAAATGTGAGCAACAATGAAAGATAATTTGTGGTTTTAAAGATACGTGATATATTCTAATACTAGTGATTATAGAGTAATATTAAGCTTAAGTAAGAAGAAAAAGATGAACCAAATCAGTGTTGCTGGAGCAATAGGGGCCTAGAGCTCGGTTGTACCAGGGACCTCGAGGTCAGTTAAGAACAATAAAGTATGAACAATAAAGTAAAGACAATAAAGTTGAAGAATAATTGTTGAGCACGTTAAACAAGAAAGATAGAGCTGAATGTTCTATTGTAGAGAATAATATCAAATGATCCTTAAAAAATGATCGAGGTCCCCTTTATATAGGAGGAGGAAACCCTAATATAGTACATTCCTAATTATAGTAAAGAATTCTATTGGTACAGGTGTATAACAGCCTAGTACGTACCTATACCATTTCGTACAAATCTTATCTTTTAATTTATCCCCTGGTCCATGTGTCCTTGAGAAATTCCCGCTCTTTCTTGATTGACTTCGAGATTATTCTACCCTCGATGCAGGTCATGCCAGGCCTTCGATCGGCTTCCTCGAGGTATGTGTCCCTCGACCGGACCTGACTTCCATTTCGAGTTGCCCGAACTCGGACTCGTAACCCAATTTAAGACCTCAATATCGGGCTCCCTGATTTAGCCCGTATACAGATAGTCCCCGCGTTTCTTAAAATAAGATGATAAGAAACGATTTAAACCTCGATTTTCCTGAGCCTCTCGCGATGATGTCATGCTTGTGACGTAGGTGCTTGAAATGACTGAAACCTCCGTCGGTTCATTTTCCCAAAAAGAATGAATGCATGCCAGCATTGGTCGGCCATTAGTGCCGGCGAACCGTCATTGGCTTTCCATAAATAGGGGGTTACTTGGCTGAACAAAAACTACATTCATTCCTTCTTCATCAACTTTTAGCCATTTCCCTTCTCTATCTCTTCCTCGCCTATTTTTATGGTTCAAATCTGTGATCAAAATGTCACATGGCAGCAACATTACCAGTTACGCCAAGGCTTCCATTTTTAAAGCTTTGGCTCGAAACAATGAGAGAAGGGCACCGAATTTTTCCCGTATCAGAAGATATGCGAACTTTATACTACTGCTCACCTCTCTTAACTTCAACCTGGTGCGGCACCTCATCAACCTTAACAGTTACGCCAAGGATCCTTCTATTAAAGCTTTTGCTTGAAACGATGAGAGAAAGGCACCGAATTCTTCCCGTATCGGAAGATATGCGAACTTTACACTGCTGCTCATCTCTCTTAACTTCAACCTGGTGTGGCGCTTCATTCCTTTTGCTTTCCATTGAATGAGGTGGCACTATCATCTACTAACTTTTGCATCCCGAGCCGGAACAGAGTTCTGAGGATGAACACCCTTGGATTGTTACTTGTGCATCTTGCAACCCCTCCTGTCTTTTTGTTATTTCTTGATGTATTATGGCCCAAAACATCAACGGAATGCTCAATCTCGGTTCTTGAAGATATAATTGCATTTATCGAGGGCCTTCTGCCAAATGTTTCCAAAGATCAAAAATGGTGTCCCAGAGAAGAGGATTTCCGGAGATGATGCTCTCGAGATCGTGGCCTTATGAGTGAATTAGGATCTTTAGCTTTTGTTTTTGCTTCTTTGTTCCTATGTAAGTATCCTTCGTGGGTGCCATAGTTATACTTTGTAAACATTTCTTGGAAATATAGAAGGATCTTTTTGTATCCCTTTCGGCCCGTGCTGAATTTTATTCTGTCTTTATTCGTAAAAGACTCAATTTTATGATTTCAATGACTATCCTAAATATCGAGCTTAGGAAATAATAAACCCTTAGGTTTTTAATCGATCAATACAATACACTTCGAGGTTATTTTAATCCTCGAGCTGAGCTTGAAAGTGAACTTGGAATGTCGGGATTCTCGAGCTCGAGTTAGGTTAGAGCAGGATCTCGAAATGAAGCTAATCCTCAGACCTTTTCGTGGTCCTCGAGTGAGAATTTGCTGGAACTCGGACAGCCCTCGGGCTTAGTAATCGAGCGACTGTTTGCTCGAACTTGAAATAAAGATAGTCCTTAGGCTTTATAGATAGTTTTCATGTGAGAATTTGCTCGAACTCGGGTAGCCCTTGGGCTTAATAGTCGAGTAAGTGTTTGCTCGAACTCGACTGTAGGCTGTTCTTAATGATTTTTTGACAAATTAATTCCCGATGCCTTGATCCCGATGCCAATATCATTACATAAGCGGCTGAAGTGACTGAAAAGTTGCTTTTTGTATGATTACCAAAATCATTTATTGGAGGCGGCTGACGGTCGGCCTTTTGGCTTCCTCAGCACGCTTAAATGACCTTTATAAATAGATAGATCCCACAACCTTTTATTACTTTCAAAGTCTCATTTAGCCCTTTTCAATTTCCTTGAGCTTTTCCTTCTCTTCACTAACAACATTTTTCATCTTCTTGGATCAACCGCATAGTCATGGATAAAACTTCTAAATCTGTTCCTCAAAAGGAAAAAGCTCCTTCATCTTCTCGATCAACCCAGAGTAAACCGGTAGTGCCACCTCGCATTGAGGAATGCATCCCACCACCGTGTGAGATTACATCCGATTTTAAAATCGAAAAACCTATTTCGACACCAGGCCGATGCGAGCCCATGTCTCGATATGTTTGTTTGGTGACCAAGGCCGAGCTCAAGCAAGTAAAGGAGGATTGCAAATGGGACAATAAGGAAATAGTGATTCCTTCCTCTAAGGAGGACATAGCCACATATAAAGCGGGGTACTTGAGTGTATATACTTACCCATTTATGTTGGGCCCTACAAATCCGGCTGAGGGTCCTATAGACCCAGTTATCCTCGACTTTTGCCAATGATACCGAGTGACGCTCGGCCAGATCTACCCCTCCTTCTAGTGAATCGTTTACTTAATTATGTTCTTTTTGAACCAAATCGAGGGAATGTCTTTTACCCTCGATCATCTGATCAGATTTTACAGTCCCTGATTTTATCGTGGGGGGCTTGATAAAATTACAACGCCGATCTTTAAAATCCCTCTACTCTAGCATCGATGAGGACAAAGACCGTGGGTGGATGAGCCGGTTTGTCCGAGTCAAGACGTTCGATTTGATTCATGTTGATTGGATGTCGTTCCCCGAGGAGTGGAACATGAAACGTGAGTATACCCTGCTTTCTTTTCTTTTCCCCGACTTTATATTTTTCTTTGACTTTATATTTTTCTTTGATCTAACCACTTTACGATGGTGTAGCCACTACTCGGTTTCCCGGTGGGGTCCCGGACCTCGAGGGCTGGGTCCAAAAGCTGGCCTCGGCCTCCTCTTACTCGGAGCATTGCTGGCGATCTGGCCAAGGGTCGATGGGAGGCAAAAAACCATGGTGCGTTCTCTTGTATGTTTTTTATTGTTTCTGTTATAGGATACTGATCTCAATTTCACGTAGGTCTTGGAAACACCGTTGAATTGAGCCCGGCCCCAGCTAGTGAAGTGGAGGCTCCGAAGCCTCCCAAAGAAAGAAAAGGGAGGAGAGAGTTATCTAAAAATCCCCCGAAGCCAAAGAAAAGCTTGGCTCGAAAGCCTAAGGCAGATGCATCGGCCTTATCTCCAGAAACGGCCCAACGTCTTTGCGACCAGGAGGAAGAAGAAGACGAAGATTGTCTGCTGGTAAACCGTAAAAGAAGGAATGCCGATGCTTCAAATCCCACCGAACCAGTAGCAGTTGATGTGGCCCATTCCAGAGCCGTAGAAATCTCCGAATGGAGTTTAAACAAAGTCCCCGAACCATCGTCCAGAAAGAATGTGCCTCGCTTAGGAGATCATTATGAGGGCGAGGCCGAATGTCCTAACCCCGAGCCTCTTCAAATAAAAGAGAATGCCCCGAGCGGATCACTCGGGGTGATCAATGTGGATGATTCTCCCCCTGGCCCCGAGTTCTCCGAGGGGAAAATCCAGGAGGCTGTGAATATGAGATCTTCAGAAGTAGAAGTGAGCCATGAAGGGCACGACATCTTTCAAGAATGTCTCACAGGGCTTGAAGACTGCCCCAACCCCGATGCTTCTTTCATTTTTAATGAGGCACGTAGGCTCTTTAATCAAGTGAGTTTTCTATTTTTTGTGCCCGCGCCTTTGTTTTAGCTATTCCGAATCTAACTTTCCTTCTTTTTCATGAAGGTTGTGGTGCTCCAGAAAAGGGCATCTTCCAAGTTCCGAGACGATCTTGCTCGATGCGAGGCCGAGCTTAAGAAGACTTTGGAGGAGAGGGATGTCGTCAAAGCCTTTTATGCTAAGAGAGCGTTGGAGATCTATGATCTACAAGCTGAGTTGACGCAGGCGTGTCAAGGTCGAGCCGAGTATGTTGAGAAGGTAATATAGCTCTCGAGAGTCTATTACGCACTTGTTTTGTTTTGGCGGCTGACATTTGTAATTTCTCAGTTCCAACAGAAGGCCGACTTGGAGGTGCAGCTTACAGAGGAGCTTAAGATGAAAGAAGCCGAGGCCCTGAGGTGGAAGCAGGGTATGGACGATCTCGCCTCTGAGAAGCAGAGATTCCAACAAACCAGTTCGTGAACCCTTAGTAGACGAAATTGTCCCCTCTGAACATCCTTTTTACTCCGATAGGGAATCGATTAGGAATCAGGTTTCCTCTAGGTCCTCTCTTGATCGTGCTGATGTCTACCCTTCTCAGATTACCGAAAGTTTAATCTCTGTTGTCCGTAGGGATTGCCAATGGAGATCTGACTTCCCCATCATAATTCCTAATGCAAATCAAAGGATCACATCCTACATGACTGTCACGACCCAATTTAGGATCATGACCGGCGCATGGGAGCAAGTGCCCCCAAGTAAGCCTCATCGGTATTTTACAGAAAATCATATAGAGTTTCCCCTTATTTAGGACTATCCAAAAGTTTTCCTGTCTCATAAACAAATAACAACCAACCCGTATTCACCTAAATCAATCACAATCTTCACCAACTAACCAAAAATGAGTCTTCACCAACATCTAAACTCATCTAAAAAAATATGGAAAGAAGTACAATACCAGTAACTAGTCCAATATAACGAATGAATTCTCATGAAAGTAATAAAAAATGACTATGGAGCGACTCTAAGAGTTCATAGGAAAAGACGATAACAGATAGATAAACTCTTTGCCCACGCGAACAAGTACGGGGCTCACCAGGAACTATCAAATCGTGTACCCTAATTAACAAAATTCTTGCTCGCCTCAACCGTTGTCTCTGTAAAAGATATAATAGCGGGGAATGAGTCGCTAGCTCAATGAGTAATAATACTTGACCACAACCGTTTTTAATTGGGGACAAGACAGAAAGCATGTCTGTTTAATAATAATCAGAAACTATCATAAAAATAAAATGCCCTTTCAAAAACGGTAAATATAATCAGTTTATTCATGTACTTCCTGTGACAGAAATCAATTAAACAAATCGATAATAAACACAGTAGACACTGTCTCATTGCAAATCTTTATGTTTGGGAGGTTTTCAAGAAAGGATCATGTAATCTGTATCACTGTGTGGACCCCTTCGTAAAAGGAGTCAAATGTTACTTGTAGGTCCCTACTCGAGGGAAAACTGTAACTGTATGCTAGTTCTACCTTCCCACTAGCGAGGGCTATAACTGTAATCGGTAATCTATAAATACAAGGTGCACCAGGTCTAACGGACCCGCCGTTAGCTACGGAATCATTCAAAGTCTCCTCCCATTTATACTCTTTCTTGTAAATAGTAAATACTCGTAAGAAAGCATTTTCAAAATAATAAAGGGCATATCATTCCTTATCAAAACTTGTAATTTTATTTCGGTAACAGTAATCATGTCTCAAGTAACAGTAAAACATATCTAGTAACAGTGAGAATACTTCAAATAACTGTAACATCTCAAGTAACGGTAAAACATATCTAGTAACGGTGAAAACATTTAGATTAATCGGTAAACATCTCAAGTAAACTGTTTGGTATCATATCAAGTAAAGAACTTGTCCCACATGCAATTTCAAAGCATCGGTAATTCATTTATTTTCAAAATCATATATAAATCATGCAGGTTATGAAAACGCAAATTGTGGTAAGATTACTACTCACAGTACTCATGCCAATTATTGAACTTGTCACTTGTGAGCACTTGGTTCAGCTTCTTCAACCACCTATATTATTACAAAATCAATCTATATATCAACTTCGGGAACTAGCAACATAATTGGTCCAACTCTGTCACCTTTAATTGGTTTTCCTGTTTAATTTCTCTAAAATATGAATGTTGATTATCTGTTATTCACTTAAGTAGTACTTAAAGGGATAGGAAACTAGTTTATATTTTCCTAGGCAAAAAGAAGTTTGTGTTTCTTGGAAAATCAATATTTTTGTCCGATTTAACGTAGTACTTTGCAAGCACTCACAATCTCTCCAATAGAGTATCTAACAGGATATTGTGTAATTACTTAGAATGAAGGAATTGATCATGTATCCAATTCAATTAAAGATCAACTCACTATTTAACTCAATCCAGGATAAATTAAATATACTCATGTCAATAGGATGATAAAATATACCTGAAAATCTGAAATAACAGTAGCTAGGAACAACAACTATATTGTAGCATGAGGTTGCTAGCCTCATTCCACTTCTTCTCTTCCTTTTTTTCCTTCTCTGCGTTTTTTTTCCTTCTTTTCCGCAGCTTTTTTTTCCTTTCCCCCAATCCCCTTTTGCTTTTGACTTTGGCAGAAAGTAACCTAATGGGCTTCGGCCCTTTTATGTCCATTCCCTTTCTTTCTTTCTTTTTTGTTTTTGTTTTTTTATATTTTATTAGTTTGTTCCTCCTCCTTTTTTTTAATTAAATTATTTGCTAAATATTCACTATATCTCATATAAAATTATGGGTTATTACATCCTCCCCACTTTATGAAAATTCGGAGAATTTAGCTCCGGTACATAAGTGTAGACTGAAACAAATGGGGGGGGGGGGGGGGGTACTTCGCTTGCATATCTTTTTCTACTTCCCAAGTAGCTTCTTCAACTATATGATTTCGCCATAAGACTTTTACGAACTCAATTTCTTTTTACCGTAGCTTTCTTACTTGCCTATCAACAATAGCCATCGGTTCCTCCTCGTAAGACAACTTCTCATCAAGCGGTATAGCAGGTGCTTCAAGCACTTGAGAGGAGTCTGATATACATTTTTTTTTTGCATGGAGACATGAAACACCGGTTGAATATTAGATAACTAAGGAGGAAATTTCAAAAGATATGCCACAGCTCCCACTCGGTCAAGTATTTCATACTGACTTATAAACCTCGGGCTCAATTTACCTCTTTTTCTGAATTGCATCACGCCCTTCATGGGAGATACTTGCATGAAGACTCTGTCTTCAATTGTGAACATTAAGTCTCTTCTTCTCTTATCCGCATAAGATTTTTTTTGTCGGTTTTAAACTATGAGCAATCACAGTCTGATCAATTGGACCTTGTCAATAGCTTCTTGTACTAAGTCGGATCCCAATAAGTTAATCTCACCAGCTTCAAACCTTCCGCTAGGAGAACGACATCTTCTACCATATAATGCTTCATACGATGCCATCTGATTACTGGACTAGAAGTTATTGTTGTAAGCAAATTCAGCTAAAGGTAGATAAGCGTCCCAACTACCTCCAAACTCAAGAATACAATCTCTCAACATATCCTCCAAAATCTGTATAGCACATTCGGACTTTGCGTTTGTGTGCTATAAAACTAGTTCTAAGATCTACTCGTGTACCCAATATTTCTTGAAAAGGTTTTCAAATCATAAAGTGAATATGATCCTCTATTAGAGCTGATGGACATAGAGCTCTATTGAGTCAGATAATTTTCTTTTCATGTATATCTATGCATATTATACCTCACTATAACAAGTTTTGACTAGCAAGAAATGTGCCTACTTAGTAAGTCAATTTACAACTTTCCCACATATAATCATACCTCTAATGGTTTGAGTAATTTAGTCATATAATGTATCGTTCTATTGTATTTCCACTTAAGAATCTTGAGTTGTTTTAGTGGGCCTATGAGCCGCAAGTGCTTGCCTTATCATACTGACATGTCAAATAGTTAGAAACAAAGTTAACGAATTTTTATTTTTTATTTTATTTTATAGTCATTGTGCTTTTTATTTTATAAGTAATAGGGGAAGAAATAAATCAATTTAAAGCCTTTAAAATTATAGAAAAATTATAAAAAAACTTATGCATGCTTATATACGCATATATGCTATTTTGAAAGTATATATGCATATTAAAAATATATAGGAAAGAATTGGGTATCAACAACAGATAGGGTGGGAATCTTGATGGAAGAAGAATCCACCCACGCACCTGACAAGCTCCCACAAGCTCCAGGGAGTGATTTTCCCCCAAGACAAGTAGCATCCGCTAAGGCTGCCCCTGTCGCATCTTAAGGGATGATTCCAATGGATCAATTGAAGGAGTTCATTGAAGAAAATATTAAGAACAAGCATGAAGTTGCTTCCAAGTCCTCCCTTACATATGCAAAGTCGTACATTGCAAGGGTCGATATGTTGAAGATGCTTGGTGCCTATCAACCTCCAATGTTTCAACAGTTTGATGGTAAAGGTAATCCAAAGCAACATGTGGTGCACTTCGTTGAGACGTGCAACAATTCTAGGACTTATGGAGATTACCTCGTTGTTAGTTTATATGAGTCCACCAAACTATAGAGTGCCTGGTCCTCTACAAGTTTCCATTAAGAATACTAATGAAACAGTAAGTAAATGAGACACAAGATTTTTTACGTGGAAAAATCCCACTCAAGGGGACAAAAAGCACGACCTACACTTGCAGGCTTTCAACTTCACTAACTTGTAAACACTTGATTACAAGCCACTTTGTAATAACTCTATTACAAAGACTTCACTCAACTAACTTGTAATACACTAATCACAAGCCACTTTGTTACTCACTAGTTAAAAAGATTTCAATCACTCTAACTTGTAATACACTAATCACAAGCCACTTTGTCACTCAGTAGTCACAAAGGATTTAACTTGTGAAAAACTCTAGTCACAACACAAACTCAGAAAGTTTATGGTTTTACAGAGGGGTTCCCAAGTACCCCTTCTAACTAAGAAATTTAGGAATTACAATAAGAACAATCACAAAGTTACAACTCAACTAAGGACAACATAATACTCGATTTAGGAACTGGTCCGTAGTAGGGTTTTACTTTGTTCTTCAAGCTCTTGAGAATTAAGTTCACTATTTTCAGAAGTCTTGAATGCTTGAAGTGAGACTTCAAGTGTTCAAGTGATGTTTTTATATAATCTTCTTGTTAATACACCTTTATGACATCACATAAATTGATGTATGCACTTTAGTTGGTCAAAGGACAAATGACTGCAGGAAACAATGCAGTGCAGGCAGCAACAGTGCATGCAGTCACGTCGCTTCCAGCTATATCCAATTGACCTCGTACTGCTGTGAGTAAATCGTAAGGATATTAGGTCCTTGCCTGGTTCTCTATCTCCTGAAGCTATAGCAGTTCACATTTAGTTGAACTTCGTTGATTTGCAATGTAGACCATGTGTGTCAGGTTCCCAATCTGGTTCTTGACAGCAAGTTGTTTAGATCATCAAAACATAAGGCAAAGACATTGAAAACCCATCAATTTCCCCCTTTTTGATGATGACAAACTTAAACATTGATAACATGTATATTTGGAGCAAATAGAACCAGATAGGCTACAGGAACTTCACAAGTTCCCCCTGACTTTTTACTTCCCCTTTAATCAAATCCCCCTTAATCAGATCCTTGATACAAAGAGACAAAGAGGACCGGATAGGCTAACAGAAACTTCACAAGTTCCCGTTGACTTTATACACAATCTTCCCCCCTTTTGGCATCATTAAAAAGACACAAACAGTCAAACAGCGTAAAGAGGTCTAGCCAAGCTAACTCATGCCACATATGTGCACACAACATGATAAGAAGAGAAGTAGAGAATTCTAGCAATGAGATAATAACAGAGGATAGATTATATATATATATATATATATATATATATATATATATATATAAGCATAGGCCTTTACTTAAAAAGCAAAGGCATAATTGCACTGTTAAAGACGGGAGCAGTTCTGTTACATCCCAACCACATCAAGAAAAAAGAAACAAAACATCTGCCATGAAAAAAACTTAAAAAAATACAATCCAGAAACTGGTCACTGAAGGGGTACTTAGGGGGCACTAGGAGTAGAGGGCTTGGAAGCTGTAACAAGAGTTTGGAGAACTAAATCTATTCGGGCATTGGCCGACTTTTGCTCATTGAGCAGTTCTGCTTTCAGTTTCTCCATTTGTGCCCTGAGATCAGCATTCTCTTGGACCAAACGAGCCACGTCATCATTTGACACCGGAGCCCCTTGGGCTTGCTGACCTTCCAGGATAGCATTCCTGGCCTTCAACCGTCTAATCTCCTCAGTTGCACTAGTTTGAGCATTAATAAGCTGTGAGATGGTTGAGGTACTGCCTACCCCCCACTCTTTTCTATGCACTCGCATTTTTCCAACGTTGTCTGTGACAAAGTCTCTTTCTTGGTTCCTACCTTGCCTCTTCCTAGCGGCACCTTAAAGAACTTAAACACTTGCGTAAGTAGAATCCCGTATGGGAGACCATGATTACCATCCTTAAAGGTTGCTACCTTTTGCATGTGTTCGATCATAATAGCAGGCAGGCTGACAGGAGCAAAGCTATCCAGTTTCTCCATCAAAAACAGGTCAAACTTAGAGGTCACGGACCTCCTTTCAGCACGAGGGAATAGAACTTTGTTTACCAATTCGAATAGCAGCTGATAAACAGGAAGTAATGCTTTCTTGTGGATCTGGTCCCCCTTTTGGTTCACATTGTCCTTTACAACAGCATTCCGGAAATTATACTGACACGCATCCTTCACACTAGACACACCAACTGTAGGGACCTTAAGAATATCCCCAAGCATACTTACATCGAATACGATATACACTCCATTCACCAAAGCACAAATATGGTCGTTGAAACTCAACCATCTCAAGGACTTGTCGCATACCAGCCATATCAGAGATTGCTAGGTCAAATGTACGACCCAGCAGAACCTTTTGGTGCCTTAGGCGGTCTGAAGCAGAACTACTATCACTCCTCAGCTTTTTCACAAAACCAGGTTCCTTAACAGCTTCAGACTTTCTTTTGCCAGACTTCCCACCACTTGATTTTTCTTTACCCTTAGAGTGGACTAACGCATCCTCATCAGAGAGTGAAGGCTCACTCACAACATCCTTCAACTTAGAGCTTGGGGTTGAAACTCTCTCTACTGAAGCAGGCTGCTTCTTTTTCTGGGAGCGTTTCACCAAGGAACCAGGTTCCTCTTGGGTTTCCTCTTCCACTTCTACCACAAGAACATCTTTATCACATACTGGCACATTGTCTTTCAGTAACCTCCTCCTTTGGTTCTTACTAATTTTTCTGCTCTTTTGAAGGGCAGAGTCGTAGGCTACCTTTGCTTGCAACCTGGTAGTAGGTCGCTTGAAGAAAGACTCAGGAGTCGACACCACCATTCTCTTGACTATGAAGGCATCAAAAGCCAGGTTGTCTAAATCCTCCTCATTGCTAGACTTCATGTCAGGAGCTTGAATATCTAGGGGCGCAACAGCAAATGCAGGAGCAGAACTGGCTTGGGAATGAGAAACCTGACCTGGGTCCTCCGGAGAGGGGTCAAGTTCCTCATGTGACGGCCTAGTAGTTTCTGCTAGTGCAGAGCCCTCAACAATCACTATGGCTCCTTCTTCCCCCATACCCTGTACCTCTTTTCTCTAAGAAATTATCTCATGCAAGACACCATCAGCAGATACCACAAAGATGGTTACAACACTTTCTTCCTCAACCGGCACCACTTCTACCACGGAAGCTGCAGCAACAATGGTAGAACACTCTGTGACCTCAGGGCTTTGACCTTGTTCTCCACTTTTTTGTTGAGCAGTGGGAACATCAGAAGATAGAGAAGACGGATCAACAGTTTTAGGGGTTTCAGGAATGGAGAGAGACGGGGAATCCGGGTTAACCGTGATTAGCGGGGAGAACAGGAGTGGTTACAGAAGACTCAATGGTGACAGAGGACACCATAGGTTTTTCAGTATTAGAGATAAATGAGGCAGGGAGGTAGGAGTCTGTATCAACCATTTAAAGGATGGAGGGAAGGTGGTTTGGAGAAGTTCTAATGGAGGACTTATGGTGTGTGGAGAGAGGAGAAGGGTTTTATACTGAAAGTGTAATTATGAAGAAGTGCTGCATTTCAGAAGGAGATGGAACGATTTGAAGTGAAAAGACGTTACAATAGGGTCTGAAAAAGGTGAATAACATGGTAGTTGATTTTTGTACCTTTTCAAGACGTGTATTAAAGAATACACAGAACTACTAACCTTTGGTACAAGAACCAGGTTCTTGACCGTTTATCTGAAAATATAAATCTTCTTTTATCATCTATGCACTGCATCTGCAACTTCTATACTCATCATGCATGTTTACCTGCAACGGGATTGAAGTGAGTTAGTCTTGGCCGGAAAACACTTTAGCTAGTTTTACCTGAAAGTGATTTTCATAGCCAAGTGATGAGGAATCAGGTTCTCAGTTGGGCTTCAAAAGCCCCAGCTTCACCCTGTTTCATTCAAAATGTTCCCTACTCAATGCTTTGGTGAAGATATCTGCAATTTGGTCTTCTGTGCTACAGAACTTCATACAAATCAACCCTTTCTCCACATTGTCCCTCAGAAAATCATGCCTCACATCTATATGCTTAGTCCTTTTGTGTTGAACTGGATTCTTGGCCATGTTGAGTGCAATGGTATTATCACATAGAAGGGGCACACACTCAGTAAGTACCCCAAAATCCTCCAGTTGCTACTTAATCCAAAGGAGTTGAGCACAGCAGGATGCTACAGCTACATATTCTGCTTCAGCTGTTGAAAGAGCCACTGAGTTTTGCTTCCTTGTGCCCCAAGAGATGAGACATGAACCTAGGAAATGAGCCATTCCAGAAGTGCTTTTACTGCCCACAAGATAACCTGCATAGTCAGCATTAGCATATCCAATGAGATTAAAATTGTCACCTGAGGGTTAATAAAGGACCAGGTCCTGTGTTCCCTTAAGGTAACTCATAATTCTTTTGGCAGCCTTCAAATGAGATTCCTTGGGATTTGATTGAAACCTTGCACATAGCCCTATTCTGAAGACAATATCAGGTCTGCTGGCAGTGAGATAGAGAAGAGACCTAAAAATGCCTCTATACATAGTTTGATACACAGGTGATCCAGTTTCCTCCATGTCTAGTCGAGTGGCCGTAGCAATAGGAGTGTCTATCACCTTTGATGCTTCCATGTCAAACCTCTTCAAGAGCTCCCTAATATATTTCTGCTGACAAATGAATGTACCCTTTGAGGACTGCTTTACTTGAAGGCCCAAGAAGAAGTTTAACTCCCCCATCATTCTCATTTCAAATTCACTTTCCATGATTTTTGCAAATTCCTCACACAGAGAATCAGATGTTGCCCCGAAAATGATATCATCAACATAGACCTGAACAATGAGCAGGTTCCTTCCCCATTTCTTCAGGAACAAGGTGTTGTCAACTTTCCCTCTTTTAAAGCCATTTTCTAAGAGGAATTTTGACAGTGTTTCATACCAAGCTCGAGGAGCCTGGTTCAACCCATACAGCGCTTTGTCCAGTTTAAACACATATTCAGGGTGTTCATGACACTCAAACCCTGGAGGTTGCTTCACATAGACCTTTTCCTTAAGAAGTACATTCAGAAATGCACTGTTAACATCCATTTGGAACAAGGTGAATTCCATATGGGATGCAAAAGCGATTAGGATTCTAATAGCTTCAATGTGAGCGACCGGAGCAAACGTTTCATCATAATCAATCCCTTCCTCCTGATTGTAGCCTTGAACCACTAGCCTGGCCTTGTTCCTTGTAGTGTTTCCACGTTCATCAAGCTGGTTCCTGAATACCCACCTGGTTCCTATAATAGTTCGATCTGAGGATCTAGGTACCAGGCGCCACACATTGTTCCTTTCAAACTGATGCAGCTCATATTGCATGGTTGTAATCTAATCTGCATCTTTCAAAGCTTCTTTGATATTTTCGGGTTCTATTTGGGAGAGAAAGGCTGAGAAGGCAAGTGAATTTCTGGCTTTTGACCTGGTTTGTACTCCAGAATTTAGAGGAGTGATTATGTTGTCAAGAGGATAAGAGCTTTTGTGTTTCTAGTTGGGCTTTGAGGATTATTTGTAGAGGAGCTAGGTATATTCAACTGGTTCTCTTGTGTCCTCTCAGGTGCTGGTGGAGTACCCTGTACTGCATCAACCACTTTTTCTTCTGCATCAGTGGTGGTAATTGAGATACCTGGTTCCATTGAAGAAGACTCAGCGTTGTCTCCACTCGGCTCCTTCACTTGGTTCATCATATCCGCCTTTCCATTTGTCATGTCAATGACTTCATCAGGGACTAGTAAGGTATTCTCCATTTTGATCCTCTTCAGCACTCTTCTCACAAGATGGATAGGACTCATCAAAAACAACATGAACACTTTCCTCAACACATTGAGTCCGCTTGTTGTATATTTTGTATGCTTTGCTTTGAGAAGAGTAGCCCAGAAATATTCCTTCATCACTATTGGCATCAAATTTACCAAGCTGATCCTTTCCATTGTTGAGAACATAGCATTTGCACCCAAATGTTCTTAGATGAGTCAGCTTGTGTTTCCTTCCATTCAGCAACTCATAGGGGGTTTTGTTCAGGAGTGATCTGATCATGCACTATTCACTAAGTAGCATGCAATGTTGATTGCTTCAGCCCAGAAGTTGTTTGCAATTCCACTGTCGATCAGCATTGTTCTTGCCATTTCTTCAAGAGTTCTATTCTTTCTTTCCACTACTCCATTTTGCTGGGGAGTTCTAGGAGCTGAAAAGTTGTGAGTGATGCCATTTTCATTGCAGAATTAATCAAATTTGGCATTGTCAAATTCCGTTCCATGATCTGATCTAATGCATGCGACTCTAGAATCCATTTTCACCTGGATTTTCTTCACGAAAGCTACAAACAACTCAAAGGTTTCATCTTTAGTTCTAAGAAACAGAGTCCATGTGAATCTGGGATAGTCATCCACTATCACAAAAAATGTATCTTTGCACTCTCAATGGGGCCCTACATAGGATCCCATATGTCGAAGCTTTGAGTGGATTT
>NC_031990.1:72100331-72101961 GCF_001879085.1 Nicotiana attenuata
CTAATCACAAGCCACTTTGTCACTCACTAGTTACAAAGACTTCAATCACTCTAACTTGTAATACACTAATCACAAGCCACTTTGTCACTCACTAGTTACAAAGACTTCAATCACTCTAACTTGTAATACACTAATCACAAGCCACTTTGTCACTCACTAGTTACAAAGACTTCAATCACTCTAACTTGTAATACACTAATCACAAGCCACTTTGTCACTCACTAGTTACAAAGACTTCAATCACTCTAACTTGTAATACACTAATCACAAGCCACTTTGTCACTCACTAGTTACAAAGGATTTAACTTATGACTAACTCTAGTCACAACATAAACTCAGAAAGTTTATGGTTTTACAGAGAGGTTCCTAAGTACCGCTTCTCACTAAGCAATTTAGGAACTACAATAAGAACAATCACAAAGTTACAACTCAACTAAGGACAACAGAATACTCGATTTAGGAACTGGTCCGTAGTAGGGTTTTACTTTGTTCTTCAAGCTCTTGAGGATTGAGTTTTCTGTTTTTCATAAGTCTTGAATGCTTGAAGTAAAAAATGTTCAATTGTTCAAGTGATGTCTTGATATAATATTCTTGTTAATACACCTTTATGACATCACTTGAATGATGTATGCACTTTAGTTGGTCAAAGGACAAATGACCGCTGGAAACAGTGTAGTGCAGGCAGCAACAGTGCAGGCAGTCACGTCGCTTCCAGCTGTATCCAATTGACCTCGTACTGCTATGAGTAAACCACAAGGATATCAGGTCCTTGTCTGGTTCTCTATCTCCCGAAGCTATAGCAGTTCATATTTAGCTGGACTCCGTTGATTTGCAATGTAGCCAAAGTGTGTCAGGTTTCCAATCTGGTTCTTGACAGCAAGTTTGATAGATCATCAAAAGATAAGGCAAAGACATTGAAAACCCATCAAATTTAGCTTAAACTTACAATTCTACTCTTAATGAAAAGATTTTATAACCGCATAAATACTCCGGGCCTCTTTTTTACTTGTTTAGGACCATAATTCCAAAAGTCTTTATTTTTTGTTAAACTTCGTGCCCAGTCAAACAGGTTCACATAAATTGGAACGAAGGGAGTAGTAATTACTTCAACTGGTTAGAGGATGACTTGTCCAATACTTTATACCCTCTTAGCCTCTTGTCGGGTTTTAATTGAGCACTATTTTATGAGATATGGATGTAATATAGTAAGTTAACTTGCTTATTCTATTATTGGTAATGAAACAAAAGATTGAAGCAATAAAAAGTTAATTTGACAGAGAAAATAACACAACCAAATATAGCAATTTATATTGTTAGACTTGATTAGGAACGACGACTTTCGAGACAAGGTGTGGGAGGTCAAGAATTAGGGTTGTAAGTTAAGAGGTAGTCGAGCGTTCTTCTTTTCAGTCCTGTAGTAGTAGTAGTCTCGTAGTTCTATATCTTAAATTGTTATTACTACATGTTGTTTCTTTTGATTTAGTTTTCCTATTATCTTGATTGTTGCTACTGCTTTTCTTTTCATTGCTTATTTATTACTGTATTTCTTTTTATTTAGTACGGGTTTTTTTTATTTCCTATGAGTCCGAGGGTCTATCAGAAACAATCTCTCTACCTTTCATAAGGCAGG
>NC_031990.1:72101968-72104268 GCF_001879085.1 Nicotiana attenuata
TAACTTGTAAACACTCGATTACAAGCCACATTGTAATGACTCTATTACAAAGACTTCACTCACTCTAACTTGTAATACACTAATCACAAGCCACTTTGTTACTCACTAGTTACAAAGACTTCAATCACTCTAACTTGTAATACTCTAATCACAAGCCACTTTGTCACTAACTGGTTACAAAGGATTTAACTTATGACTAACTCTAGTCACAACATAAACTCAGAAAGTTTATGGTTTTAAGAGGGGTTCCTAAGTACCGCTTCTAACTAAGCAATTTAGGAATTACAATAAGAACAATCACAAAGTTAAAACTCAGCTAAGGACAACAGAATACTCGATTTAGGAACTGGTCCGCAGTAGCGTTTTACTTTGTTCTTCAAGCTCTTCAGAATTGAGTTCACTGTTTTCAGAAGACTTGAATGCTTGAAATGAAGTCTACAATTGTTCAAGTGATGTCTTGATATAATCTTCTTGTTAATACACCTTTATGACATCACTTGAATGATGTATGCACTTTAGTTGGTCAAAGGACAAATGAGCGCTGGAAACAGCGCAGTGCAGGCAGTCACGTCGCTTCCAACTGTATCCAATTGACCTCGTACTGCTATGAGTAAACCACAAGGATATCAGGTCCTTGTCTGGTTCTCTATCTCCTGAAGCTATAGCAGTTCACATTTAGCTGAACTCCGTTGATTTGCAATGTAGCCCAAGTCTATCAGGTTCCCAATCTGGTTCTTGACAGCAAGTTTGTTAGATCATCAAAACATAAGGTAAAGACATTGAAAACTCATCAAAAGGGCAAAAAAGTTTTTTTATTAAATATTTAGATTATTAAAATTATTAAAAAATAAAATAAATAGGGGTTGTTTTGGTGGGTTTAACAAAATTCAGAGGGGGGAAATAAGGAGGGAAAAAATAATCGTTCCAATAGAAATTTTTACAATAAAAGCGTTCCAGTAGATTGTTTTATTGGGACGGTTTATATAATCGTTGCGCCAGATGCATCTATGGCAACGGTTGTTTTACAATTGCAACGGTTGTATAGTTAAAGTATGTTGATATCACCTAAATGCTATTGTAACGGTTGTAACCGTTACCATATAGGTTCTATGGCAACGATTGTTGAACCATTGCTAAAATAATTGTTGCCATAAGCCCATTTTCTGGTAGTGATACCGGTGTTTTTGGGAGAGAGAGAATAGAAAGTATGAGAGAGAAAAATATTTCACAGCGTATTTAATGGCTTAACAGTAGAAAGTGACCATAAATAGATAATTTGCTATAAACCTAAAAGGTAGTTATAGAATATAATTTTATTAAACGGTATTTATTTATAACAAATAAGTTGTAAAGGTTTGCTATAGGCGGTAAAAATTCTTAAAAGTTACTACTAGGTTTCTTCCAGAACCTTCTGAACCCCAAGGCGGGTAAGGCAAGGGCTTTAGGCCCCACATAAAATTGGAGGCCCAATTTTCCTAAGCGATAAATTTAGATGTTTTTTTTGGGTATAAGATTATGCTCGAAGTTAGCTATCTGCACAATAAGTACATTGCACTTAAGTAATGTCAATACAAACATTGAAGCTTTTATTGGCATACAGATAAAAAAGGACATCCCGATGCACTAAGCTCGCGCTATGCGCGGGGTCCAGGGAAGGGCCGGATCACAAGGTCTATCGTACGCAGCATTACCCTGCATTTATGTGAGCACCTAATTTTTGCCCCGCATGGAGATTACTCCTAAAAATAGACCAAAAATAATTCTAATGGATTTTAGGAGTTTTTCTTTATTTAGTTGCATTTTTAATATCTTAAAATCATAGAAAAACCAAATTTTCACAGTTTAATTTTATTCCATCTTAGGTTTAATTTGCACTTTAGGAATTAATTACTCTTTAATTGATACAATTAATACATAAAATCAAACAAAATATTTTTAAAATTTTACATGCATTTGTTAATAGATAAATAAAATTAATTTTGCTAATTAGATTTAAGTTAGACTCTAATATAGGATTTTTCTTTAGCTTGTTTATGATTTTAATTAATGAGATTAGATTTTTAAAATTAAAGAAAAGAGAGAAAAACAAAGAAAAGAGGGGTTTTATTTGGTCTTGTTCAGATTGGGCCAAAAAGTTTAAATTGGCCCAAAACTTAACCCAATTCACGTAGCCCACTACCCAAACCCATTATTCCCTCCTCTCAAAAATACACCCTAATTCCCTCTCTTTAAAAGGATGCTTTCCAAAAAAACTAGAGATCAATCAGAACTTCCCAAAAAAGCTAGCGCCGTCCCCCTCC
>NC_031990.1:72104288-72130883 GCF_001879085.1 Nicotiana attenuata
GCCCGTCCCCCTCCCCCTCCCCCCCCCCCCCCTTTTTTTTTTTTTTTTGTTTCTTCTTCCTTACCTCTCATCTTCAACAAAAGAGGCGAGACCCCCCAAACCTCCCCTCATTCTAAAATCAGCCACCCCCACCTCCCTATAAAAACGGCAAAGAGAAAAGAAAAAAGTGGACAAAAATAGCTGCCTGAAAAAACTCCATTTCAGCCATGAAGTGAGCTGAGAGACAGCCCCAAAACTCAGCAAAATCAGCTGTAAAACCCAGTTCAAAACCAGCCCCAAGACAACTTTAAATCTCACAAGCTTTGGTTGAGTTTGAGATCGCCAACGAGGCCGCGTTTTGTTAGCTCCATTTCGAGTTCGGCGCAGTTTTGGTGGCTACTTATCTAATTGTAAAGTTTTTTGTGGATATTCCTGGAAGAGCTTTGTTATATGAAACGTTTCAAACGAAGAGTTCGTCCCTGCTATTTTGCTATTTTCTATGAATGAAGTTATAACAGGTTATTTTCTTCCGCTCTATATTGTTTTGCGTTAGCCTATTTCGCTGGTTTCTTTGTTTTAAAGCATGATGTAGTGTGTTTCATATTATTTGATATCTGATTTTGATTACTCGATTAAATGAAGAGTTTGAACACATATGGAGTTAATGGCCAACTGTTTCATGGAAAGTTTGTTTATTTAAATGATTAAAAGTGTTTCATGTAGTATCTTTATATTTCTTTTAGTAATATTAAGTTACATTACTTTTAGCGTTAGTTAGCATTTGTTTTAGGTTATTTATTGTGACGTGACTGAGATTTGTTGGATTTTAGGAGATGTTGGATTATGTTTGGATTAGCTTGAGGCTTACCCATATGTCACAATTATCTCCATAATTCGTAGTCTTACAATAATTTCAAATTAGCTTTAGGAAAATAAACAATTGATGAACATTGTAGCTGGCTTTAGGCGCACTTTTAGTCTACTATCATGATTGCGTACATGTTCGTGTGACGTGATTGCAATTTTTTCAAATAAATTCAAAGTACGTGTTCGCCGACTTTGACCAAGCTTTTTCTTAAATAAACTAAGTGTTGTGAGTTGTGTACACGCACGCGTGACATGATTCTTGACGCGCCAAACTAAATGAGTATACGTACACGTAACTCCTTTCAAGATATTTCTTTAATTACAAATAATCAAGTGATTAAAAGCGATAAAAGGTAAAAATGTACATAGGTTCTAAAATAAGTAATTAGACAATTTAGTTAAGCCAGGTATGATTAAAGCGACCGTGCTAAAACCACGGAACCCGGGAATGCCTAACACCTTCTCTCGGGTTAACAGAATTTCTTACCCGGTCTTTTGTGTTCACAGACCATAAAAAGAGTCAAATTTCCTCGACTTGGGATTTAAAACAAATCGGTGACTTGGGACACCATAATTATCCCAAGTGGCGACTCTGAAATTACATAAATAATCCCCTTTTGATTAATGTCACTTAAATTGGAAAAACTTCCTTATACCCCCTTTCGGGTAAAAAGGAGGTGTGACAATTTTTATAAGAGGCTGTTTTCACGGCTCAAACTCGTGACCTCCTGGTCACATAGCAACAACTTTACCTCTTCGTATACAGATGAGTTCTTCAAAATGACTTGTGTATCCTGTCTCTTTTCAGACTCATCATTCTTGGCCTTTCCCTATGGCACACTATACAATCCTAATATCACGCCTAACGCTCCTACCAAGCTTGAACACAAGGAAGAAAAAATAGAGAAATAATTACAACAATGTTAGAATTAAACATCTTGGACAAAAAGCAAAGTACTTCTACTGGCAAATTGGCTTTCAAACTACTTTTTTGGTGAGAAAGATAATATTGCATTAAAAATAAGTAAAGTTACTACAGAGAGGGTGATGTATGTGCATCTATAATATAGTTGTTTGATAGTTGTCTATTACAAGGATTAATACTATCTATTCTAACGTTGTCATCCACTACATTGTCTTCATTGGAAGCAGCCATTTGTTGAGCAGTGTCGTAGATTGCCAAAGTGTTATGATCCATGTCCTCCTCTTGTTCCTGCATTGTGCATGTTGTCTTCCTATAACGAATTGCTCCTGCCTGATCCCTTCCAAAAAGTTGCTGACAAAATTCGGTGGCTCTTCAAAAATAGATGGTTTTTCATTAGAGGCCATGTTGCATCCCGCCTTGGCTAAACCATCAGCCACCTCATTCCCCTCTCTGTAGGTGTGTGCGATGGTAGCACTATGCAGTTGGGCCAGGAGGTACCTGCAGTCAGCTAGTATATTAGTATAAATGATGTTGTCATTTTTTAACATTGTAAGTACCTCTGATGCATCAATGTTTATTTCCAGCGAAACTAAATTGTATGTATTTACCAATTCCAGTCCATGGAATAGGGCCTTTAGTTCTGCCTGGACGGTGGTAGGATTGTCCAAATTGCCTGCAAAACCTATAATCCAATTTCCATTTGAGTCGTATATGGTTCCCCCTATACCTGCTTTATGAGTTAACGTTGATGCAGCTCCATCCGTATTTAATTTGTAGTAGTTTGGTTTAGGGGGTATCCATTTGATAGGTTGCATTATAGTGTAACGACCCGACCGGTTGTTTTACTTTTAGAACCCCGTTCCCCAAAATAAAACTTTCCGTGCTTGCTTTAGCTAATTTACGACTTGCGGGGGTGGTTGGTTCGAGATTTGGAAGAGTTTGGGTTGAAATAGGCTCATTTGATTCTTTAATATTTTCTTAAAAAGCTAAGTTTGACTTTGGTCAATATTTTTAGCAAACGGACCCGGATCTGTGTTTGGACGGTCCCGGAGGGTCCGTAGGAAAATATGGGACCTGGGCGTATGCCCGGAATCGAATTCCGAGGTCCCTAGCCCGAGTAATGATCTTTTATTGAAAATTGTTAAAACTGAAATTCTAAGGATTTAAAGAAACTAATAATGAGTGATAACATTGTTATCGGGCTCGTATGTTGGTTCCGAAGCCCAGTACAGGTCCAGTATATCATTTAAGACTTTCTCTCAAAATTTGGTGTCAATCCGAGTAGTCTAAGTGTGTTTCGCCTCGTTGGAAGTGAATTAAGAACTTGAAGTTCATAAGTTTGATTCAATTGGTTTTAGGGGGTGATTCTTAGATTTAGCGTTGTTTCGGGCGATTTGAAGGTTCGAGCAAGTCCGTTTCATGATATCATGTCGGTATGTTCGGGCGGGGCCCGGGAGCCCTGAGCGTCAATCGGACGAGGCTCGAGTGAAGTTAGAAAATTTGAGAAGTGCTGAAGCCTTCAGTTGTTGTCATAACTGCACCTGCAGTTGGCCAGCCGCAGGTGCGAGACCGCAGAAGCGGTCGTAGCCTCACAGATACGGCCCAGAGCGGGCCAGGCCAAACCGCAGAAGCGCCTGCGCAGATGCGGCTTCAAGACCGCAGAAGCGGTCCCAGCCCGTTTAGCCAATTTCGCAGATGCGGCCTCCTCTCGCAGATGCGGTCCCCTGACCGCAGATGCGGAAACTGCTGAAGCAGTGAGCTGTTATTTTATATATTCTACTAGTTGCCAATAGCTTGTGACACCAGGTCTTGGCACACACTTAGTAGACAGTTCCTCTTTTGGGGTGTATAACTATTTCTAAATGTTGATTTTTATCGCTTGCTTTAACCTCTATTTAAGAAAATGTCCCAATTATTTTGGCAAGTAAAATGAGAATTTTATTAATAATTCCGTTTTGGCTTGCCCGACAACGGTGTTGGGCGCCATCACGACTTGAGGTGAAATTGGGTCGCGACAACATGGTATCAGAGCACTAGGTTCAAGTAGGTCTCACGAGTCATGGGCAAACCTAATAGAGTCTTGCGGATCGGTACGGAGACGTCTGTATTTATCTTCGAGAGGCTATAGGGTATTAGGAAACTACTCCTTGTTCATTTCCTATCGTGCAGTGGTTAGTACACTAAGTTTCTCTCTTCTATTCTCTCACAGATGGTAAGGACTCGCACGGCAGATGTTCCTGACCGGGGAGGCGCCGCTCCCCTATTGCTAGAGGCCAAGGTAGAGGCCGGGGGAGGGAATCGGCCCTAGGTAGGGGACGAGGGCATCCCAGAGCTGTCCCAGTAGCACCACCAGCGGACCCGGCGGGAGATCCTACTATTGAGGAGCAGGGTGAGGTGCCCGCAACTGAGCTTACCCCGGTGGACTTTATGACAATACCGAGTTTTCAGGAGATCATGGGCCGGAGGTTACGGTTTATGGACACCATGACTCAAGATGGTTTATTTCCAGCGGATCCTGCTATATCACAGGCAGGAGGGGGAGCACAGACCCCTACTGCCCAGGCTCATGGTCTTGCAGCTGCAGTATATCAAACTTCGGGTGCACTGCCCGCGGATAGGACTCAGCCAGTTGCTGCAGTGGTGCCTGAGCCCAGACCAGCTGCGGATGGTGATCCGCAAAAGCTGTTGGATTGATGGACTAGACTTCACCCTCCTGTCTTCGGGGATGAGCGTCATGAGGATGCTCAGGATTTCATTGATAGGTGCAGGGACAGACTGCACAATATGAGGATATTGGAGTCGCACGGAGTTGACTTCACCACTTTTCATCTTGAGGGCAGGGCCCGTAGATGGTGGCAGTCTTATGTTCTTGGCAGACCTGCAGGCTCTCCTCCTATCACTTGGGGTCTGTTCACACAGTTATTTCTGGACCGGTATATTCCACCATCTGAGAGGGAAGAGCTGCGGTACCAGTTTGAGCAGCTTGAGCAGGGTCAGATGTCCATGATTGATTATGAGGCGAGGTTTTCAGAGTTATCCCGCCATGCATTGATGATACTTCCTACTGACGCAGAGAGAGTGCGGAGGTTTGTTGCAGGGTTGCATTCTGGCATCAGGGCCAACATGGCCCGAGAGGTGGATATGGGGACTCCTTATCAGTTAGTGGTAGAGATCGCCTAGAGGATTGAGAGCTACCGTCTGAGGGGTAGGGAGCAGATGCAGCAGGATAAGAGGCCTATGATTTCAGCACCGGCTGCCCCGCCACCTAGTGGTGGAGGGCAGACTGGTAGGGGCCGTCCTAGAGGTGGAGGCCAGACAGGGAGAGGTTAGCCAGCTACTGCTCAGTCAGGTGGAGGCCAGCCAGCCAGCGCTCCAGCCAGATTCTATGCTCTTCCGGCCAGGCCAGATGCATTGGCCTCAGATGTCGTCATCACAGGTATTATTTACGTCTACGGTAGAGATGCTTCGGTATTATTTGACCCAGGGTCCACCTATTCATATGTGTCATCTCTGTTTGCTCGCTTTCTGGTTATTGCTCCTGAGCCCTTGGGCACTCCTGTTCATGTGTCCACTCCTGTGGGCGATTCTGTGGTTGTGGATCGGGTCTACCGGTCCTGTGTGGTCACCTTCTGTGGTTTCGAGACCAGAGCAGATCTCCTGTTGCTTGATATGATCGATTTTGAGGTCATTTTGGGCATGGATTGGTTATCCCCATACCACGTCGTCCTTGATTGCCATGCCAAGACTGTCACATTGGCGATGCCAGGGTTGCCAGGGTTAGAGTGGAGGGGTTCCACAGTTGATACATCCACTCGGGTTATCTCTTTCCTGAAGGCTCGGCATATGGTCAAGAAGGGGTGTTTGGCTTATCTAGCTTATGTTCGGGACACCACCACAGAGTCTCCGACGATTGATTCGGTTCCAGTAGTCCGAGAGTTCGGAGATGTGTTTCCTTCTGATCTTTCTGGCATGCCACTGGATCGCGATATTGATTTCTGTATTGATTTGGCTCCAGGCACCCAGCCTATATCTATTCCACCGTACCATATGGCTCCGAAAGAGCTAAAGGAGTTGAAGGAGCAGCTGGAGGAGTTGCTAGCAAAGGGGTTTGTTAGGCCCAGTATATCACCTTGGGGTGCGCCGGTGTTATTTGTGAGGAAGAAGGATGGGACTATGCGGATGTGCATTGACTACCGCCAGTTGAATAAGGTTACCATCAAGAATAAGTACCCGTTGTCGTGCATTGATGATCTGTTCGACCAGTTGCAGGGTGCTAGGGTGTTCTCTAAGATCGACTTGAGGTCAGGATACCATCAGTTGAAGATTCGAGACTCGGATGTTCCGAAGACTGCATTTCGGACGAGATATGGCCATTATGAGTTTCTGGTGATGTCCTTTGGCTTGACTAATGCCCCAACAGCATTCATGGACTTGATGAACAGGGTGTTCAGGCCTTATATTGATTCCTTTGTCATCGTCTTCATTGACGACATCTTGGTATACTCTCGTAGCCTGGGGAGCACGAGCAGCATTTAAGGGTAGTGCTTCAGACCTTGCGAGAGAAGAAGCTGTATGCTAAGTTCTCCAAGTGTGAGTTCTGGCTAGAGTCAATGGCATTCTTAGGGCATATCGTGTTAGGAGAGGGTATTAAGGTGGATCCCAAGAAAATTGAGGTAGTTCAGAGTTGGCCACATCCCACTTCGGTGACCAGAGATCAGGAGTTTCCTGGGGTTAGCAGGTTATTACAGGCGATTCATGCAGGGCTTTTCATCTATTGCATCACCTCTGATCAGATTGACCCAGAAGGGTGCTCCTTTCCGTTGGACCGATGATTGTGAGGCTAGCTTCTGAAGCTCAAGACAGCCTTGACTACAGCACCAGTTCTTGTGTTGCCTTCCGGTTCAGGGATGTATACGGTATATTGCGACGCTTCACGCATTGGCTTGGGTTGTGTATTGATGCAGGAGGGGCGAGTTATTACATATGCCTCCCGTCAGCTGAAGATTCATGAGAAACATTATCCTGTGCATGATCTGGAGTTGGCAGCGATTGTCCATGCTCTTAAGATATGGAGGCATTATCTGTATGGGGCGTCGTGTGAGGTTTATACTGATCATCGCAGCTTATAGCATCTGTTCAAGCAGATGGATCTCAATTTGAGGCAGCGTAGGTGGCTTGAGTTACTGAAGGATTATGACATCACCATTCTTTATCATCTGGGCAAGGCAAATGTGGTTGCGGATGCCTTAACCAGAAAAGCAGAGAGTATGGGTAGCTTGGCATTTATTCCAGTAGAGGAGAGGCCACTAGCCTTGGACATTCAGTCCTTGGCTAACAAACTTGTGAGGTTAGATGTTTCGGAGCCCAGTAGAGTCCTTGCGTGTGTTATTGCCCAGTCTTCATTACTGGAGGAGATCAAGGCCCGGCAGTTCGATGATCCGCATTTGGCAGTTCTCAGAGAGACGGTGCTACAGGGTAGTGCCAAGGAGGTTTCTATTGGTGAGGATGGTGTCCTACGACTCCAAGGTCGCCTAGTGTTCCTAATGTCGATGACTTGAGGGAGAGGATTCTAGCGGAGGCACATAGCTCGAGGTATTCTATACACCCAGGTGCTACGAAGATGTATCGTGACCTGAGGCAGCATTATTGGTGGCAGCGGATGAAGAAGGACATAGTGGAGTATGTGGCGAAGTGTTTGAATTGCCAGCAGGTCATGTATGAGCACTAGAGGCCAGGCGGCCTACTTCAGCAGATGCACATTCCTGAATGGAAGTGGGAGCGCATCACTATGGACTTCGTAGTAGGATTGCCCCGGACCTTGTGGAAGTTCGATGCAATGTGGGTCATTATTGACAGGTTGACCAAGTCGGCTCACTTTATTCCGATTGTGACTACTTACTCTTCAGAGAGGTTGGCTTAGATTTACATTGGGGAGATAGTTCGGTTGCACGGTGTGCCTATTTCTATCATATCAGATAGGGGCCCTCAGTTTACTTCCCATTTCTGGAGAGCCGTTCAGAGTGAGTTGGGGACCCGCGTGGAGCTCAGTACAGCATTTCACCCTCAGACCGACGGGCAGTCAGAGAGGACAGTTTAGATTCTGGAGGACATGCTTAGGGCATGTGTGATTGACTTTGGAGGACAGTGGGATCAGTTCCGGCCTTTGGCCAAATTTGCTTACAACAATATCTATCAGTCCAGTATTGAGATGGCCCCATACGAGGCTTTATATGGGCGGGGATGTCGTTCTCCTATCGGGTGGTTTGAGCCTGAAGAGGCTAAGTTATACGGCACAGACTTGGTAAAAGATGCCTTGGATAAGGTGAAGTTGATTCAGGAAAGGCTTTGCACAGCTCAGTCCAGACAGAAGAGCTATGCGGATCAGAAGGCGTATGATGTATCATTCATGGTTGGCGAGAAGGTCCTCTTGAAAGTCTCGCCAATGAAGGGTATTATGAGGTTCGGGAAGAAGGGCAAGTTGAGCCCAAGGTTCATTGGCCCATTTGAGGTGTTGAGGCGAGTTGGAGAGGTTGCTTATAAGCTTGCTCTACCCCCCAGCTTATCGGGAGTTCATTCAGTTTTCCACATGTCCATGCTTCGGAGGTATCATGCCGACTTGTCCCATGTGTTGGACTTCAGTACATTCAGCTGGATGAGAGCTTGGGTTATGAGGAGGAGCCAGTTGCCATTGTTGATAGACAGGATCGCCAGTTAAGATCCAAGAGGATTTCAGCAATGAAGGTCCAGTGGAGGGGCCAACAATCGAGGAGGCGACCTGGGAGTCCGAGGAGGACATGCGGAGCAGATATCCACACTTATTCAGCACCTCAGGTACTTTTCTATATCCGTTCGAGTACGAACATTTGTTTAAGAGGTGGAGAATGTTACGACCCGACCGGTCGTTTTACTTTTTAGAACCCCGTTCCCCTAAATAAAACTTTCCGTGCTTGCTTTAGCTAATTTACGACTTGAGGGGGTGGTTGGTTCAGGATTTGGAAGAGTTTGGGTTGAAATAGGCTCATTTGATTCTTTAAGATTTTCTTAAAAAGCTAAGTTTGACTTTGGTCAACATTTTTAGCAAACGGACCTGGATCTGTGTTTGGACGGTCCCGGAGGGTCCGTAGGAAAATATGGGACCTGGGTGTATGCTCGGAATCGAATTCCGAGGTCCCTAGCCCGAGTAATGAATTTTTATTAAAAATTGTTAAAACTGAAATTCGAAGGATTTAAAGAAACTAAAAATGGGTGATCACATCGGTATCGGGCTCGTATGTTGGTTCCGAAGCCCAGTACAGGTCCAGTATATCATTTAAGACTTTCCCTCAAAATTTGGTGTCAATCCGAGTAGTCTAAGTGCGTTTCGGCTCGTTGGAACTGAATTAAGAACTTGAAGTTCATAAGTTTGATTCAATTGGTTTTAGGGGGTGATTCTTAGATTTAGCGTTGTTTCGGGCGATTCGAAGGTTCGAGCAAGTCCGTTTTATGATTTCAAACTTGTCAGTATGTTCGGGCGGGGCCCGGGAGCCCCGAGCGTCAATCTGACGAGGCTCGAGTGAAGTTAGAAAATTTGAGAAGTGCTGAAGCCTTCAGTTGTTGTCATAACCGCACCTGCAGTTGGCCAGCCGCAGGTGCGAGACCGTAGAAGCGGTCGTAGCCTCGCAGATACGGCCCAGAGCGGGCCAGGCCAAACCGCAGAAGCGGCTGCGCAGATGCGGCTTCAAGACCGCAGAAGCGGTCCCAGCCCGTTTAGCTAATTTCGCAGATGTGGTCTCCCTCTCGCAGATGCGGGACCGCAGATGCGGTCCCCTGACCGCAGAGCGGAAACTGCTGAAGCAGTGAGCTTCATTTAATACGAGCTCCAGCCATTTTTTACCATTTGGCACACAGGTATTGAGCGATTTTGGATCTCTTGAGAAGGGATTTCCACACAGCATCGTGAGGTAAGTTCATTCCCCTTATTTCTAAGTTTAACACTCGAGTTTTGGGTGGATTAACACCTAAAGATTTGGAGAAATTAAGGGGTTAGAGCAAGACCTAGGGTTTTAATAAAACTTAGGTTTTACCACGAAATTGGTTATGAAACAAAGTAGAAATCATATATTATTGATCCTTAGGTTACAAGGAACAACTATCTTCGAAAAATGTCGGGATCCGGGCACGTGGGCCCGGGGTCAAATTTTAGGAAACTTGTGTTTAAGGTTGGGGAATTTCTCTAATAGTTAGAATGCGATCTTGCAAGCTTGTATTGACTAGTTCCTACCTCATTTAACTAGTTTTGGATCGTTCGGCTCCAAATTGAGATTTCGGGCTCGTTCTTGGTATTGGAATTGCACTTTGGAGCGAGGTGAGTCTCCTTTCTAATCTTGTAAGAGGGAATTGTCCCCATAGGAGTAATAATTGTATAATTTGCCACTAAATGCGGGGGCTATGTACGCACTAGGTGACGAGAGTCCGTGCGTAGCTACTATCATGTTAATTGTCCGGGAAGTTTAGGACCCGTATCATGCTATATTTGTAAGTGTTGTATGTCTTCTTGCTAATGTGATCATTTAGGATATGCTAGAGAATTGGAAATGAACATAAGTGAGCATAGGTGTTGTTGAACACTTGTATGAGTTTAATTAAGTATAAATGCGCCTTCTTGTATGTTCCTGTTGATAATTGTTATTTGTGGATCGGGCCGATCGCCTCGGTAGAAATAGATGCATCTATGGTTTGCGCCATTCGACCCTCTGGCAGTGCACGGTTTCTTTTCTGTTGGATCGGGCCGTCGACCTCGGCATAATGTGCGCATGATATCTATGTGGATTATTATAGATGACTTGTCTGTTAAATGGTTCGAATTGTAACTGGTTAACCAAGATATTAGAACTTCATGACTTAGAAATTCTTATTGCAACTGTTATATAATTGTGACATTCATGCTTAGTATAACATCGGATCATATTATTTGACCCTAGTAGGTATCACGTCGACCTCTCGTCTCTACTTCTTCGAGATTAGACGGGATACTTACTGGGTGCATATTGTTTATGTACTCATACTACGCTTATGTACTTAATTGTACAGGCTCTGAGGCAGGTACATCTGGCTATCAGACCGGTGCGCATCACTGATCTTACTCCGAGACTTCCACGGTGAGCTGCTTTCCCTTCCTGTGCCGATCAGCAGCTGATGGAGTTTCTCTTATATTTTTGGCTGTCTATTCTGTTTCAGACAGTAGGATAGATCTGTTATTTTGTATATTCTACTAGTTGTCCATAGCTTGTGACACCAGGTCTTGGCACACACTTAGTAGACAGTTCTTCTTTTGGAGTGTATAACTATTTCTAAATGTTGATTTTTATCACATGCTTTAACTTCTATTTAAGAAAATGTCCCAATTATTTTGTCAAGTAAAATGAGAATTTTATTAATAATTCCGCTTTGGCTTGCCCGACAACGGTGTTGGGTGCCATCACGACTTGAGGTGAAATTGGATCGTGACATATAGGATTTTGGTTCTTGCTACGTTTGCAGCTAAATAGGTAAATTCCAGTGCATTATTAGTGATTTTTTGAAGTGATAGGCGTTGTTGTGTATTATTAAAATTGTGATTGTTACGATTAATCCAAATGTGCCATAATGTGTACGAAATAAAAGTTTTGCTATTTATACGGTAAGGCATGTTGTTGTACTTTGTATTAATGATTTTCATTAACCAATCTGATGGATTAGAGTCCGTAGTTATATTGTTGATAAAATTTGCTATACCTAAGTCATTCCATATATGTTTTATGTTAGAACATTGTAAAAAGATATGATTAATAGTTTCCGGATCTGTACGACATATTTGACATTGGTCGTCTAATGTGATTCCTATATGATGTAGGTATTTTTTTGTTGCTAACCTGTTATGCATTATAAGCCAAAGGAATGTTTTATTTTGGGTGGTATTTGAATCTTCAAAATTCTATTGTAAAGGATTATGTGTTCTTGTAATTTTAAATCCTGTTGTAGTAATTCTGAATACATTGATTGGACAGTAAATTTACCATTTTTGGATAGTCCCCAATAGATAGTGTCCACTTTATTTGTGTAGATAGGTACATTGATTCTATTGAATTTATTTTTAAAATAGTTTGTAATATGAAAAGGTATTTCTGCCCATTTTCAATTATTTTGATCTCTGTAAGTGTTAATAGTCCTCGTAGTATGTTCTAAGGGTATATGACCATGTAATAAGGATCTAACTGTTGTGTTTGGAGCAATCCATTGAATGCCATTTTGGCATTTTTCCCAACCTAACAGAATATTTTTCCAAACAAGTGTGAGAGGAATTTTGTATTATACATTTGTTTTATATTTATGAATAAGAGCGTGTGCTCATAGTTGATTAGGTGAATGAAACAGGCGCCATGCTAATCCCGCCAGTAATGCCTTATTTTTTAATTCAAGCCTCTGTATAGCTAGGCCTCCTATATTTTTGGGCATGGTAACTCTTTTCCAGTTTACTAAGTGAATCTTTCTTTTTTGTTGAGTAGTTCCCCATAGAAAATTGCGCATGTATTGCTCCATTTTGTCGATTTTTAGGAATAGCAATGCATTGCGTTATGTGGTTTGATAAGCTAGAAAGTGTTGATTTAATGAGAGTAATTCTACCTGGTAGTAATAAGAAGTTTGTTTTCCAGCCTGCAAGTCTAGCCTTGAAGTTATCTAATAAAAATTGGACATCTGACTTTTTAGGTCTCTTTTGGAACATTGGGAAACCTAAGTATTTTCCAAATTGTTTTCCTTCATTCATACTAAAGCAAGATAGGATATTATTTTTTGCTTCAGTAGCGCAGTTATTTGAAAAAAAAATTCTTGATTTTTGGAAATTAATAGTTTGCCCTGATGGGTTAGTAAATGTATTAAGTGTGTCAATGATGGTATTGCAGCTAGTATCATTTACTGTAAACAGTAGGATGATGTCGTCTGCGAAAAAAAGATGCGATAATTGAGGTCCATTTTGCGAAATTTGTATGGGTTTCCATAATAGGTAATCTACTGTTGGAATATATTCCTTGATAGGCGTTCTAAGCACATAATAAATATATAAGGAGATAAAGGATCTCCTTGACGTATGCCCCTATATGGTTTAAAAAAATTAGTACATGATCCATTTATCAATATAGAAATGGAAGACGTTGTGATGCAGGACATGATGAGTGAGATGAGACTGTGTGGTATGTTGAATATTGGAGTGTATTTTTTATGAAGGACCATTCAAGCTCAAAAGCCTTTTCCAAATCTAATTTAAGCAACATGTGTCCCGTTCGCCCTTTTTTCATTTCTTTTAAGTGGTTAAGTATTTCTTGTACAATGATTGTGTTGTCTGAAGCTCTTTTTCCCTGTTGGAAACTTGATTGTGTTGGACCAATTATTTTTTTATGAAAGGTTTTAGTCTGTTTACAATGATTTTTGTAATTAGTTTGTAGCTTGTGTTGCAAAGACTTATAGGACGATATTGAGTGATGGATACAACATTTTTTATTTTAGAAATTAGGCATAAATAAGTTTTATTAATTTCTTTTGGAATTTTGCTTTCTTTCAACGCATTGTCACAATAATTTATAATTGAGTGACTCACTGCTCTCCAATATTTTTGGAAGAAATACGGATGAAGTCCATCGGGCCCTGGTGCCTTAAAAGGTTGAAAGGAGAATAGGGCTTGCTTTATTTCGACCAACTTTAATGATTGTGCTAGTTGTTGTTGATCAGAATAATTCAAAGAATTAATCGTTGTCGATTCATTTTTATTTTATTAGTTAATCAGTGTTGTGTTTGGAATAGTGTAGTGTAGTATTGATATATTTTTTTCGTGAATTTCTGTTGGATCAAAAGTCCAATTCCCTACACTATCTTTTAAAGTATTTATACGATTACGTCTACGTCTCTGTAAGGTAGACATGTGGAAAAAAATTGTGTTAGCATCGCCGTCATTTAGCCATTGGATTCTTGACTTTAATTTCCAAAAATCTTCCTCCTGCTTTAGTAAAGCACTAAATTCATGATTTAGTTGGATTTCTAAGCTTTGTAGGAAATTGCTAGTAGGATAGTGCATGGGTCCTTGAATTCCATTAATTCTAGCTAGTATTTTTCTTTTTTTTCTTTTTTTTTTTTTGCGAAAATATTTCCAAAAGTGTTCTTATTCCAATAAGTTACATTATGTTGAAAATTTGTCATAGCTTCAACTATTGAAGAACTATTTTGCCATGAGTGGTGTATTACATTTATGAGTGTAGGGTTTGTTGTCCATATTTTTTCAAATTGAAAAATATTATTTCTAGGTAGTCTGTTTTATTCAAGTGTGACTAGGAGGGGACAATGGTCTGAGTAGGTACGGGGGAGGTGTTGCACTACTATTTTAGGAAATATTTGAATCCAATCATAGTTGGCTAGGAGTCTGTCCAACCTTTCTAGTATAGTATGTCCATTCCTTCGTTTATTTGTCCATGTATACCGGCTACCCTTAAACCCTAGGTCTACTAGTTTACAATAGTTTATACATTGTGCAAAGGCATCCACCCTTGTGTTATTGATGGGGTTTCCACCAAATTTTTCATTTTCTCTAGTTACCTCATTAAAGTCCGCCCCAACTAACCAAGGACCCTTATATGAATCGTGAATACATTTTAAATTTTGCCACAGTATATTACGTAATGAGGTTGAGTTATTTGCATAAATTGAAGAAAATAACCACTTAATAGGGTTAGGCCATACCTGGACCATGCAGTGCACCTCCTGTGTAGTCATTGTAAGATCCTCCATAGTTACCAAATCTGCATTCCACAGTAAGACTATACCACCCGACATCTTGTGCCTCAACTTGTGCCATATGTGAGAAGTTAAAATCATTTTTTAAAACCGTGTGATCATGCATGCGTATCTCCAGTAGTACTACTATGACATGTCCATAATTATCCAAAAGTGATCTGAATATGTCTTCTAAACTCTGCATTGTTCGAACCTCTACAATTCCATACTATTAAATTCATGATAGGTTGTGGGTTTGTAGCTTCATCTAAATCAGTTATATCAGTCGTTACTCCCAGTGGAGCCTGAGTGTTCTGTCTCAGGGATGGAATTATTAGCATTGAATATTTCCCCTCCTGTTGATTTTGATTTTGATTTGCCCGGAAGTTTACACTGCATGGTTTGGAGGGAATTTCAGTATGAATATTTTTGCGTACTGCTCTTTGAGGCTGTAGAGATAGAAGCACTTTAGCCATATGAACTCTGTTCGTGTTTCCCTCATTTCCTCCATAATTTGTTCTAACTCTAACCTTGTTAGCTCTCCAAGTTCGTTGGGCGATGGAGGTGGAGTTATTGTAGGACTCAGGAATGGTGAAAGTGGCTCCTGGATGCTCGTTGGAGACAGACTCATGTGTGATGGTGAGAAGGAGTTCATGTGTTGGAACCATGGGGCATAGATCTGTTACACCCCGCAATATTACGCCCCGTAATATTTTACGTTGAATTTGTCGTAAGGTAATTGACATCAATCGAAGGAAAATATTATTTAGGGATAATAAGGATTATGCTATTTCACAAGTGATTAGTAAATTCATGAAGGTGAAAGGGGAGCAAGTATAAGAAAACGAATTTGGTCAAAGTTTGGCATTTTGGGATAAAATACATCCCGAGCTAAAATACCCAGTATTTATGGACTAGTGCCATATAAAGTACTACATGGCCATGATAGTAAGGTATACAAGGTATGTTAAATGAGAGTAGTATATAATTAAGTTGAGACAATTTTTATATTATACGGATAATTAATTAATTATCGGGTAACGGGATATTACCCAGTTAACTAATAAGTGGGTAAAGATTTATAATCTTCACCCACCATTTCACGTGGCATAAAGCCACAATAGGCAAAAGATGACTATCAAAGTCACCTTTCCAGATGGCTTTTATACCATGAATCAAGTCTTACAAGACTTTGGATAAGATGAGAATTATTTTTTTGTAAAGGGAAAAACCAACCTGCCTTTGACTAACCAAGAACGTAAGTGGAGGCATTTCATTCCAATTGAAATTGCTTCTTGGGAGTTCTTTAAAGCCCAACACAAATCTGCCAAGAACGATTAAAGCAGAAGCATTTTCATTTCGAAACAAAGCAAGGTTTCAATTTCAGAAGCAGAAGACGTTCCATTTCAAAACCAACAACAATTTCTACATTCTGTTATGAAACAACGTGAAAAGCAGAAGCAATTTCAAGCTCAAATCTAACGTCCAAGCCTCACCCCAAATCAGATCAAATTCATTCCAAAATTTTAGGAACCAAAAACAAATTTCATCCGTGAATCCTTAAGAAGCAGGGGCAAGTTTAGCTCAGTCAATGAAGATTTTCCAACGGAGTATTATACGGAGTTTTCCCTATTCTGGGTATGTTAAGGCACTTTCTTCTTTCTTTTGGCATGATCTAATGTGAAATGAATACGCTATTTTATAATGAATCTACTCCTAGCAACTAAGGTTGTCCATGTTGTTCTTTCCGTACAAAGTTATTCTAAGAAAGTATGTATGATCCGTAAGTCCTAGTGAAGTTCATATTGAGGGTATGTATGTCCATAATGTTCTTACGTCACTCCGAAAGGTTTAGAACGTGATCCCATGAGTCGAGCATGCATTATATATNCTTTCCATTGTTGAGAACATAGCATTTGCACCCAAATGTTCTTAGATGAGTCAGCTTGTGTTTCCTTCCATTCAGCAACTCATAGGGGGTTTTGTTCAGGAGTGATCTGATCATGCACTATTCACTAAGTAGCATGCAATGTTGATTGCTTCAGCCCAGAAGTTGTTTGCAATTCCACTGTCGATCAGCATTGTTCTTGCCATTTCTTCAAGAGTTCTATTCTTTCTTTCCACTACTCCATTTTGCTGGGGAGTTCTAGGAGCTGAAAAGTTGTGAGTGATGCCATTTTCATTGCAGAATTAATCAAATTTGGCATTGTCAAATTCCGTTCCATGATCTGATCTAATGCATGCGACTCTAGAATCCATTTTCACCTGGATTTTCTTCACGAAAGCTACAAACAACTCAAAGGTTTCATCTTTAGTTCTAAGAAACAGAGTCCATGTGAATCTGGAGTAGTCATCCACTATCACAAAAATGTATCTTTGCACTCTCATAGGGCCACATAGATCCATATGTCGAAGCTTGAGTGGATTTGAAGTGCTTACATACTTTTTAGACTTGAACGAGGACTTCACATGCTTTCCTCTAGCACATGCATCACAAACTTTTGTACTTTGAACTTTGACATGGGCAGACCCGGGACCAGGTCCTTCTGAATTAGTTTGTTTAGAAGAGAGAAACTTGCGTGCCCCAATCTTCTGTGCCAGAGTTCAGCATCATCATCAACAACTTTCAGACAACTCAGATCACTACTTTGTATGGACTCAAAATCAGCGACATAGATATTCTTGTATCTCTTGGCCACAAGTACCACTTCACCAGTTACCAGATTAGTAACTGTACTTATCTTGGACAGAAACTTCACCTTGTTTCCTTTATCACATACCTGAGAGACACTCAAGAGACTGTATAGAAGACCATTTACGTAGTACACATTCTCAATAGAGCGAGTGAGTGATTTTCCGACTTTTCCAACTCTAAGTTCCATTGCCAAAGGATACACTCCCTCCTTGCAAGGCTTTTAGTGAAATAAAGTCCATGGTGTTCCCATTCACGTGTTTTGAACATCCACTATCCATGAACCATTGTTGACTGATTCCTTTCACTGTTCCCTGCACAAGAAGATCGAGAGTTAGTTTTAGGAATCCAACCCAGTTTGGGTCCCTTGTAGTAGGCAAGAGGATGAATAAGGGCTCTCTTAGTCCATGCAGGTAATATGTGTTTTTTGTGGGTGGAACCTGGTCCCTTTTTAGTAGTTACATTTTCAGCAAACACTTTGTTTTTCTGAATGGACTGGACCCTGGCTTGGCAACTTTCTTTGAAATGCCCATTGTTCCCATGGTGGGTACACAACTAGTTGTCTAGTACAGTAACATACTTGCTATGGGGGTTGTAAGGGGTTTTCTCCCTTTGGAACCCTATTCCCTGCCTGTTTCCATCATTATTAACGTACATGGCAGTGATAGCTTTTGAGGACCAGGTCCGCTTTAGGGACTTTTCAAGATCATTTTTTATTCTTTCCAGTTCAGTCTGGAGATGCTTGTTTTTCTCAGATTCAACACAAAAGCTAGTTCTCACAGCCTTGAACTCGTTTTCAAGCCTAATGTGTTCCTCACTGACTACCTCTTTTCCCTTTCCAGAATTTCCAGGTTTTGACTCAGTCCTCGGTTCCTCTATTGTTTCCCTTAGGTCTGCGATTACTACCAGTGGATCATCTCGTTGTTCCTCAATCTCAGTCACTCTCTTCATTAAGACTTCTCTATCTTTTCTAAAGTTTTCAATGGTTTCCTTATGGTCAACAGCTACAACCACTAAGTCATCTCTTTCATGTTCTATGTTAGCAATTTCTTTGGTTAAAACCAATTTTTCTTTCTTCAGCTCACAAATAGTTTCCTTTAGATCAACTACACACACTACCAGATCATCTCTAGTTTGTTCAGCTTCTCCTAGTTCTAAGGTCAAAGAATCCTTATCCTCTACCAGACTATGTTAGGCATTAATCAATACACTAGCTAAAGACCTGAGTTTCTTAGAAGAGTAGGATTTCAGATTTCTCTGAACATCCCCGAAATTTACCTCACTTTTGTCATCGTCTTCATCATCATCTGATTGGGCCATCAAAGCAAATATTGAATCATATTCATTTTCTCACTTTCAACAGCCATCATGGAGTTGTCACCTGCATCGGCTTCATCTTTAGATTCACTAGAGGAGTGTCCCCATGCTGCAAGAGCCTGTTTCACCATATTGTCTGCAGATTTCTTCCTCTTGAAGTCTTTGTCAGGAACCGGATTCCTTTTGGCTGCTCTCTGAGGGTTGTACTTGGAGTACTCTTGTTTCAGGAGAGGACAATCTTTGATGAAGTGTCCAAGCTTTCCACACTTATGGCAGAGATCATAGTTCTTTGGTTTGCTAGAGCTGCCCCTTTTTGGCATTCCTCCATTTCTTGTGACCATCTTCTGAAATCTTTTGGTTAAGTAGGCCATGTCACTGTCCTCCTTTTTTGAATCATTGCTATCAGCTTTGAGTACCAGTTCCTTTCCTTCTTTGGTTCTTTTCCTTCACTGTCTATCTTCATCTTCATCTCGTAGGTCTTCAGATTTCCAACCAGCTCGTCCATGGTCAGCTCCTGTAGGTCCTTTGCTTTAGTAATAGCATTTACCTTGCTTTCCCAAAAACTAGCCAGGATATTGAGGATTTTCCTCACTTGCTTGTTCCTTGGAATGGTTTCACCAAGTGAGTGTAACTCATTTATGATGGAAGTGAATCATGTGTGCATATCTTGAATGGATTCATCGTCCTTCATCGTAAAGAGTTCATACTCGGTAGTAAGCATATCGATCTTAGATTGATTTACTTGGGTGATTCCCTCATGAGCTGTTTGCAAAGCTTCCCATATCTCCTCAGCAGTGTCACAAACAGAGATTCTATTGTATTTCATTAGGTCCTATTCCACATACCAAAATCTTCCTAGCACGAAAATTCTTCTCCACAGCTTTCTTGTCTGCGTCAGTTTATTCTTTTCTGGTTTTTGGCATTGAGAATGGAAGTTCTTCAAGTACCTTTGTTGGGACGTAAGGGCCGTCACATATGACATTCCATAACTCAGAATCCTCAACCATGATAAAATCATGCATTCTTGTCTTCCACCACCCATAGTATTCTCCATTGAACCTGGGTGGTCTGTATGTAGATTGACCTTTTTCCAAATTTGGTGGAGCAGCCATACGGATCCTTCCTAGGTGTTAGCCTGATAGGAGGAACCTGCTGTGATACCAATTGTTAGTTTATATGAGTCCAGCAAACGATAGAGTACCTGGTTCTCTTTAAGTTTCCAATGAGAATACTAATGAAACAGTAAGTAAATGAGACACGGGATTTTTTACGCGGAAAAATCCCACTCAAGGGGACAAAAACCACGACCTACACTTGTAGGCTTTCAACTTCACTAACTTGTAAACACTTTACTACAAGCCACCTTGTAATGAATCTAATACAAAGACTTCACTCAACTAACTTGTAATACACTAATCACAAGCCACTTTGTTACTCACTAGTTACAACGATCTCAATCACTCTAACTTGTAATACACTAATCACAAGCCACTTTGTCATTCACTAGTCACAAAGGATTTAACTTATGACTTACTCTAGTCACAACACAAACTCAGAAAGTTTATGGTTTTACAGAGGGGGTTCCTAAGTACCGCTTCTAAATAAGCAATTTAGGAATTACAATAAGAATAATCACAAATTTACAACTCAACTAAGGACAACAGAATGCTCGGTTTAGGAACTGGTCCGTTGTAGCGGTTTACTTTGTTCTTCAAGCTCTTGAGAATTGAGTTCACTATTTTCAGAAGTCTTGAATACTTGAAGTGAGTCTTCAAGTGATGTCTTGATATAATCTTCTTGTTAATACACCTTTATGACATCACTTGAATTGATGTATGCACTTTAGTTGGTCAAAGGACAAATGACCGCTGGAAACAGTGAAGTGCAGGCAGTCACGTCGCTTCCAGCTGTATCCAATTGACCTCGTATTGCTGTGAGTAAAACATAAGGATATTAGGTCCTTGTCTGGTTCTCTATCTCCTGAAGCTATAGCAGTTCACATTTAGCTGGACTTCGTTGATTTGCAATGTAGCCCAAGTGTGTCAGGTTCCCAATCTGGTTCTTGATAGCAAATTTGTTAGATCATCAAAACATAAGGCAAAGACATTGAAAACCCATCACTCGTTAAGCAGTTTGTCCGATCACTAAAAGGAAATGCTTTTGACTGGTATAACCTCGAGGCTGGATCTGTTGATAGTTGGGATCAACTAGAGCAAGAATTCCTCAATCGCTTTTATAGCACAAGACGTACTGTAAGTATGATAGAACTTACAAATACTCGTCAGTGAAAGGGTGAACCAGTTATCGACTTTATCAATCGTTGGAGGAATGCAAGCCTCAACTGCAAAGAGATCCTTAGTGAAGGTTCTGGCATAGAGATGTACATCCAACGCATGCATTGGGGACTCCTCTACATCTTGGATGGTATCAAGCCTAGCACAATTGATGAACTTGTGACTCATGCTCATGACATGGAGTTAAGCATGGCCTCCACTGGAAACGAAAGGCTACCTATATATGAGCCTCACAAACGGAACAAAAAGCAAGAAGTTAGGAAATGGAGCAAGATTGCACCCAAGTCCGAAAACAAAGAAGCTATGAATGTCAACACATCACGTGTAAAGTTCACAACGAAGGTGAGAAAGAAGTAGAGCACGAAATCCACTTCTTTTCAAGATAAACCATGTGGTAAGTTGACTCTAAAAGAAATGCAAGAGAAGGAGTACCCATTTCCGAATTTTGATGTGCCAGCAATTTTTGAAGAACTCCTCGAGTTAAATCTCATTGAGCTTCCGGAGATGAAGCGACCAAATAAAGCTGGTAAACGAATGACCCAAATTACTACAAATACCATCGACTTGTGAGCCACCATCTAGAGAAGTGCTTTGTCTTCAAGGACAATGTTATGGACTTGTCTCGTGAAAAGAAGATCGTTCTTGAAGATGAGAAAGCAAGTGCAAACCAAGTGCCTATCACCTTTGGCTCATTCTATCCTGATGAATTATGTGGTTTAAAGAAAGTAAAGATGAGGAATTACTAGAGAACAATAAAGTTGAAGTAGATCAACCTGATGATGATGAAGGTTGGACGTTGGCGACTCGTCATAGGCGCCACAGAAGGAGCCCAAGAAAACAACCAATAGAGCAATCAACAAGAAAAATGATGGTAAAAAGACCAAGAAAATAGAATCCAGTTAGGCGTTTGGGGAAAGCAAAAGTGGAGGTGCACCACCCTCAAAAGCCACGACATCCAGTGACCTTGGAGGATTAGTTGTCATGTTGGTTTCGCATGAAGATTTCTCGTGATGGTATTGAGGCCTTTTGCTGCAATGCTAATAAAGGGGAAGAAAAGAGTTACTATCACAAATGACGACCTTCTACTAGGCGACACTCTTCATAACCACCCGTTGTACCTGGTTGGCTATATGCGTGATGAAAGGGTAAATCGAATTTTTGTTGATGGAGGATCCTCAGTGAACATCTTGCCAATTCGCACTGTGAAAGAACTTGGTATTCCCATAAAAGAACTTTTGGAAAGTCGTGTGATGATCCAAGGATTCAACCATGGGGGCAGAGAACCATAGGTGCGATCAGGTTAGAAATCACCATTGAAGATATGCAATTAAGTGTATGGCTGCATGTGATCGATGCAAAGACTTCATACAACATCTTGCTTAGACGGACTTGGATACATAAGAATAAAGTGGTTCCATCTACCTACCATCAATGTTTGAAATACTACGAAGGTGAAGTCGAGAAGAAGATAATTGCTGATGATGAGCCATTCACCATGGGTGAGTCACACTTCGCCGATGCAAAGTTCTACTTGAAGAACCGCATTATGAAGGAGCTAAAAGCTGATGATGTCATGAATGACAAGGATAATGAGTCCATGGCTAAGAGAGCTGAAGTGGTTACCGACAAAACCAAAGCTATTAGTGAGAAGGTATACCCCAACCCAAATGAGCCTCATAAAGGAAACATTGTGTCTCACGGCAAGAAAGTAACTCCTCCGCTCCAATATGTCCCTAAAAAGAATGATGTTTTATACTTCAATACCACACAAAGGGGGGTGATTTGTGTGCTGACCAATTTTTTGCTTAAACTGATTATGGAAGGACCTGGTTCTTCTATGTGTTCCTTCTGCTACTGTTGCGGAATAATAAATTTAGAAAGTAAAGAACACAAGTATTTTTACGTGGAAAACATCCGGCTCAGAAGGTGAAAAACCACGACCTACTACTTAGTATGATTTTCCCCAACACTTCACTAAATCACTGAGCCAAAACAGCATTTACAAAACTCTTTGTAAACCTAAGAATTACCTCTAATCCCGTTGTAGCACACAACCACTAACTGTTGCGACATCTTCAAGTTAACTCTAACTTGAATACTCTGAGTACCTATTACAACTTCCTCTAGATAAAGCTAAAAGGTACAATATAAAACACCTACTACAATTGAACTAGAAATAAAGAAAGACACATAAAACTCTTTATGGAGCTGGTTCATTGAGCTTCAGGTTTGCACACTTGAATCACACACGACTGCTTGCAAAAAGCCTTGCTATTTTGCTCTCAATTCACGTTTAACTTCTACTTTTTTGGGCAATACCTGTAATGTGAGAACATCCTGCAATTTATAGAGATAGTAGATGAAGAAATAACTAGAGTTCTGATGCAACTCTTCCTTGGTGGAAGAGTTCTAGTTGATCTCAACTTCTAACTCCTTCCCTATCTTGGATAATGTTCTCTTTGAGTAAGGAGTCCTTCTCCTTATCAATTATGCAACCTTTTCGATAAGGAGAAATTAAATACACCAAGTTAATCTTATCCCCTTCACGTGCATCCCACATGCTCGAATCTGCCCGTTTTTGTGCACCTGAGGGATGGACCTGAGGGATAGACCTGGTTCATGCCTGAGCTTCCTTTGTCAATCTTCAAAACTAACCTTCACTTGGGCCAACAAATTCCCTCTTTTTGATGATGACAAACTCTATGCTTTTCATAAGCTTAGATCCTGTTTCAACTTAGCTCAACATCAACACAATGTTAGAAACATTTTTCCTTTTTATCACTTATCATCAAGGACAAGGTACATTAGGTTATAAACATCATTGGTAAAAGTGTAAAGCACAACCATTTTCCTCCTTTTGGAATCATCGAAAAGTTGCATAAAATGTGATAACCATATTTTAGAACTTACTCATGGCCACTAGGGCTACTTCAAATGCAATCATGAATTAATCATCATAGAACTAAGAATTTTAACCATCAAAGAAATATAAATAAATAGTTAGAGCAAAAGATAGTGAATTTCATTGATGATTGATAAGATTCTACCATAGAGCATAAGAAGAAATAAAAATATTGGAAACATGAGGAAAAACAACAAAAAAATCCCGAACTGGGTCACTGGTTGATCTACACTAGGCTAGGAGGCTTAAGGCTGGGAAGAACTAGGTGCTTGGTTTTTTGACTTGGAGGAGTTACAGCATATCTTGAAGAATGCCATCATTCTTCTCGTTTTCTCTCGCCAGCTCAGTTCTGAGAGCATCTCTCTCGGTCTCCACCTCAACAAACCTCTTCTTCAGCCTTTCAATCTCAGCATCCTTAGCCCCACTTTCTTGCACGAAGGATCTGACCTTGCTATTCACTGGTACCTGTTGGATGAACCAGGTTCTTTAGGAGTGACATTGACTTCATAATTGCAAGCAAAGAGAGTATTAACCCTAAAATGATCCTTTCTTGTACTAACCACCCACTTCTTCATAGGTACCTTGAAATGTGCAAGTACAGTTCTGTAGTCTCAACACTTTTTATAGATCCTACCAGTACAAATCTATTCTCCAAATTTGCAGCAACTTCAGAAATTGTCTCAGGAGTAACTTTAGAATCAGAATATTCCTGTTCAATTTCGGAAGAACTAATTTCTTCCCCCTTAGTAGCAGACTTAAATGAATCTTTAGATTTCTGGGATTCTTCTTCCCTACCTACTTTTAATTTCTTGTTTATTTTCTTGATCTGCTCTCCTTCAGCGACAATCTTATGATCCATCATCTTTACTCTACTTTTCTTAGAGATTGGTGTAGTTGAAGGAGTGGTAAGGTGTGGAAGTGGTTTCCTGTGGTGGTGATGAAGGATTTTGAGAGGTGTTCGACATATCTGGGCTAGGGTATGGAAGAGAAGAGAATTAGATTGTGTTTGGAAGATGAAAGAAGAATGAGAGTTTTTTGAAGGCTTGAGAGAGATGAAGTAAGGAATACACTAAAGCTGATCAATATACAGAGGACTAATTAATGGGGTAACGACAGCTTTTCAGACTCTTAGAAGTCCAATCAAACTGAATTTCAGTTTTGAAGAGACGTTGGAGTGTATCCCTAGAATCTAGGTACTTCCATTCGGTTGGGACTCTTTCGAACGGAACTTGTTCACTTGTAACGGATAAGTCCAAAAAGAGTTTGGAATTAGGTAGGACTCTGCTTATGATCCAAATATAATTATTTCAAATTATGCAGAGTGTAGAAAACATACCTATTTGTCTTGATGAACAAGGTTCTTCACTGAAAATTCTCTTGTGTAAGTCTAAATTTTCCAAAACAGAGAAAATATCATTAGAGATTAATGAGTCATTTTAGAACATGGCGCAAGAGTATATGGAAAGTTTGAGACTGAGCAAGATTTAATATAATTATACACAATTTACAGACTTTCTAACCAAATTTGTTTTTCAATTTTTTTTCATTTTTTTCCGTTTAACCTTGAACTAGTCCTTTTAGGTGATCTTAATCATCCCTAATTCCAACCTGTTCTTCTCAAAGTGATCTCTACTTAAGGCTTTTGTGAAGATGTCAGCAATTTACTTGTCAGTAGCACAAAACTCCACAGTGATCAAGCCTTTCTCATAGTTGTCCCTAAAAAAAATGGTGCCTAACATCTATGTGCTTAGTTCTCTTATGATGAAATGGTTTCTTTGTCATACTAATAACACTAGTGTTATAAAAAAAAGGGATGCAACCAACATCAATTCCAAAGTTCAATAATTACTGTTTGATCCACAGCAATTGAGCACAACATGAAGCAGCAGCAACATACTCCGCTTCAGTAGTGGATAAGGCCACTGAATTTTGCTTTTTAGTAGCCCATGACACAAGACATGAACCAAGGAAGTGTGCCATACCTGAGGTGCTCTTCCTATCCACAAGGAAACCTACATAATCAGCGTCAACATATCCCACTAGGTTAAAATTACTACCTTTTGGATACCAAAGGCAAAGGTCAGTGGTGCCTTTCAAGTATCTCAATATTCTCTTGACAACAGTCAAGTGGGACTTCTTTGGATTTGCCTAAAATCGAGCACAAAGACCTATACTGAAAACAATGCCAGGTCTGCTAGCTGTAAGATACAAAAGAGAACCAATCATTCCCCTATACAACTTCTGATCAACAGATGAACCAGGTTCATCTATATCCAATTTTGTGGATGTTGCAATAGGAGTGTCAATTTCTTTGGATGTTCCTTCCTGGTTTTGTTACTGAGACATAGGTTCATGGACAGGTTCCCTCGAGGTTTGAGGATCAGTTCCTCTCTAGTTAGTTCCCCCTGTCATGTTGCCCTGGGTGGAAGGACATGTTCCTTCCTGTGATGTATCTTCGGGTTGGGCTGTGGTTTCACCATTTGAATTTCTTATCAGCCCAATCTCATTATTATCTTATTCCTGCCTCTCAGAAAGAATGTTAGTTTAAAAAATAATAACATATACATTTTTTCTACCCACATAGTTCTTTTACTGTATATCTTATAAGCTTTACTATGTGAAGAATATCCCAAGAAAACTCCCTCATCACTTTTGGGATCATACTTTCCTAGGGAGTCTTTGCCATTATTGTGCACAAAGCACTTGCATCTAAATGCCCTAAGATGGAATATATTTAGCTTCATCCCTTTAAGTGACTCATAGGGAATCTTCTTAACAAGAGGTCTAGTCATGCAACTATTTATGATGTAGCATGCAAAAATTCAGCAAACTTAGCATTTTC
>NC_031990.1:72130893-72221526 GCF_001879085.1 Nicotiana attenuata
CTTGATCTGCTCTCCTTCAGCGACAATCTTATGATCCATCATCTTTACTCTACTTTTCTTAGAGATTGGTGTAGTTGAAGGAGTGGTAAGGTGTGGAAGTGGTTTCCTGTGGTGGTGATGAAGGATTTTGAGAGGTGTTCGACATATCTGGGCTAGGGTATGGAAGAGAAGAGAATTAGATTGTGTTTGGAAGATGAAAGAAGAATGAGAGTTTTTTGAAGGCTTGAGAGAGATGAAGTAAGGAATACACTAAAGCTGATCAATATACAGAGGACTAATTAATGGGGTAACGACAGCTTTTCAGACTCTTAGAAGTCCAATCAAACTGAATTTCAGTTTTGAAGAGACGTTGGAGTGTATCCCTAGAATCTAGGTACTTCCATTCGGTTGGGACTCTTTCGAACGGAACTTGTTCACTTGTAACGGATAAGTCCAAAAAGAGTTTGGAATTAGGTAGGACTCTGCTTATGATCCAAATATAATTATTTCAAATTATGCAGAGTGTAGAAAACATACCTATTTGTCTTGATGAACAAGGTTCTTCACTGAAAATTCTCTTGTGTAAGTCTAAATTTTCCAAAACAGAGAAAATATCATTAGAGATTAATGAGTCATTTTAGAACATGGCGCAAGAGTATATGGAAAGTTTGAGACTGAGCAAGATTTAATATAATTATACACAATTTACAGACTTTCTAACCAAATTTGTTTTTCAATTTTTTTTCATTTTTTTCCGTTTAACCTTGAACTAGTCCTTTTAGGTGATCTTAATCATCCCTAATTCCAACCTGTTCTTCTCAAAGTGATCTCTACTTAAGGCTTTTGTGAAGATGTCAGCAATTTACTTGTCAGTAGCACAAAACTCCACAGTGATCAAGCCTTTCTCATAGTTGTCCCTAAAAAAAATGGTGCCTAACATCTATGTGCTTAGTTCTCTTATGATGAAATGGTTTCTTTGTCATACTAATAACACTAGTGTTATAAAAAAAAGGGATGCAACCAACATCAATTCCAAAGTTCAATAATTACTGTTTGATCCACAGCAATTGAGCACAACATGAAGCAGCAGCAACATACTCCGCTTCAGTAGTGGATAAGGCCACTGAATTTTGCTTTTTAGTAGCCCATGACACAAGACATGAACCAAGGAAGTGTGCCATACCTGAGGTGCTCTTCCTATCCACAAGGAAACCTACATAATCAGCGTCAACATATCCCACTAGGTTAAAATTACTACCTTTTGGATACCAAAGGCAAAGGTCAGTGGTGCCTTTCAAGTATCTCAATATTCTCTTGACAACAGTCAAGTGGGACTTCTTTGGATTTGCCTAAAATCGAGCACAAAGACCTATACTGAAAACAATGCCAGGTCTGCTAGCTGTAAGATACAAAAGAGAACCAATCATTCCCCTATACAACTTCTGATCAACAGATGAACCAGGTTCATCTATATCCAATTTTGTGGATGTTGCAATAGGAGTGTCAATTTCTTTGGATGTTCCTTCCTGGTTTTGTTACTGAGAAATAGGTTCATGGACAGGTTCCCTCGAGGTTTGAGGATCAGTTCCTCTCTAGTTAGTTCCCCCTGTCATGTTGCCCTGGGTGGAAGGACATGTTCCTTCCTGTGATGTATCTTCGGGTTGGGCTGTGGTTTCACCATTTGAATTTCTTATCAGCCCAATCTCATTATTATCTTATTCCTGCCTCTCAGAAAGAATGTTAGTTTAAAAAATAATAACATATACATTTTTTCTACCCACATAGTTCTTTTACTGTATATCTTATAAGCTTTACTATGTGAAGAATATCCCAAGAAAACTCCCTCATCACTTTTGGGATCATACTTTCCTAGGGAGTCTTTGCCATTATTGTGCACAAAGCACTTGCATCTAAATGCCCTAAGATGGAATATATTTAGCTTCATCCCTTTAAGTGACTCATAGGGAATCTTCTTAACAAGAGGTCTAGTCATGCAACTATTTATGATGTAGCATGCAAAAATTCAGCAAACTTAGCATTTTCGAATTCAGTTCAATGATCAGACCTAATTGATGCAAGTTGATTACCTAGTTGTTTCTGAATTTTTCTAACAAAAGAAGTAAACATGTCAAATGCTTCATCTTTAGATGTTAAAAATAATGTCCAAGTAAACCTAGAGTAATCATCAACAAGCACCATCACATATCTTTTACCACCTCTGCTTAATGTTCTCATTGGACCACAGAGATCCATATGGACCAGTTCCATCGTTCTGGTGGTGCTTACCACTTTCTTGCATTTAGAAGAGGATCTTACCTGCTCCCCCCTTGCACAAGCCTCACAAACTTTGTCTTCCTTGAACTTGATGTTAGGTAGCCCTATCACCAGATCCTTGGAGACTAATTTGTTGAGTTGACTCAGACTTGCAAGTCCAAGTCTCTTGTGCCAAATGAGGGGATCATTGTCCAAAAACTTGAGCAAGTTAGTTCATTTTCTGAAAGTGTGGACAAATCTACAATGTATGTGTTGTCTACTCTTTTTCCCTGCAAAACAATCTTGTCAGTGGTAAGATTAATCATAAAATATTTGGTAGAGGTGAATGCTACCAAGTTACCTCTATCGCATAATTGTGATACACTGATTAGACTGTACTTTAGGCCATATATCAAGTAGACATTCTCAATAGAGTGAGAATCAGTCTTACCTACCTTTCCAACCCCAATGAACTCACCTTTCTTCCCATTTTCAAAGGAGTATTTACCTCCTTTGAGGTCCTCAAGTGAAAGGAACTAGTTCTTGCTTTCTGTTATATGCTTTGAACAACCACTATCCATGTACCATATTTGGCTGCTCCCCTTAACTTGGACCCACAAAAGGAAATCAGGGGTTAGTCTTAGGAACCCAAACTAGTTTGGGTCCCTTTATATAGGCAAAAGGGTGAATCAGATTCTTTTTAGCCCAACCTGGCAGCCTATTTTTCCCTTGAACAAATTCTTTATTCTTTTGACTAGCCTTTTCTTTTGCAATACATTCACTTTTATAGTGACCAGTTTTACCACAGTGTGTGCAAATTATGTTCTCAGGAAGTGTGAGGTACTTGCTTTTGGGATCCCACTTAGGTGTAGGGGTCCCGTAGCCAAGTCCTCTCTTATTGCTGCTACGGTGTTCATGTAGCCATGAAAGTGCATCGGAGGACCTATTTCGTATACAGGTTCTGTCTAGCTCATGCTTAACCTTGTTTAGATCCTCCTTAAGGACTCTTATATACTCATCTCTTTTGTACAACTCATCTTTCATTTTTCCTAGATTTTTTTCTAAAGTGAGTTGTGTGTGATCGGCTTTCTTTTTACCATTTCCTATTTTCAATTTTAGATTTTCAGATCTACGCTCTAGGACAGTGGTGTCAAGTTCATGAACCTGGTTCTTTAACTCAGCATTTCTTTCACTTTCACTAGCCCTAAGTTCTAGATTTTTGCACTTAGCTGTCAAAATCACACTCTCCTTAGACAGCTGTTCCTTTTCATTATTTAGATCCTTAGATTCATCAATGAAATCCAGGAGTAACTTAGATAGCCTTTCATTAGACACAAGTTTAATCTTGTCTTTGAGATGAATTATACTTACCTCAGATTCCTCATCGGATTCTCCTGCCATAAGTGCTTGTTCATCTCCATCTTCACCCTCTGAGTCCTCATCTGAGCTTTCTCCCCAGGCAGCAACCATAGACTTTGTTGATCCTTTGTTCTTCTTGGGTTGAACCTGCTCCTTCTTCCGGTTCCTTCGTTTTGCACTTTCCTTCTTCCATTCAATTTTCCATTGAGGGCAGTTTTTGATATGGTGATCAGTCTACTCACACTTGTAATACCCCTCATTGGTTTGTTTTTCAGGAACCCTTGGTTTGCTGTATCTTCCACTTCTTGAAGGACTCTTTCCTCTCATTAGGTACTTCTTGAAGTCCTTTGTGATCATGGTCATTTCATCCTCCTCTAGATCAGCACCTTCAGTGATTCTGAAGGCTAGGCTCCTTTCCTTCTTTGGTGCATCCATCTTCATGGTTTGCCTTCTATGTTCATAGGCAGTGAGATTTCCAATTAGCTCATCCAACTTATGAGTGGCAATGTTCTTTGTTTCCTGAATAGCAGTGATTTTGCTTTCCTAATAGACTGGCAGAACCCTTGTAAAAATCTTCTCAACTTTGTCTTCTTCAAGAATAACCCTTCCAAGAGACTTAAGTTCATTTGTCAGTGTGGTGAACCTTGTATACATCTCTTGGATGGTTTCCCCTTCCTTCATGGTGAAATTCTCATATTGAGAATACATTAGTGTTCCTCTGGACCTCTTTACTTGAGGTGTTCCTTCATTAACTTGCAAAGTGTCCCAGATTTCCTTAGCAGTGGTACAACTTTGAATTCTACTGTACTCGTCTGGACCAAGTCCACACACAAGCCATTTCTTGGCCTTAACATTCTTTTCCCATTTCCTCAAGTCCACAGAATTGCAGTCAGCTCTTGTTTTTTGCACGTCTTCTCCTTCAGCATTCTTCTTTATGGTAGCCAGGTACCATCAGTGACAATTTCCCATAGCTCATAGTCTTCTCCGATGATGTGATCTCTCATCCTGTTTTCCACCAAGAGTAGTACTGGCCATTAAAGAGTAGAGGCCTATCAGTGGATTGCCCTTCCCAGTTTCCAGGCGGTGCGCTCATCTTGATTTGTTCCTAAGGTGTTAGCCTCTTCAAGGATAACCTCCTCTGATACCAATTGATGTTTTATACTTCAATACCACACAAGAGGGGGGCAGGGTGATTTGTATGGTGACCAATTTTTTGCTTAAACTGAATATGGAAGGACCCGGTTCTTCTATGTGTTCCTTCTGCTACTGTTGTAGAATAATAAATGTAGAAAGTAAAGAACACACGTATTTTTACATGGAAAACACCCGGCTCAAAAGGTGAAAAACCACGACCTACTACTCAGTAGGATTTTCCCCAACACTTCACTACATCGCTGAGCCAAAACAACATTTACAAAACTCTTTGTAAACCTAAGGACTACCTCTAATCCCGTTGTAGCACACAACCTCTAACTGTTGCGACAACTTCAAGTTAACTCTAACTTAAATACTCTAAGTACCTCTTACAATTGCATCTAGATAAAGCTGAAAGGTACAATATAAAACACCTACTACAATTGAACTAGAAAAAAAGAAAGACATATAAAACTCTTTATGGAGATGGTTCTTCAATCTGGTTCATGTAGCTTCAGGTTTGCACATTTGAATCACACACGAACTGCTTGCAAAAAGCCTTGCTATTTTGCTCTCAGTTCACGTTTAACTTTTGCGCTTTTGTGCAACACCTGTAATGAGAGAAAATCCTACAATTTATAGAGTCAGTAGATGAAGAAATAACTAGAGTTCTGATGCAACTCTTCCTTGGTGGAAGAGTTCTAGTTGATCTCAACTTCTAAATCCTTCCCTATCTTGGATAATTTTCTCTTTGAGTAAGGAGTCCGTCTTCTTATCAATTATGCAACCTTTTCGATCAGGAGATATTAAATACACCAAGTTATTCTTATCTCCTTCACGTGCATCCTACATGCTTGAATCTGCCCGTTTTTGTGCACCTGATGGATGGACCTGGTTCACGTGCATCCTCCAAGGATATGTAAGTTCCAAAGAGAGATAGATAGTTCCCCAGCTGATGTAAGAAGTGTGTTCGTCTTGGGGCACCAAGGCTCACAAAATGCTTGCAAAATATTCGAGTTTTGATCATAAGTGAAAATTGAGGCATAGACACTATCGTAAATCTTTGTTGTACTCAGGGTTTGTTGGCTTCCACCAAGTACATCTTCAGCCCATTCCTATTATCCTGTAATATGACGATACTCGCCCTCGATTATTGTTGTGTTTACGCAACGTACTTCGCCTCTAATTATGCGACACCCTAAGTTTGGAAGGGTGCTAGCCATGTTTACGTGGCGATGGATTGGCGCTTGGAGAGACCACATCTTGGACAATGCATTAGAAGTAGACTTGTGCTCCAAGGTCTAGTTTTCTACATGAAGGGAGTTCTTCAAAGAAGGCCATGAGGCTGCATACCGGCCAACTTCTGGGGTGTGAACCAAGAGCATGGTTTGTTCTATGCCATCTTCAGCCTCGATTACGAGATATATAAGTTTTGAGTAAGGTAAGGTATAGTCTCTGAAATTTGCCATCTCTTCGGGCTGCAAAAAGAAAAAAAAAGTCATCAAAGTCCAAATCAAGAATATTAGAATGGGCACAAAGGTCTAAATGGATGAAATGGCCTTCGATAGTCGGGCCATATTGAGAGTAATCTCTCTGATAGTCGGATCATTCTGAGAGTAATCTCTCCGATAGTCGACCCACATTGAGAGTAATTTCTCCGATAGTCGACCCACATTGAGAGTAATCTCTCTGATAGTCGAGCCACATTGAGACTAATCTCTCTGATAGTCAAGCCATGAGAGTAATTTCTCCGGTATTCGGGTGGGGATGAGTACCCATCCCCTCACACTCTAAAATTATCTTCTTCATGCATAGGTTATCTCGTTAAACAAGAACATATCCTTCTCGTTTGACCTAAAAAACAAAAAAAAAAGAACAAAAGGGATGATAAAAAGAAACGTAGAAAAAAAAGAAAGAGAAGTCTTACCCGTCAACTACGGATTCGAGCGACAAGCAGTCACGGTAGATTGGTGCTCACCAGGGGCGGCCCTTCCATAAACCAAGTAAAGCAACTGCTTTAGGCCCCATATTTGTGAGGGCCCATTTTTTGTTACACCTAATAGGCTATGTATAAGTTTAAAAGAAGGTCCGGTAAAGTGAAAAAGTTTGATTTCTTTCTTTAGCAAGTATAGAGAATAAGGATTTGCAGCTGCTATGATTTCTGCCAAGAAAATTGCACTCGAAATGAATATCGAAGCCGAATTTCGTAAGAAATGTATGATATGTTAGGAAGTAACAATTTGATAAGAATTTTGATAATAAAATCTCAAAATCTTTCGAAAAAGTCTTTTGGAGTTGATTACTTTATACATAGAGTAGACAAGGCTATTTTTTTCACTTCAAAATAGATTTGAACAATTCGAAGCATATGAAAATATTTTTGGTTTAATATTTAGTGTTAAAAATTAAGATCACTAGATGATGAAAATTTGAAAAATATTTCCTTAATCTTGAGTGTTCCTTGAATCATAATAATCAATTCGTTATTGATGGTTTAGATTTATTTTCGAAATTAAAAATATTAAGAAAAATAGAACAATTAGAAGAAAGCCGTTTAATTGATACACTCGGTCAAATAAAAAGAGTTGATTCTTTTTCCAATGCATATATTACTTATGAAATAATGTTAATAACTCTTGTTACCGTCGCTTCAGCTAATAGAAATTTTCAAATTGAAAATTGATAAAATCTTACCTAAGATCAACAATGTCTCAAGAAAGGTTAAGTGCATTAGCTATATTGTCAATTAAGAAAGACTTATTAGGAGTTATGGATTATAAGAACATTACTAATAACTTTGTATCTAAGAAACGCTAGTAAAAATAGACTTCAAATAAAAAATAATTCATTTTAAAAAAGTTAAGACCCCTCGTAAAGCTTGGCTTTATGCCACAAAACTCGTTGGGCCGCCCTGGTGTTCACGAGGTCCAAGCATGAGGATATATATAAATCTCGTAGGGTTGCTGTTGCAGGATTGTTTACGATGTGGGATGACTATATATTCGTTCTCCTAAGTGGACTTGGTTAGCTAGTGGCGGTGGCATAATTGGTTCATGGTATTTGGTTGTGGGATCTTGATAGTTTAAAATTTGGGTAAGATCCACGTGTCCTATACTAGAGGCGGTGAGATATTTGACTTTGGTAATAACTCCTCAAATTGCTGGCATGAATTTTTACAATTTACTTCATCAATAAGTCAAAAGATCAGCCACAAAAATCTGTGGCACGTGACCCATATGGAAAATTCTTACTATTTCCTTCCACCCAATTAGAGAATGGAATTTCATCACTAGAAGGCAAAATTACATCAAGGGAATTAATAGGCATGTGTAACTGTTGCCCAAGGCTTTAACATGCAAATATGTTGCACGGATATCTATTAAGTTCAGAGAGCATTAAGTTAATACTTCAAGCCTTGTCTTACAAAGTTTAGACATCCTAACAAGTCTTGAAGTAGAGGGCATTCGTAAGTACATAAATTTTATTAAAATTAAATCCATAAAATAATTTGGATTATATTTTAAAATTTAAGATATATTGGTCCAGAAAAATATTACGGGTAAATATAATTAAATTAATCATATAAGTTCAATATATATAAATTAAATAAATAAATCTTAATCCATTGGGCTAGCATATTTAAATGGGCTAAAGTGATGAGCCCACTTCATTAAGCCCAAGATGTCATCTTCCTAGAGGCCCAGTTTGGTGCCACGTGTCATATGATGTGGCACGCCAAGTCAAACGGAAGAGCCAATAGGATCATGCCATATGTCAAAATGACAAGGCATGCCAAGTCACATTAAAAGGCCAACGAAATCGCGCTACGTGTGCAAGTGACATTGTACACAGTGAAATCGTAGGGTCCAATTTCGCATCATTGAGGCATTCCGGAAGATAATCTCGAAGCCTCGAGGCCGCAAAGCTGTGATCGAGTTCCCTCCCTCGAGGCTCGTCGACGCCCGGCCTAGAGTTATTATTGACCGTGGAAAGGGTAAAGACGGGGAGTTCCCAAGACACGTAGCTAAGTCTGACGAAGCCTAGCCGGCCTACTCTGAACGACCTACTCTGAACCCGAATCAGAGTGTCATGTCTAGCCATCCCATCTCCATATCATTACAATTAATGTATTTTGTACCGTGTAGGGATTCCCCTTCTATATAAAGGGGATCTTTGTCATTTTGTAAGGGGCAACTGTTGCTCCAACTACATCACACGAAATATACAAAAACTCTCTGTTTTTTCTCTCTAACATACTCTCTCGATATTGTTGCTCTTATTTATTATCTTCATACTTGTTCTTCATTTATTGCTTATCATTGGTCATAAAGAGCCTTCGCTGATTATTTTACCACTATTAGCCCTTCCCCAATTGCCCTTAATAGCTCGATCCCGAGCCTAGGAATCAACCTCGAGGCCCCGTATCGGTCACAGTCCGAGTCCCTGATTGGCTAGCTTATTGGTTTAATTATAACTCTATTTTAGCTCGTATTTCGTCTCTAAACTTCAAACATATAGCATTGTCTGCTTAAAAAACTAGCATAAAAATAGATCACGTATTTTTAGAGTCCCATCAACAAATTTAGTTGTTATTACCGTTTTCACGGTAAACAGTTTGGCGCCCACCGTGGGGCTAAAAATAATAGTGATTATTTTCTTGTTGGTTTCATCACATAATGCACGTTATCTTTCATACTTTTCTTGTCCAAGATCTTCGGTTTCAAGCTAAATGTCTGATTAAGTAAACAACAATATTGAGAACCACGGAGAAAATGGTGTGGTTGTTACAGGTGTTGGTAAGCCGCCACAAAATCTTGAGAACGCGCCAGGGCTGATTCCGGCAGACGAAATCTCATGTGATGCTCGACACGTCGAAAAAAGCTCCCACATTAACAGGAGCATACACCAAGTCGACCAACAGGAAGGCCAAAAAACCCCAACTCGGGAAGAACGGGAAGTTAGCACCGTTGCAGGCACAACAGCTGGCTATTGCTCAGCTGCAAATTCACCAGAAGACTCCTAGCACGGTAGCACCGGAGACAACTCCCCCGACCGAACAGGTACCAGAGAGGTCAAGCAATAATGGGTCGATAGCCGATCCCGCCATCATAAAAATGCTCGAGGACCTCACCAAAAGGATCGAATCGGGCGAGAAAATGGTAGCAGCCAATGACAAAAAGGTCGAGACTTACAACTCCAGGGTCGACCAAATCCCGGGTGCACCCCCGGTCTTGAAAGGTGTGGATTCGAAGAAGATCGTGCAAAGGCCGTTCCCTGAGGAAGCGGCTCCGAAACCTATTCCAAAGAAGTTCAGAATGTTGGAACTCCCAAAATACAACGGGACCTCAGACCCCAATGAGCACGTTACTGCATACACGTGCGCAGTGAAGGGCAACGACCTAAAAGACAATGAGATCGAGTCCGTCTTACTGAAGAAGTTCGGGGAAACACTCTCGAAGAGGGCCATGATGAGGTATCACAACCTAGCTCCAAACTCCATAGACTCATTTGCCATGCTGGCAGACTCCTTCATAAAGGCACATGCCGGTGCCATCAAAGTAGCAACGAGGAAGTCTGACGTGTTCAAGATCAAGAAGAGGGAGAACGAAATGCTGCGAGAGTTCGTATCTCGCTTCCAAATGGAACGAATCGAACTACCACCGGTTTCCGATGACTGGTCGGTGGAGGCTTTCACTCAAGGCCTAAATGAGCGGAGCTCAGTAGCTTCAAGGTAGCCGAAAGAGAATCTGATCGAGTATCCCACCGTAACCTGGTCGGACGTCCATAACCGATATCAGTCAAAGATCAGGGTCGATGATGATCAACTAGGAGCCCCCTCGGGCTCAGTATACCCGAGTAGGCTTTTGACGGATGAGCCAAAGCCAAATAAGGAAAGATATCAGCCATACACTAAAGACGGGAGGAACGCCCCGAGGCGCAACCCACCTCGCAACGATCGATTGATCAACCGAGGACAGAGTCATCGGGGACTCATTAACATAACCGGATTCGATGGAAACACGGGGCCAATAGGGGCATCGCGCTTATCAAAATACAACTTCAACGTCGATGTATCGGATATCATTTTCGCCATCGGCAAAATCAAAGACACCAGATGGCCCAGGCCTATACAGTCGGATCCTTCCCAAAGGAGTAATAACTTAGTATGTGAATTTCATAACACTCACGACCATAGGACCGATGATTGCCACCAACTCCGAGAGGAAGTAGCCAGGCTATTCAATAAAGTTTACCTCCGTGAATTCTTAAGCGACCGGGCCAAAAATCAGTTCCGAGAAAGAGAGGCGGCCAAAAAAAATGAAGCGAATGAGCCACAACATGTTATCCACATGATCTTGGGAGGCGTCTACGATCCCCAGGAGCCCGTGATGAGAAAGACAAAAATATCCATCACTAGAGAAAAGCGAACTCGGAGGTATATACCCGAGGATGCCCTCACATTCAGCGAAGAGGACTCCAAGGCCTTGTCTCAACCTCATAATGACGCACTGGTAATCTCTTTCTTCGTGAATACATTTCAAATAAAACGTGTACTCGTGGATCCAGGTAGCTCGACCAACATTATCAGGTCGAGGGTAATAGAGCAGCTCGGATTGATAGACCAAATCGTGCCCGCCACTCGAATCCTCAACAGATTCAACATGGCAAGTGAAACAAGGAAAGGAGAAATCACCCTCCCAGTCAACGTGGCCGGAACGAACCAAAATATCAATTTCATGTCATCGAAGGAGACATGAGGTACAACGCCTTGTTCGGACGACCGTGGATACACTACATGAGAGCAGTGCCATCAACCCTCCACCAAATGATGAAATTCCCAACAAAGGATAGGATTAAAACCGTCTACGGGGAACTGCACGCGGCAAGAGAAATATTCGCGGTGCATGACGTGGCACCGACACCAATATCTCCACTCTCGAAAGAACCAAAGGGCAAGCGAACTACATCATCGGCTAAGCCCGATTAAACATAGTGAAGGACCGTACCGCGTCCTCATTACAAGCGACAGGGACATACCAGAACTCGGAACATCGCTGGCGCATCCCACGCTAAGGTATAATCATCTCACTTTTCATTTTATATTTCACACTAACCCTCATGCAGGCACCCGATCGAAACAACCAGAGCTCTTCCCAACCCGAAGGCCTTAGTTTCGAAAGCATGCATTGTACTCTTTTCCTTCGGCCGACTTTCATCCCAAGAAGGGTTTTACCGTCAAGGTTTTTAACGAGGCGACATCTATATTCTACCTAAGGAAGATCCAGACAAATGTTCAAGGCTTCTTTTGCAATCAACCTCGAACTCTGGAGGGCATCCCCCTAGAAGATCATCCCCTCGAAAAAGCCAAAAAATGCCATATGGGGTCCAATAGGAAAATGATGTACCGGGCCAAACGGTCGAATGAACCGTGTCCGCATAGCCGGGCCCCCGAGGGCGGAGACACATGTACTTGTGCCAAGCAATCAAAGCACACCTTTTGTCAAAGCATCTCATACTCCAGAGGAATCTCAGCATTTTCGCCAAAATGATTCCTCCACAAAAAACGTCCCGAATACTCAGAGACTGGCGTCAACGATTCGGCATCCGCATGACCTCAGGGTCAAAACTCCAAACTCATAAGCCCTCTACGAGGAAGCGTGAAATTATGAAACACCTCCAAGGCCAAAAGTGCCCCGAATACTCGGGGACTAGCGTCGAAGAATCGAAAATCGCACGACCTCAGGGTCGAAATCTCCGAAATTGTAAGCCCTCAATGAGGCAATACCGAGCTGCAGAGTAACGACTCCCGAGCCAAAACAACCTCGACGACTCGGAGACTGTCACCAATCTCCATTCAGTAAAAAACCCGAGGCCATAAGACCCCGAGCGGGCAGACTCGGTCTCGTCAGACCTACATAAGGCAACAACAAAAATTGTAAGACCTCAAGCAAGGCATGAATCATACTTGTACCAAGTATCGACAAAAGTGTAAGACCTCAAGCAAGGCATGAATCATACTTGTACCATGTATCGACAAAACTGTAAGACCTCAAGCAAGGCGTGAATCATACTTGTACCAAGTGTCAACAAAACTGTAAGACCTCAAAGGCATGAAAATATTGTAAGACCTTACTACAGGCATAAACTCGATCCCGAATTTTAGGCTATATATCAAACTTGTAAGATCCCTAAAAAGGCATACCCTCGACATAGACACCTAAACTACTACACTCGGGACCAAAAATGGCTCCGGCCAAGCACAAATGACTACGGTCATATGGCTGTACCAGCCAAGCTAACGTGACTCGGGGACGCCCGACCGTCGGGACAAAATCATAGGCCATTACTTCGAATCTACTTCGAAAAGAACCGATTAAACAGGCTACCTTCGACATAGGCAAAAGAGCTTCGACCACGTCAACTCCACATCATTGGCTTCGAGATACTCAGCCTCCGAGCCAAACCTCACAAGGTGCTCGATCATCACCACGAAATGACTTGAAATCGAGGTTCTTCCCGAACCGACGACGGGTCAGACAAAAATTACTTCAAAAGGTCCTTAACGAGGGGAAAACAAAGCCAATGAAAGGTCGCTTCGACCCAAGGCGTAAGAGCCATTGTCGCCAGCCCACACAAATACAAAACTTGAGGGTCAAGTGAGCTCGAGTCGTAACCCGATTCGGAGACAGAACCCAAAATAGTTAAAATGCATATGCCTAAGGGCAAAGCGTAAGAGCCATTGTCGCCAGCTTACAATAAAAGGCCGAAACGGCCCGAAAGTAACAGCCATTGTCGCCAGCTTACAATAAAAAGCCGAATCGGCCCGAAGCGTAAGAGCCATTATCGCCAGCTCACACAAACATGAAAACTTGAGGGTCAAATGAGCTCGAGTCGTAACCCGATTCGGAGACAGAAACCAAAATAGTTAACTACATATTCCTCAGGGGCAAAGCATAAGAGCCATTTTCGCCAGCCTAATGAGCCTCAGGGCCACGCACATAAAAGATCGCATCGATCAAAGTCGCCAGCCCACGCAAACATAAAATCTTGAGGGCCAAACGAGCTCGAGTCGAAACCCAACTCGGAGACAAAACCTAAAACAGTTGAGCAAAAGCATATGAGCTCAAACACCAGCTTATACCAAAGGTCGCATCGATCGAGCGCGTAAGAGCCCCCGGGCCAGCCTAATGAGCCCCAGGGCCATATCACAAATCTAAGGATTCTCACCGACTCTGAGACCAGTTCACCTGGCCAAATGCGAGACAGAAGGGGGTACAGAATAAGTAAAGCCACAAGGTTTTATTTTATACACATACGCGAAAAAGCACATTCTCTATCTTCAAACACGCTCTGGAAATGCTACGTATAAAATGGCAAAGTCTACGTCCTACCCCTGGGAGCTACGGCCTCATCCTCGCTCTCCTCGATGTCGAACAGGAGTAACCGAGCATCACGCTCGTCCACCCTCGCTCGCGCAAAATCTTCCGAGAGGACAAAACCCTTGGCGTGGATCTCCTCGAGAATCTTTCTTCGAGACTTGCAACGATCATATTCTTTGATCCTCTGTTCACGATTGAGGACCCTCTTTAACTCGGCTTGAGCATCGGTAGCGTCCTTCAAATAAATCGCCATATCCTGATCAGCCTTAGTTCGGCTCAGTACTGCTCCGGTCCGGTATCAACGATCTTAGCCCTGACCTTCGAAAGCTCGCATTCGAGCTTCGTGATCATATCCGCTTGAACTAAAGCATTATCATGAAATAAGCGAAGTTAAACCTCGAAGGCTCATTAGCCATCTGAAGCCTGAACCTCCGCCTGAGCTCTTAGCTCGTCACAGTCATTCTTGATTCGGTCGACTTCATCCTGAAGACGTTCCAGGGCCTCCATCTTTTTCTGCAACTGGAATAAACAAAGTGTTAGCCTCGAAAGCTAAAAGGCGGAATGCATACGCACCCAGGACGGGAAATTACCTGCTCCATTAAGTAGCTCTCGTAATTCAAGCTCCGGCAAGCCTCATATCGCAAGTGTGCCAGCTCGACTTCCTTTTCCTTGCAAAGGAGCCGAAGGGATCTATCCTCACCCAGAGCTTTCCGGAACCTAGCTCCATGACGGAGCAGCTCAGACCTAAGCCTGTCAAAGGCCTCCAGAAGAAAACTCGATAAGGAAAGAAAGACGCGGGATTCAAAAGGCCCATGTCGAAACTCACCGCAAAGTGAAGCCGGCAGACTTCCTCAAACACCGAGGGGAAATCTGTTAATCTAGTCTTCTCAGCCCTAGAAGAAGCGACTCCGGTCGAGGCACGGTCGCTCGTAGAAACTATCTTTCCGGAATAAGGAACTACGGGTGCGGCATGCTCAAACGGCGTTTCCGTCTCGAAGCCCCGGCCCCGTTTTGCCTTACTCTGAGCGCCATCGCCCTGCGAATGCATGTCCCGCTTATTATTGTCATTCTTTAGCCCGAAAGCTGGCAACCCCTCCCCCTCTCTGGAGGAGCACGACCTCGCCTCTGAAGGCTCTCTGATACCTACAACAGCAAGATTAATACACAAAAAGGGAAAATGTCTCTCTGAATGAACAAAGGGTAAGGAAAAGTAGTACACACACGTACCGTGATGTTTTGCTTCCCATCTGCCCCAGGACACGGCTCGCCACCTACGCTCATCACAAGTCGAGTGGGTCGCCAACTTCTGGACCCAACCAGGTTGACCAGGAACGTCGCCCGGCACCCATGAAACCGCTACAGAAAAGAAAAAAACACGGTTACAAACTAGCATTCGCCATAAACAAATCTAAGAAGGCACAGGATGTACCACTTATGTGCATAGTTCCATTCCTCGGTGAATGGCATAAGTTCCACGGGGATAACATCAGCCATCCGAACCCGGACGAACCGACTCATCCACCCCCAATCTCCATCCTCCTCATCGTCAACACCGAAGGGCATGGTCGACCGATACCGCATGGTTAGCAGACCTCGGTGATAAAAGGGCCGATACAACCTAATGAGATGACTGAGCGTAAATTCAAGCCCCGCTTCTCCGCAAAGAACCTCATCATCAACACTACTCGCCAAAACGACGGATGTATCTGTGCCAAGGAAACCCGATACCTTAAATAGAAGTCGAGCACAACCCCATCGAGGGGGCCTAGTGTGAAAGGATACGTGTACACGTTCAGGAATCCATCAACATGATCCGAGATGCCCTCATCCGGGGAAAGAGTCTGTAGCACTACTCTCTCCCCCCATCCGCAATCTCTCCTCACTAACTCAAGGTGCCCCTCTCCTATCGAAGAAATAATCTTCAAGGAAGACTCTCTTTGATCCTGAGCATCGGGAGCGGAACTCACCCCTCTCTATCGAACAAGCCCCGATGTAACAGTCATGGCTATGGCGTGACTAGAAGAACTGAAGAAGGAACCTACACAAATACTTTAGCGCTAAGGTAATGAAGGGCTCAAACGCCGAAACGAGAGGATAACTATCTAAAATGGGGAGATTCCGAAATGAGCGGGAGCGACCCTATATATATATATATATATATATATATATATATATATATATATATATATATATATATATATATATATGAAGAAGCGGCATGGTCTCGAGGTGGTACTCGACCTCGAGGATCTCCATATAAAGGAAGCCAGGCTTTAAGAAGCCAACGGCATCATCTCCAGTATCGAGGTGGTACCCGACCTCGAGGATCTCCATAAAAAAGAAGCCAGGCTTTAAGAAGCCAACGACATCATCTCCAATCCCGAGGTGGTACCCGACCTCGAGGATCTCCATCAAAATGAAGCCAGGCTTTAAGAAACCAACATCATCGTCTCCAGTCTCGAGGTGGTACCCGACCTTGAGGACCTCCATCAAAAAGAAGTTAGACTCCAGGAAGCATTTAGCACCATTGCAGGATTCGAGATGGTACCCTATCTCGAAGGCTCCTCTCAAGAAGATAAATAAGCACTTCGAGCTTCGTCCATAAGGGTTCGACCTCAGGATATCGCCTAAAGTCTGGCGACCCTTCATCTGGGACCTATCTACAACGCCTTAAAGGCTATTTACATCATTTTCAAAGTGAGTTTCCAGGTACCTAAAGCTAACCCTCACTCGGAGATCGCTCTCAAAATTTCCACGCTCGAGGTACTGTATTCGTATGACCCAAGGGTCCAGACGGTCCGAATATATCGGATCAACTCAAGCTTGGAACGAGGAACAACCGAGGGCTCAGAGAGGTGCCATTTTTTATCAACCGAAGACCAGAAAGAATACTCGCATCCGGGTCAGATATGGATAATATTTTGTGGAGGCTTACATTCAGAAGTCTCCATAAATATAAAAAGAATATCGCAAGCATCAAAGACGAAAGTCGAGAAAGTATCTTTATATTCATAAACGTTTGGTTACAACAGCCCATGAGGGGTCCTTACATATGATTACAAAAGCCTATAAGGGGTCCTTACACAGAAACAAAGAAGCGAAGGGGTGCACACCCATAGTAAAAGCCTAAGATCCTAGTCTACCCTCGAAGGTCCATCTCCGGTAGCAGCATCTCCGAGCGCCACCTCCTTGAACTTACATCCTCGAAGGTGATTCCTTCGACCGTCACCTCCTCTAGGTTCCTAGCTCGATCCCACGGAATGATATCTCCGAGGGAGAAGATGAAGAAGAGGAAAGGGGAAGGATGCAGAAGAGCCAGAGAAAAGAGACATGGCCCGCCGAAGCCAAAGGTTGAAGATTCTGCGGGCACCAGCCTCAGCGGACGGTTGAGCCATTTTATCGCTTAGAAAAAAACCAGAGGAATCAAGTGCCACACAAGGCCAGGGTAGGAGAGTGCGTAGCGGTGTATAATCTGAACACTCTCCCTAGCAGCGGTGTAGAGTCGAAACGTCCTTCTAGATCTGAAGAAGTTGGCCTCTCATGTATCATCACCTGGAGCCAATAACGACAACAGTTAAAGGCGTAACAACAACAACAATAGCGACAAGACGGTATGATCTCGCTCGACAAGGGGAAGCTCAGGCAGAAGTCCACCACACAGCCGATGGAAATGCTGCCATACAACCTTAAAGCCGTAAACCCCAAACATGGTGGTTAGCAATGGGGGAAGATAGTCAGAAGAAAGGGATGAATGAATAGAGAAAGGCACTCGGATAAAGATATAGTACCGGAATGCCCCCATTTATAGGGGGGTGATAGCACGACCATCAATGCCTCTAAAAGACGGATCGGCAGGCGCAATCAATGCGTTCTTGAAAAACTGAATCGACGGCGGTACTTTCACTTTGGAGAATGGGAATCGACAGTGCATTGAATGACACCAAAAAGACAAGTCCATGGAATGTCCCGATTATCATGAAGGCCCACGTCATAGGTTGCATCACCAGTATGACGTCGTCACGGAAAGCCCGAAGGGTCGGATGTCAAAATCGTTTACAATCGCTTCGTTCTAGGAAACGCAAAGACTATCTGTACACGGTGAAATCGAAGGGTCCAATTTCCCGTCATTAAGGCATTCCGGAAGATCATCTCGAAGCCTCGAGGCCGCAACGCTGTGACCAAGTTCCCTCCCTCGGGGCTCGTCGATGCCCGTCCTAGAGGCATTATTGACCGTGGCAAGGGTAAAGACGGGGAGTTCCCAAGACACGCGGCTAAGTCTGACGAAGCCTAGCCGGCCTACTCTGAACGGCATACTCTGAACCCGAATCAAGGTGTCATGTCTAGCCATCCCATCTCCATATCTTTACAATTAGTGTATTTTATACCGTGTAGGTATTCCCCTTCTATATAAAGGGGATCTTTGTCGTTTTGTAAAGGGCGACTGTTGCTCCAACTACTTCACACGAAATATACAACAACTCTCTCTTTTTTCTCCCTAACATACTCTCTCGATATTGTTGCTCTTATTTATTATCTTCATTCTTGTTCTTCAATTATTGCATATCATTGGTCATAAAGAGCCTTCGCTGATTATTTTACCACTGTTAACCCTTTCCCGATTGCCCTTAATAGCTCGATCCCGAGCCCAGGAATCAACCTCGAGGCCCCATATCGGTCAGTCCGAGGCCCCGATTGGCTAGCTCATCGGTTTAATTATAACTAATATTAGCTCGCATTTCGTCTCTAAACTTCATACATATAGCATCGTCTGCTTAAACAACTAGCATAAAAATAGATCACGTATTTTTAGGGTCCCATCAACAAATTAAATTGTTATTACCATTTTCACGATAAACAGTTTTTCTCTCTAACATACTCTCTCGATATTGTTGCTCTTATTTATTATCTTCATACTTGTTCTTCATTTATTGCGTATCATTGGTCATAAAGAGCCTTCGCTGGTTAGTTTACCACTGTTAGCCCTTCCCCGATTGCCCTTAATAGCTTAGGCCTGAGCCGAGGAATCAACCTCGAGGCCCCTTCCATTCTAACAGGGCATTCTATTCCTTCAAGTCCCACAGCTATAAATGTGCCTATTCCTTCGACACCTTTCCATGGAAACAGGGGAAAAATTTATTCCGCATCAACCTAAGCCTGCTTATTCCGACTAAGTGATCCATTGGCGAAAAGAGGGCCTTCCTCCTTCCTGCTTGAAGCTCTGTCAAAGAAGCATTCTATTCCGAAAAGGCTTAGGGCTAGGCTAAACCTCCCTCAAAGCCATGAAGTCCCAGAGCTCTTATTCCAAGAACTGGTGATATTCCCTTAACTGCATATTCAATAGCACTGGTTATGAACCCCAAAAACAACAGAAAAGAGAGCACAGTCTACTCAGACTGTCACACCGGCAATGAGAGCAGTAACAGCAAATCGGTCAGTCCGAGGCCCCAATTGGCTAGCTCATCGGTTTAATTATAACTCTATTTTAGCTCGCATTTTGTCTCTAAACATCATACATATGGCATCGTCTGCTTAAACAACTAGCATAAAAATAGATCACGTATTTTTAGAGTCCTATCAACAAATTTAATTGTTATTACCACTTTCATGGTAAACAGACATGTCTTGGCCAATCAAATGCGGTCATGTCACAATTCAATTTGATTGGCTGGAACGAGTTTGTTCTTATCATAACTCCTCCCTTCCACAACTATAAATAGGGGTCTTCATAACCAGGAAAAGAGACCAGAAGATATAACAAGAAGCAAGAATGAGCTCATGGATCAAACACTGCAAATTCCTCCACAAGTTTCAAGCATCTAGCAATCAAGTTCAAGCTCAAGAACGAAGAACAAATCAAGCTAAAGTTCAAGAACAAGATCATCGTTCGTGGCGATAACTATATATTCAAGATAAAACTCAAAGGCCCATGAATTTATTTACTATTGAAAAGAAGAATCGGGGGATTCATAGAGATTGTATACTCATATTATTTGGAATCAAATACTACGATTGTTACAATATTTTCGGTCTTGATTTTATTTTCTCGACGCAATTTATTGTCTATACCAGGTTTCTTGACATGACCTTGTGCCTATGACAAAGCTTCCCTTAGAGGCTTAGCTTCTCCAGTGCCGCCCGTTTAAGGCCAAGGCTCCAGCATTGGCTTGCTCACATATTTCTGTGGCGCATTTCATATACCGTCTCTTTCGAAAAAAGGAAGGACAGTTGAAGCTATTGTTAAAATGATGATAATACAAAAGGTGTTCGATGAGCTAGTCTAAAACCTAAACTTGAAGTGAATTGGGCGGATTTATAGCCCAGTATATGGGGCATGTGAACCCCATGGTCTCTCCGCCAAACTAGGTATTTTATGTACATATTTTTATAATTGATGTAATATTATCTGTTCGCACCTATGCTCCATATAGGTTAAATGGTGCAATTCGTTGAATGTTGAGTTATTTACCTAGAGGAACAGGGATCAATTCCCACTTGATACTTTCTCTTTTCTTCATTCTTTAGTGGTGTATCTATGTTATAAAAATCCTAGATCCGTCTCTAACTATGAAGTTGCATGATTTGAATATCTATCCTTAGCTAATTGCAACAGTAGATTGAGGATATGAGGTTTCATGTCCAACTTTATGTAGTTTTGTTTTTTCTCATGATGTAAATACTTCCATTTTGGTAATAAAATTCTTTTAATTTTTTTAAAGAGAAATCTTGAAAGAAATGATTGTAGCAATTATTTATGTTCCTCATTCAATCAGCTCTCATGTGTTGCAAAAACTAAATACAAATCAAAATGACACATAACGAACTAGGTTTGATTGTTGAGACGACAGCCATGTGCGGCATTTCCACGTTCAATATTCAGCTGTGACGACTAGACAGATTGCATACATATCATTGTCCAGTTCACAAGGATGAATGAAGTGGCTTGGGGTGGATTATGTCACGACCCCAGTTCACCCTCCATGAACATGTCGTGATAGCACCTAGTTCCTACAACTAGGTAAGCCTATCAATTCGAAAATAACAACTTAACCTGCGAAATGGTTAAATAAGGCTAAACATATTAAAATATTAACTGCATATAAGGTCGCTCGGCCTATACAACCCAAAAGAAATGCGGAAGTCTACAATTCAATCCCAAAACCCGGAAACTCACGGGAACCACAGGCTAACACGAACATAGTACGCTGCTTTAACTCCAAAATATCTAAAAGACTGAGAGAAAACGGATAAACTAAATACTAAAGCTGGAACAGAATAGAGACTCCTGGTCTGCGGACGCGGTAGATATACCTCGAAGTCTCCGTGTATCTCCTCGCCTCAAGGATAGTGCGCCTGAGAAGAGGTACCTGGGTCTGCACATGAAGAACATGCGCAGGAAAGGCGTGAGTACACCACAGCGGTACTCAGTAAGTGCCAAGCCTAACCTCGGTCGGGTAGTGACGAGGAAGGTCAGGGCCCTACTGAGGTAAAACATAATAATTAATAAGATAATGGAAACAGTTTAAATAAAGTCTACAGCGAGAATCTAAACCAGATAAATAAGGAAGAACAGTAGTAGAAGGCAAAGGTAACAATATAAGGAGTACCGCTCTCAACAAGGAATAATAGTCGGGGATCTCTTAGTATCCCCAGGATCTCTTGGTATCCTCATCACATGCACCGGGGATCTCTTGGTATCCCGAGGATCTCTTGGTATCCTCATCACAAACACTGGGGATCTCTTGGTATCCCGAGGATCTCTTGGTATCCTCAACATATACACTAGGGATCTCTTGGTATCCTAAGGATCTCTTGGTATCCTCAATAGTATGCTAGGGATCTCTTGGTATCCCGAGGATCTCTTGGTATCCTCAATATATATAAATGTGCCAGGGATCTCTTGGTATCCCGAGGATCTCTTGGTATCCTCAATAATATGCCAGGGATCTCTAGGTATCTCGAGGATCTCTTGGTATCCTCAATATATATAAATGTGCCAGGGATCTCTTGGTATCCTGCACCTCAGTCCAGAATATCTCAAGTACAGGAGGGGATCTCCCGGGAAGCCGTCCCGTAGTCCATAATTAAACACACAACAACAACAATTCGTAATTCTCGGAACAATGCTAAAAATCAGGACAAGAAGTAGTAAATTATAGCCTAACATGCTTCACAGAGTACAAATAGCACAGCTAAAACAAATAAGCAAGTAAGCCAGCTAAACATGAGTCTATAAGCTAACACAGGTATAAGCTTACAGTTAAAATGAACAAGTAAACAAGAAATCTCAATTTAAATACTTTAAGTAAAAACGGGTTTACAACAATTAGCTCAAGTACGTGCTCGTCACCTCACGTACGAGGCATTCAAATATTCAAAGATCATATCCTAAGGGGAAAGGTCCCCCACACAAGATTAGACGAGCCACTTACCTCGAACCGGCTCAATAACAACTAGAAATCACGCTCTTGCCACGAGTATCCGACTCCAAATGGCTCAAATCTATTCAATTCAATTACACATTGGAAATAACATCGCAAACACCTGGTTTAGCTAATAAATTCAAAGCTACGGCGTAAAATTAGGTGAAATGACCAAAATGCCCTCCAGGACAATGCCCCGGAATCAAATAATTTTCACATTTGCAGAATCCTCGTACTCTCACGAGTCTAACCATATAAAACTCTCCCAAATCGGAGGTCAAATGCTCACTCAAAACTCCATAATTTAGCCAATGAAGTTTTACCCCAAATTATCCAATTTTTGATCCTAAATTCGAATTCCAATGATACATTTAACTATATAATGATGAAATATAACTAGAAGGGATTAAGGAAACGTTACCTAATAGTCTTCTCTTCAAAACCCACTCAAAATCGCCCTTACCCGAGCTCTCAATTGATTTTTGTAACTTATGAACTCAAACCCTCGAAATTTCTATTTCTGCCCAGGGATTTCCGCTTCTGCGGACAAGGGACCGCATCTGCGGTCCCGCTTATGCGGAACAATTGCCGCTTCTGCGGCTATTAACTAAAATCCAGGGGTTCCGCTTCTGCGGTCTTAAACTGCACCTGCGGTGGCTGCTTCTGCAAAATACTTACCGCTTCTGCGGTTTATCACCAATGACCCAGGGCCGCATCTGCGACTTATACCTCGCAGGTGCGTAACCGCTTCTGCGGTCAAACTTCCGCACCTGCGGAAACTGAAGGGAGCCCAAATTCCGCTCNGAAAAACAAAAAAAAAAAGTTTTTTTTTTAAAAGTAAGTAAATTACGTTTGTAAAAAGAAATTAGATTTAGTAGCTAATTATTTTATGTTCCTCATTCAATCAGCTCTCATGTGTTAGCAAAAAACTAAATACAAATCAAAATGACACATAACGAACTAGGTTTGATTGTTGAGACGACAGCCATGTGCGGCATTTCCACGTTCAATATTCAGCTGTGACGACTAGACAGATTGCATACATATCATTGTCCAGTTCACAAGGATGAATGAAGTGGCTTGGGGTGGATTATGTCACGACCCCAGTTCACCCTCCATGAACATGTCGTGATAGCACCTAGTTCCTACAACTAGGTAAGCCTATCAATTCGAAAATAACAACTTAACTTGCGAAATGGTTAAATAAGGCTAAACATATTAAAATATTAACTGCATATAAGGCCGCTCGGCCTATACAACCCAAAAGAAATGCGGAAGTCTACAATTCAATCCCAAAACCCGGAAACTCACGGGAACCACAGGCTAACAGGAACATAGTACGCTGCTCTAACTCCATAATATCTAAACAACTGAGAGAAAACGGATAAACTAAATACTAAAGCTGGAACAGAATAGAGACTCCTGGTCTGCGGACGCGGCAGATATACCTCGAAGTCTCCGTGTATCTCCTCGCCTCAAGGATAGTGCACCTGACAAGAGGTACCTGGATCTGCACATGAAGAACATGCGGAAGGGCACGAGTACACCACAACGGTACTCAGTAAGTGCCAAGCCTAACCTCGGTCGGGTAGTGACGAGGAAGGTCAGGGCCCTACTGAGATAAAACATAATAATTAATAAGATAACGGAAACAGTTTAAATATAGTCTACAGCGAGAATCTAAACCAGATAAATAAGGAAGAACAGTAGTAGAAGGCAAAGGTAACAATACAAGGAGTACCTCTCTTAACAAGGAATAATAGTCGGGGATCTCTTAGTATCCCGAGGATCTCTTGGTATCCTCATCACATACCAACTCTGTGCCCAATAGCCTGCCCTCACCCGGCTCAAACCAACCCACCGGAGATCTACACCTCTACCATATAAGCCTCATACGGCGCCATCTGAATGCTGGATTGATAACTATCGTTGCAAGCAACTCCGCCAGTGGCAAGAAATGATCCCAAGACCCTCCAGTTCCATGATTCAGTGTTTAACTCCTCATGCACCTTACCGTGCTGAAGTTCACACCTCGCATCACTTTACTCACCGGCCCACGAATCTGATGCTCTCATTGCACCCCATGACATATACAGGTCTCACTCTAACTCTTTCAATGCCGTCACAATGGAGAGATGTGCGGAAGTTCATAATCGACTGCCGAGTCAACCAATCGTTGAGTCTATACTCCTGACAAGAGACATTACCTCATTCTGAACCAATTAATGATCTTTGCCTCTTAATATATTTCACGTAATCAGACTGCACTGATCCTAAATCCAACAATCTCGTCTCACCCAGTACGAATGCTCAGACAATAAGCCACCCCAACATAACCAAAAGTCTCATATGGCGTCACAATGCGACAATAGGCTACCAATTAGAATGCGATACAAAAAGGAAAAATGAACTCTGAAAAAGAAATTTCAATTACCCCGCTCGCGAATCATACATGCGACGCGGGCGCACAGCTAATATGAGCTTCCTCCAGAAAATAGGAAACAGAACACAATAAACAGATATGGGAAACTGTACTGAACATCACACTGTTGCGGCGTGCAACCCGATCCGAACAATCATAACCATGGCGGCGTGCCACCCGATCCAAATAACATACCCGTGGCGGCGTGCCACCCGATCCACACATGGAGCTCGCATAAGGAGATGTACATCGAGCTAAATTGCTCCTTACAACAAGATACTAAACATCAGTCATAAACATGCTAAGTGTATAACACCATTCCCTGGGGGGAACATATAACACTATAATCCACAAACTCGGACACAACTAGGGTGCGATACAAGATGTGAATCTCGAGAGCCATTCTGCTCATATAACATCATCGCCACGCGGAACTTCAACACATAAAAATTTACCAAGCCGTCTCATAACTCATACGGCGCAACACATCATTTCCTGGAATAGCCGATGACAAAATAACACCCCGATTGTTCCTCCATAAGGAACACTCGCTGAAACGAACACAACTGGCCTAATATAAAGCCCTGTTCACATATAAATCAATCCACTGATCTCAAACCGATTTTTGATTGCACCAACTTGGCTAATAACCTTTCAAAGGTCCATAGTAATTCCCTTTTCCTCATAACACATAAGAACAACCATCATAACCGGAGCAACCTCCTCAGTTCACAACCCAACAAACAAAGTGCCCTCCCGGCATAAATTCTCAAATTAATGATATTACCACAATCCTCATAGTTGGTTTAAATCTTTAGTCAATCAAGTGACTACATGTCGCACTTATACAATCTTCCCGTGGGACATGCTCCCAAAATCTTCCGAAATGAATAATGGGTCCGCATATCTGAACCATCAGCCGCACTAACACTGAAAAACGATCAAGAATCCGTAACCAGGATGCAAAGCCTCTTTCACAACACATCTATCTCAGGTGACGCTGAAGACAATACCAATTTGCTTTAACATTCCACCCCTTGTTCTTGCTCATCCGAGCTAGTGCCATCTTTGAGCACACCGAGTTGTTTCCTTGATCTTTACTTCGAATCCCATACCACTCACTGCACCTAACATGCCACATTTTTCATCATGGCTTCGGAACAGCTAATAGGCTAACACCTCATCACTTAAAAGCTTTTCACTTAACTCACTTCAGAAGAACCATAGCAACACTTAGGTGAATTCTCATAACCGTAGAATATGCAAACCTTCAAGTAGTGGCCTGAGCCACCATGGCCATTCCGGGATCCGCCTATACATAACATGCCATATCAGAAGAGTGCTTCTGAACAACATTAATTTCGGCGACCGACAAGCCTCACACGTACCGCCACAAACCACACGCATGACTCGATCACGCTGAAGGAATTGACCTCTACCACCAATACGCCAACTCAACTATGTTTAACCAATATATCTTCCTTCTATTTACCCCGATTGCCTTAGTAATAACAATGACTCCTTCCCACACATAACACACTCTCCATCCGCACTCACCCCGGGTGACCTGGAACCGCGAGACCATGTCGTCTCAAATCCCATGAACCATTTCATACCTTCCTTGGGCGTACATTCGCACCCTCAACTGACATGCCCATTCCGCTAACCCTTCTACGAATCTGAAGTCCTTTCTCATCCTTCTCTCAAGTCTGAACATGAGCCAATAAGGCCAACCATAGCACCCTTTAACAATTTCTTTGCTCCAATTACCACTTATGTTCTTTTCTCGTAGCCGAGTGACCCAGAAATATGCTAACAACCTGAAAACCTCGCAAGTGGTTAACCATGCAACCCAATCATAGGCGGTGGGACTCTCCCACTTAGTTTGAAGCCACTATTACACAACTCTGGAGTTTACTAGGATTCTTAATCTCTTATTGACATAACCTTGCGCAATCAACCACCAAATTCTCGATATCTTACTGTAGAAACCCCCTTTTTATACTCTGAATCAATAACAACATTCGCACGACCGATCCCTTCACTGTATAACCAGTAGGATTCTTCGCAGAAGCCTCGCCAACCACGCGACCGCTAACCTGCTCACAAGAATAACTCACCTGTAGAAATCACTCCCCGGCATCTCCCAACGCTGCTGCACGGGGCACGAACACCACGACATCAATAACCCATCCTGAGTCCGAGCTCACCCTCCAGCTGCACAAGTTCATTCACCCCTCGTGGACATCAATTAGATATGCGGCAATATTCTTCTAATTCAAAGTTATGTTGTATCCTTCTTCATTCAAGAAGCTCCTTCCCGTTATATCAATTCCCCCGCCGTATAATAGCTCATACTTCTAATTAAATCCGTAGACCCCAAATCACCAATCGCCAATATTCTCAGATCGCTCCAAACTCTCCTTAATCGACTACTCCGCCCTTGGCCGTTTATACTCAGACTCCTAAAAATTTTAGCCACCGCCTGACACTTCCCACGTGTCTTTCCTCATCCTTTGCTGCTCAACCGCTGCCTTAAATAGAGTCTACCTTCGTGGCACTTGAACCCACAATCGTTGCTGACTTTACACCTTTCCGAAGGTCATCTTCCTCGAGTAGCACGCGTCCTCACCATCCGTGAGAGAATGGAAGGCAGAAGTTTAGGATTGTGATGTCAAAAATCTCGCACGACAAGGAATCAAATGAAGTGAAATTTTCCTAACAGTTACATAGCCTCTCGTAGATAAGTACAGACGTCTCTGTACCGATCAGCGAGACTCTAATAAACCAGCCTGTGTTCCGTGACTCCTATGAACCTAGAGCTCTGATACCAACTTGTCACGATCCCAGTTCACCCTCCATAAACATGTCGTGATGGCACCTAGTTCCTACAACTAGGTAAGCCTAGCAATTCGGAAATAAAAACTTAACTTGCGAAATGGTTAAATAAGGCTAAACATATTAAAATATTAACTGCATATAAGGTCGCTCGGCCTATACAACCCAAAAGAAATGCAGACGTCTACAATTCAATCCCAAAACCCGGAAACTCACGGGAACTAGAGGCTAACAGGAACATAGTACGCTGCTCTAACTCCAGAATATCTAAACAACTGAGAGAAAATGGATAAACTAAATACTAAAGCTGGAAGAGAATAGAGACTCCTGGTCTGCGGACGCGGCAGATATACCTCGAAGTCTCGTGTATCTCCTCACTTCAAGGATAGTGCGCCTGAGAAGAGGTACCTGGATCTGCACATGAAAAACATGCGCAGGAAGGGCATGAGTACACCACAACGGTACTCAGTAAGTGCCAAGCCTAACCTCGATCGGGTAGTGACGAGGAAGGTCAGGGCCCTACTGAGATAAAACATAATAATTAATAAGATAACGGAAACAATTTAAATAAAGTCTACAGCGAGAATCTAAACCAGATAAATAAGGAAGAACAATAGTAGAAGGCAAAGGTAACAATACAAGGAGTACCGCTCTCAACAAGGAATAATAGTCGGGGATCTTAGTATCCCGAGGATCTCTTGGTATCCTCATCACATGCACCAGGGATCTCTTGGCATCCTCATCATAAACATTGGGGATCTCTTGGTATCCCGAGGATCTCTTGGTATCCTCAACATATACACTAGGGATCTCTTGGTATCCTTAGGATCTCTTGGTATCCTCAATAGTATGCCGGGGATCTCTTGGTATCCCGAGGATCTCTTGGTATCCTCAATATATATAAATGTGCCAGGGATCTCTTTGTATCCCGAGGATCTCTTGGTATCCTCAATAATATGCCAGGGATCTCTAGGTATCCCGAGGATCTCTTGGTATCCTCTATATATATAAATGTGCCAGGGATCTCTTGGTATCCAGCACCTCAGTCCAGAATATCTCAAGTACAGGGGGGGATCTCCCGGGAAGCCGTCCCGTAGTCCCAAATTAAACACACAACAACAACAATTCGTAATTCTCGGAACAATGCTAAAAAAATCAGGACAAGAAGTAGTAAATTATAGCCTAACATGCTTCACAGAGTACAAATAGCACGGCTAAAATAAATAAGCAAGTAAGCCAGCTAAACATGAGTCTCTAAGCTAGCACAGGTATAAGCTAACAGTTAAAATGAACAAGTAAACAAGAAATCTCAATTTAAATACTTCAAGTAGAAACTGGTTTACAATAATTAGCTAAAGTACGCGCTCGTCACCTCACGTACGAGGCATTCAAATATTCAAAGATCATATCCTAAGGGGAAAGGTCCCCCACACAAGGTTAGACAAGCCACTTACCTCGAACCGGCTCAAAATCAACTAGAAACCACGCCTTTGCCACGAGTATCCGACTCCAAATGGCCCAAATCTATTCAGTACATTTACATATCATAAATAACATCGCAAACATTTGGTTTTGCTATTTAATTCAAAGCTACAGCGTGAAATTAGGTGAAATGACAAAAATTCCCTTCAGGCAAATGCCTCGGAATCGAATAATTTTCATATTTTTAGAATCCTCGTACTCTCACGAGTCTAACCATATAAAAATCTCCCAAAACGGAGGTCAAATGCTCACTCGAAACTCAATAGTTTAGCCTATGAAGTTTTGCCCAATTTCTTCCAATTTTTGATCCCAAATTCGAATTTAAAGGATGGATTTAACTACAAAATGATGAAATATAACTAGAAGGGATTAAAGAAACGTTACCCAATAGTCTTCTCTTCAAAACCCTCTGAAAATCGCCCTTGCCCAAGATCAATTTGGTTTTTCTAACTTATGAAATCAAACCCTCGAATTTTCTATATCAGAACAGGCATTTCCGCTTCTGCGGACAAGGGACCGCTTCTGCGGTCCCGCTTATGCGGAAAATGAGTCGCTTCTGCGACTTTCACTAAAGAGCTAATGTCCGCTTCTGCGGACCATTAACGGCTTATGCGGTTCCACTTCTGCGGAATTTGAGCCGCTTCTGCGGTTCTAATAAAAGTCCAAGTTTCCGCATCTATGGTTCTCTTTCTCGCAGATGCGAGGCCGCTCCTGCGGAATTTCCTCCGCATTTGCGGTACCTGAAAAAACTCTGCCCAAACCCGCTCCTGCGATGACCAGGACGCTTCTGCGGCTCCGCTTCTGCGGTTCCCAAGCCGCAGAAGCGAAAATACCAGAAGAGAGAAAAACCAGCTGCTGCAACACTTCAAAAATTCTTCCGTTAACCATCCGAAATCATCCCGAGGCCCCTGGGACCTCAACCAAAAGAACCAATAGCACCTAATCCCTCATTCAAACTTCTACCAACCCTTAAACCACCTAAAACAACGTCGGAAAGTCGAATTAATCAATGATTTGAGCCTAAGAACTTCAAATTCCATAAAAATACATTTTCGATCAAAAACCTAACCAAAACACGTCCGAATGACCTGAAATTTTGCACACACATCCCAAATGACATGACGGAACTACTGTAACTTCCGAAATTCCAATCCGACCCTCGGATCAAGAACTCACTATCGGACCGGAAACTTCAAAAATACAAACTCCGGCATTTCAAGCCTAAATGAGCTACGGACTTCCAAAATACATTTCGAGCATGCTCCCAACCCCGAAATCACCTAACGGAGCTAACGAAACCACCGGATTTCCATTTCAAGGTCGTCTTCACACAGTTCCGACTATGGACCATTTTTCAACACTTAATCTCTCGTTTAGGGACTAAATGTCCCAAAACTCTCCGAAACTCACATCGAACGTCCCGGCAAACCAAAATAGCATAAATGAACTTAGGGGAAACAGTTAGGGGGGGGGGATCGGGGCGTAAATTCCAAAAACGACCGGTCGGGTCGTTACAGATTAATAGCCAAGGCCCGCCATCGCCTCATACTCAACGTTTGCAGCAAGTAAATTAATGTTGGCGGTATCAAATGGACGGATTTGTGATTTTTTGTGGATCAAAATGGATTGAGTCAATAAATGAGCGGCTCATTAACCCGCCCAAAATTAACTTGGGTGAAACACCCCAACCTTGGGAGGTGCGATCGGCACATGATGCCCGAAGGCCTGTGCGAACAGACGTCTGTTCTTTTTGTTCATCAAGTCGGGCCATTGAGGCCTCCAAGAAATTATACCGAAATTAACATGTGTGCAACTGATTGACAAAAAAACATTAATACATGACCATCACTGCCACCAACATCGTCATACACCGACCATTACATGCAACCAAACTCTAACACTAGTCTGCAAGCCTCTAAGAGTACCAAAAAGGATATACATATTACACAGCTTGGTCGGGACAGGGACCACCGTACCCAAAATTTTTATGACATCTACTTCAGTACCTATTGACTTCTGAACAGCTACTCCGAAGGAGTGGAGAGCAACAACCAATCAGCCGGAATAGCACCCTATTGGGGATGAACGTCATCAGGTCTATCTACACCTATGGGCATGAACACAACGCCCCAAAAGAGAAGAGCGTCAGTACAAAAAATGTACTGAGTATGTAAGGCTAAATATGCAAATCAAAGATATAACATAAGAGAAATGAGTACGTAATCCCATCCTAGACACCGAGGATAAGACATCGGGGGCGTAAATCAAACCGTGAAGACTATGAACCATGAATCATAAATGTATGCAACTTGTGAAACCAAGTCACCCATTTGGCCATGCATTAGTTTATTCTATACATACTTATATATATGTTCAGCCATTCTTCGGGGCATATTTTATTACTCCATGCCCGACCTCATAAAGAATCGATCGTACCTAGCACGGGAGGGCTCGGTAACCTCACTTCACACATCACCATACATGGCTGACCCAAAGTTCCATACCCGACCTCATAGAGAGCTCGGCCGTACCCCCCTGCCAAGGGCTTAATCGTGATTCATATCTTTTTGATAATACCCAACTAATCAGTGGTTTCATAATAGGTGCCATACCCGGTCGACTATAGCGCAGTTCGGCTAAGTAAAATAGCTACATATATATAAGTGTGATGCATAATAAGTTTCACGGGGTAGCAAGTTAAAAATCAGAATGAATCATACTCTCTGACCACAGGATACCAACTGGGAGCATCATAGACTTTGAAACAAATGCAGCCAGTGAGAATGTTTAAGAACAAAACAACATCATTTTTTGGAGCGAAGAAATACCAAACCTTACAGTGTAGGAATCATTTAGAAGGAAAGAGGAACTTACACTAACTCATGCCAGAAAAGAAAATTGCCCTATATACCTTGTTGAAGGTCTAACTATACTGCTATTGTGGTTTGCTTTGCCTTTAATGAACCTCCAATATCAATCCTACCAGATGATAGATTTTACAGCAACTATTCCAAGTTTCCTAAGCTAAATCCTAATAGAACTGTCTTCTGCTTCAGCTTAGGCTATTTTGAAACCTCGAAGAAGATGTGAGAGCATTTGTGCTGAATTATAGTGAATTGTATTCCTTAAAAATGAAGGAGAATGAGCCTCATTGCCTTTATATATGTATACCAAGCATAAGAAACTCCGTTGGATCCTCATGCAAAATGGGTCGCCGCGCCCCAGTCACAATGCCCGATGAGACATTTGTCACAAGCTTACTGAAATGTGTAACCACCTTCTAGCCTCAAACGCGTCGCAAGCTAATTAGCCGCGCTAAAATCCACACTTACCATGCTTCATTGAGGTGTGGGTGTAACATCATCCCCCCTTCGAATCATTCATCCTCAAATGTTGGACCGTGGATCATCATGATGGTCTCATTGCTGCTCCCAATGTGTGGAATAAATGGGGCTACCTAGATCTCATACCTTCTTCATCTTCCCGCGTTATTTCTTCCTTACTTTTGTTCCTACAAAGTACCTTATTTATAGATACATCTTTAGTTCGCAGTTTACACACTTGACGATCTATAATAGCCATCGGGACTTCATCGTAGGATAGGTAATCTATGACCTGAATATCTTCAATAGGGGTAATATGAGATATATCACTTAAGCACTTTCGAAAGCATAGACACGTACAATATCGGATGTATTGGTTCCAGCTCTGAGGGTAACTCAAGCTTTTAAGATACTTGGCCAACAACAACAACAACAACAACAACAAGCCCAGTATTTTCCAACAAGTGAGGTCTGTGGAGGGTAAGATGTACGCAACCTTACCCCTACTTCTAGAAGGACAGAGAGGCTATTTCCGATAGACCCTCGGCTAGACAACGACTGAAAAAGAAAAGGTAATTTCAACAAGTAGGAATAATAATAATATGAAATAAGATCGAATCCAAGAATACAATCAAACTCTACGTAGTAATAGCCATCTATTTTAAGATACTTGACCGATCCTATGAATAACTTGATATGGTCCAATATACTGGGGGCAGAGTTTTCCCCTCTTACCAAACATCATTACGCCTTTCATAGGAGACACTTTCAAGAACACCCAATCTCCTATAATATGAACTTTAATTCTCGCCACCGATTATCCAGTAAGATTTTTGCCTGCTTTGGGCGGCCAACAATCGGCTTCGAATCAGCTTCACCTTTTCTACAGCCTATTTCACCAACTCCGGCCTCAACAACCTAGTCTCACCCACTTCAAACCAGCCAATAGGAGATCTGCACTTCTATCCGTATAGGGCCTCATATGGTTCCATCTGAATGCTAGCATGGTACTTGTTCTTGTAAGCAAATTCAATGAGTGGTAGATGATCCTCCCAATTACCCTTGAAGTCCAAAACACAAGCTCGTAAAATGTTCTCGAGCGTTTGAATAATGCGCTTGGCCTGACCATCTATTTGTCGATGGAATGATGTGCTGAGGTTGATCCTCGTTTCCAATCCTGTTTGAAATGATTTACAGAAGTTAGCTATAAAATGGGCATCTCTTTCTGATATGATAGAAACCGGAACCCTATGAAGTCGAACTATTTCTGAATCGTGGCTCCTCTGTCATCGGTATCAACCAATCATACACTTAGGTTTTCCAACAGGTACAAATTTTTAGTCATCTCCAACTTCTCCTCCTCTACATGCCGTATGCTGCCCATAGACTTCCGACTTAACGCACCAACCACCACATTTCCCTTCCCAGGGTGGTATTTAATATCCACATCATAGTCCTTTAACAATTCGAGCCACATCTATTGCCTCCAATTCAACTTTTTTTGCTTGAATATGTACTGCAAGCTCTTACGATAGGTGAATTTCAACATGAACTCCATATAGATAGTGACGCCATATCTTTAGAGCGAAAATGACAGTTTCTAGATCCAGATGATGGGTTGGATAATTTTGCTCATGTTTCCTCAGTTGCCTTGAAGCATATGCATTCACCTTCCCGTGCTGCATTAGTATGATGCTTAAGCCCACTCCGTAGGCATCATAATATATGACGTATCCCTCAGGTCTTTTAGGAATAGTCAATACTTGTGCCATGGTTAACCTGTCCTTTAATATTTGGAAGCTCTTCTTACAACTATCGGTCCATCAGAATTTCGCTGCCTTATGCGTCAACTTCGTCAAGGGAGCAGCTATAGATGAGAATTTTTTCACAAACCTTTGGTAGTAACTGTCGAGGCCCTGGAAGTTGCATACCTCTTTGTGGGTAGGGTTGTTCAAAATCGAACCTCAACCATTAACCAAACCGCCAAAACGGTTTATTAGCTTTTTGGTATCGGGTTATCGAGGTAATGGTTGGTGAACGGATTAATATTTTATAATTAACGACTTAATGGTTTGGGGAGGATTACTCAATTTATTTGTCGGATAAACCGTTAACCCGTTAAGAATTTTTATATTTATACTTTTACCGTTATATATATAAAGTAATATTGATTGGTCGGTCCAAGGTGTATGGAACCCGTCATGATCTGGTAACAGATTTAGACCTTGATGTAGGATTAGATTTAAGTTAGTTGGGGCAGATTAGTACTGCTAGTTTTCTACTTCCATATATACAAGTATATGATTTAAGATGAAGGTCGTAGATAATCTCGTTGTCGAAATACTACACTCACTCCAGCTTTGAATGAATTTTATTAGCCTTACTCAGTTAGTTCAGCTTTGGAGAGCACCTTTATTGGGGTTTAATTTCTATTTTTTAGTCTTACTCAGTTAGTTTAGTTTTCAGTACAAAGGGCTTCATTAAACTTCATCCAGAATCATTACAAAGACAAGGTAGATGTGATGCTTTACTCTAAATTTTCCCTTAATCACTAATCAAATAAAACGCCCGATAATCGTTCGATAATCGCTAATCTGATACCAATCCATTGGATATCGTATTGGTTGGCTAGTGAATCACTACATTTAAAAATCGATAACCGATAACCGATAAGACAAACTGCTAGTGTGAATATCCGCCCAATTCGCCCGATAAACACCCCTAGTTGTGGGCCTTAGCCAATTCTTAACTGCTTAACCTTTTGACTATAAACTTTGATACCTTCTCCTAATACTATATTTCCAAGTAATGCCACCGAGAACCGGAACTCACATATGGAAGACTTGGCGTATAACTTGTGATCCCGAAGTGTGTGTAGAACCTTTAGCAAATGATCTGCGTGCTCTGCCGTCGATCGAGAGCACACAAAAAAATCGTCGATGAGCATGATCACAAACATATCCAAGAATGACCTGAATACTCGATTCATCAAATCCATGGAGGCCATTGGTGCATTGGCTAGGCTGAAAGACATGACGAGGAACTTGTAATGGCCATATTATGTCCGAAAGGCTGTCTTTGGAACATCTTCTCCCTTGATCCTTAGCTGATGATACCTAGATTTGAGATCGATATTCAAAAAATACTTAGCACCCTGCAATTGATCAAATAAATCATTGACTCTTGGGGGAGGATACTTGTTCTTAATGGTTACCTTATTCAGTTACTGGTAATTAATACACATCCTCAGTAAACAATCTTTCTTTCGAACAAACAATGCTGGGGCTCTCTACGGGGAAGTATTGGGTCGAATGAATCCCTTATAAAGAAGATCTTTCAACTAGCATTTTAATTCCTTCAACTCGACAAGATCCATCTCGTACAGAGGAATAGATATCAACTATGTGTCGGGAGGCACATCAATGGCAAACTCAATCTCCCTCTGGGGTGAGATACCGAGGAACGCATCATGAAATCCGACAGGTACGGACTAAAGGGTGGGAGGCCTTGCTTACGCATCTTGCACCGTACCAAATGATAGAAACACCCTTTTCATGATCATCTTTGGAGCCTTAAGGTAAGAAACAAACTTCCCTTTTGGTGCCGCAACATCGTCCCACCATTCCACAACGGGTTCTTCAAGAAAGTTGAAACAAACAACCTTCTTCCAGCAATCCATCGTAGCATATAAATAGGCTATCCAATCCATGACCATAATAGCATCAAATTCTATCATTTCTAACTCATTCAAATCATCCAAGGTATGGCGGTTGTGAATCATCACATCGCAACCTCAATATACTTGCCTAACTGTCACGGACTCGCCCACCGGCATGGACACTTCGAACAGTTGTCATAGCAATTAAGGTTCTTTACCACATCTACCAGCAACAAATGGAGTAATATAAGATATGGTAGAACATGCATCCATCAAAGCATACACATTAATGGAAGACATGGATAGTATATATGTGATCACATATGGTAAAGACTCCAAATTCTGATGACCTGACAACGCATAGATGCAATTCTGTTGTTGCCCACCTTGGCTAGACATGGGAATTCCACCTCTACCCCTACCTCTCCCTATCGGCGGTCGTATACCTTGCTCATGAGGATGTGCCGCTGATGAAGAATTTGCTGCAGATTCTGTCAGAGGTACCATGCAACCCACATTTCTCACTGGGCAAAATGGCATGATGTGACCGGGATGCCTGCAAGAATAACACGTCTTAACCTTAGCGGAAATTCCCAAAATGGTTCCTACCACACTGGCCACAACGTGATATTGGGGGTCTCGCCCTGGTAGGGTCCCCACTATTCTATGAACTCTTCCTCGAATGTTCCGGCCATGACTGGAGTAGGTGGTCCATTCTCGATTCTAGCTTTGAGACTGTGTATTGTGCTAGCCACCGAGTTAGGTGGCTGCCGAGGAAATGGGGGCCAAAACCCACCTTGATGCTCTCCCGTATAATCGGTGGATCGGTCTCTCTTAGATTGCCCCTAGTCTTATTCTCGAGCAGCTTGCTTTAGCCTCTTGCAATCCTCCCAAGTTCTGTGCATAGGCCTGAATAAGGGCAACATCCATAATCGGATTCAAGGAAGCTGTGGCACATTCTTTTATCAGATGCGGCCCCAAACTAGCATAAATAGATGTACCCCGTCACTCATCTCGACCACCACCAATGGAGCATACCTAGCTAAGGAGCTAAATTTCATGCTGTACTCCCGGACACTCATATTACCTTGCTCCAACCACAAGAATCTATCTTATCTAGCGCGGCGAAGTTCAATGGGCATATACTGCTACAAGAATGTCTAAGAAAATTCCCTCCATCCTACTGCTGGGGAAAGAGGTCCCCTAGACTGTTCCCAAGTCTTATACCACACAACGACTATATCCCTTAACCTATCAGAGGCAAGTTCTATGGACTCAGTATCAGTGGCATGTATCACTCATAAAGTACGCTGCATTTGATCTAAGAAGTTCTGAGGATCTTCGTTTGTATCTGTTCCTGTGAATACCAGGGGGTCCAAGTTTATGAAATCTCGAACTCTCGTAATGTTTGCTTAATCTGATGTGGCGGGGGCTTGACGTTGGGCCTGAGAGGCTACCTGTTGATACCCAATTTGTCCCTCATATTTTTTAAATAGTATATATTTTTAAAATATCATTTTGCATCATTACTTAACTTATAAGATTTATACAAATATTTTTATAATTTTTTACATAATTGTAGAGCTTGAAAATTAATTTTCTTGCTTTAAATTACTTGAATATTTATTAATTACCCTTTATATTATTCCGTGATGATCTTATTATCCAAATTTATTATTTTGCATGAACATATATGTTTTAGAATATTTTACTTTATTTTACGTAAGTATATATGTATTTTTAAGCTATTCACATAATTTTGTAATAATAGCTTATATTCATGCAAAATTACATTTTTATTACATTATTTGTGCCAAAATAGCATTTTATATTTTTATAATGTTAAGTTACAATTTTCAATCATTTTGTTGCATAAGTAATATTATATTATTTATTATTTATTATTTTATTTAAACAATTTTGAGTATTTAAAATATAGCCCAAATTATACAATTTTCCGGACCACACTAGTGACCCAAACCCCTCAAATCTCTGGCCCAACTTTCCTAGCCCAATACCTGTGACCCACTACCCTATACCCGTCCACTAACCCGATCCGCCTCTCATTAAATCCCGATCGTTGATCATGGAAGATCAACGACCCATATGCTATCTCCCTCTTTTAATTAACCTAGCCCAGAAACCCTAGCCCATTTTTCTGAGATGGCCGCCCATGAATCCTCTTTATTCTCTATTTCTCAAACCTAAACCCTAGCCGCCTCACTCAAATCTTTTCCAAATTCGATCAAATAATGGATTCTTTCTGTGATTCTCTTTCCTTTTACACGTTACCTCGTCGCTACTTAGAAGATTATGGTGTTACTTAGTATTTTCCTCGCTTTTGGCAAAAAATAGTCTTTTAATCAAAGGAGATTAGCTTTATTCTCCAAGATTTGGACGACATTTTGTCCTTATATGTTCATAGCAAGGCTATGAGGTTCAGATTTACCAAGATCTCCGACCAATTTCTGATCCTAGTCAAACTAGGGTTTACTCGGTTGCTTCTCCTAATCCGATTCTAAATTGATTTTTGCATGTTCTTCTTTCCATGTGTATGTTCGATTGATTGTATTTACTTATTTATGTGTTGACTTTTTATTACTATATAAACCCCTCCCCTAATTCCCTTTAACGGATTTAGAATCGCCCTAATAACTATCCCTTCACTCTCACTTACTCAACACTATCTTAAAATTAAGCTCTTGGCCGGCTGAAAGTCAAGGCACTGTATTGTGTTGCCCTCCTCCAGTGCAAGCACTGCTCGGGGTCCGTTTGAGGCTTTTGTGAACTCTGAGACACTAGAGTTTTGAGGTTTCTCATCACTCTCCTATAATTGCTGATATTCCTAGGGTTTTGAGTTTCTCGTTCTTTATTCGTTTGTTTGTAACTTGTTAGTGTCTTGTACCCTCGTAATTCTCTTCCTTTCTATTTGTGCTTATGCTATTTGCCTCAACATTGTTTGGATTTCTCAGAGTTAATTTGATATTATATCATTCTGCTCTTTTAGCTCTACTCTATAGTTCCATTAATTATGATTCTGTGAAAGTCTTGATGTAAACTCATATGCTTATAGCTAAATGTCTGCTTAATATGTAATTCAAATCTAATTGATGATTGTTTGAACTTTATATTACTTCTTATACTTAAACCTTTTGTGAGACTATGAAATTGCTATATTCATGTTAAATCCTCATACTTAATCTGCTATTTCTCTTCAAGTCTTGCTTAGCCTAATAATTACGTCCAACTGGAATGATCATCATGTTTACCTGTTGCTTATTCTGTTTATGGGTTTCTTGTATTGTTGAGTACTATCATGACAACCAACTCATGCGTTCCAATAATGTAAATGTTATCAATTCCTAATGGTGTGATAGTCAATTATGAGCTTAATATGTTTTCCATATTTGACTCAATCCTGTGTTGCTTGATATCCCTTCTAGGCTATAAACGAAAGGCAACACCCTAGCTCTTTATGTGACAATTTAGTCTTTGCCTACTATAAAACCTGACCGTCCCAAGTGTCACCTGACCTTCGTATTCATCATGAATGCTTTAGACTTTGACCAATGTGTTATACTCGGAGTGTTAAGATGCATGTTAACCGTTGGGGACCATGCCTACTTATTTATTTACTATGTCTAATTGCCATTCTCTGACTATGACTTTCATGCCTTAGATTCCAAGTTCTGAGTCTTTTTTAGGCTAACTTTGGCTTATGTTTCACTATAAACTTGTCGTTCTAAAAACTAAGTATGTATATGTGCTTACCATGCATTTTATGAACTTATATGGTTAGTTTTTCTTGTCATATGTAAATTAAATCCTACTGGGGTTCCTAGTCTTATGTGTAATCCCTTGTTCAATCAATCCCGTCATCCCTACTTTTAAAAAAAGTGCGAGTGCAACTATGTTTTTTATGAGAGTCTTGTCAATATGTTTCATGATTTTGTATCTATGTACTACTGAGAACTATTGTTAGTGAGCATCAGAGCCGTTTTAATTGGTTTCCATGCGTGGCTCATTGACTTGCGTGGTTAATTTGTTCATCTGCAAAGCAAGTGGGCCTTTGATGTTAGCCTAATGTGAGTCCCCTATGTATTTGAGCTGAGCAATTGACAACACTCTAATGTTTGGGTGTATTTAGATATGGGTCTGCTATTTTATGAATAATGAACATGCTGAAGGCCCAGGCTTTACTGGGTAATTTCCTTTGGGCATGTTCTGTTTATTGGGCTTGTAGTTGTTTTAGTGTGTAATGATTGAACTTGTACTTTTTTATTTTCTCCTATAATAACTTGCAATAACAAACGATTGGGGACTAGTGAAAAAGGGGGAACCGGGATAATTCATCTTTTACATGAATGGGTAGCAATCATACCTATAGGATCTTGATTGTTTTTTTGCTCATCATGCCTCATTCTTTGAAAATATGTGCACACAATGTTATGACTCGCATGGCTAGAGAGCATGCATATAGGATCTAAATTGGACTCCATGCACTTAGACGTCATGCCTATAGGAACTTAATATGGACAACTAAATAATACATGTTTGGCCACTTCTTTAAATTGTGTAACTCACTTAGATATCATGCCTATAGGAAACTAAAAAACTTCACCTACTCAACCTGTCTAATGCCCAGAACAAGTTTGTAAGAACTTAAGTGTTTCATTTGTTTGCATGCTTACTTCTATACACTCACAGATAATATGCCTATAGCATGCAACTATGTAAGCCCTTGATAATCTTGATACTATGGCTATAAGGTTTAATAATTAACAAATCGATTCATATTGTTTTGTATTACTTCGCTTAGATAGCATGCCTATAGGGATAAAACTATATAAAATCAATTTCAATCGTCAACTACTAGATATCCTGCCTATAGGACACTGTCACCTGCCAAAGAAACTTATCTATAAATTCAGATGGTAATTCAGGATTCTTGGATCGTTTCACTGCCTCATTGCGTAAACAATCTAGAAGATCATGCCTATAGGTTTGCAATGCCCTTAATCAGCAAATCCGTTGCCTGTACATTGCTAAAAACAAAATCATCTAGGAGCCATGGCAATAGGACTAATACGCCTCAATTCTGAATAATATGAGCAATCCCCTAAGGGTGTCTAACGGGTCGGGTTTAACCGTAACCGAACCGGCCCAGACCGGTTAAAACCGGAACCGGCCCGGACCGGTACAAGGGGGCTGGGTTGGGCTGGGTTAAAGGGGTAGGGGGGTTGGTCCGTCTACTTAAATTCTACTAGTTAGCCGGACCGGTCAGACCCAATCAACGGTTTTTACTATTCAACCGGTTAACCGGCCCGGACCGGACCGACCCAGATCGGTATAACGGCTAGTTAATTTTTTTTAATAGTGGGCCTTATTTCTGACCGTTGGCAACAGTTTTCTGCCCTTATGGCCGTTGCCCAACGGCGGATTTTCACAAATAACGCATTTTTGGGTTTTTTTTTTTAAAAAAAAAAATTAACACCCCTTTGAAAAACTATAAATACACCCCTCCTCTTCTTCATTTCTTCACTCATCTCTCATTTCTCAATCTCAAATCTCATATTCTCTCATTCTTCAATCTTCACCTAAAGTGCAATCAACTATTTGGATCTTCTTTTTTTTTGGAATTTAATTTATCGTAGTATTTATTATTTGAAGTTTGAACAATTGAACTTCAAAATTGGAACAATTGACGTTGCTTTGTAGTAACATTGGAGTTGCGAAGCCTCATCAAGTGCTCAATTTATTGCCGAATTCGGTGCACTCCCTCCAATTTTTTCTCTTATTTTCTATTTTATTTGCATTTTTAATTTTTGGTAGTTAAATTTTTACAATATGTTTAATGCTGCAAACAGAGTTTGTAATAAGGTTATTAATCAGGGAAATAAAAAAAGAGGTAGTACTTCTGCTTCAGCATCTGGTAGTAATTTAAATGACTCTACACATATTCCTGAAACGTTACCTGATAATAATATAGATTATGAACAATTACAGGAAAATATCGGTATAGAAGATAATGAATTAGAAATGGAAGATGAGATACCACTTACACCTAGTAGTGTTGGAGCTGGTAGCAAGGGTGGTGGTCGTGGTACTAGTAGTAGACCACCTGTGGTCCCGACTACTAGTCGGAGAAAAATAAGTAAGGTTTGGAAATTTTTTGACGAAATAGAAGGTACTGATAGAGTTAAATGCAAACTTTTTAATGATACTTTTAAACATAAGACTGGAGGACAATTAGGGGGGACTGGGACACTTAGTAGACATATGAGAATTGAGAATCCTATAGAATGGGGCTCTGATGGAGATGAAAATCAAGCAACTCTAAACCCTACTACTGGAGGACTTATGAAATATAATAAGATGAAGGATAGTGAGGAGTTAGCAAAAATGATTGCTTTGGGTTGTCTACCTTTTTCTTTTGCTTCTTCATCATATCTTATTATGTATATTCAAAGGATTTATAATCCTTTATTTAATGGTATCCCTAGAAGTACTTGTAGATTTGATATCTTTAGACTTCATGGACAATATCAAACATACATACGTTGTTTGTTTAGCCACCTTCCTTGTAGAGTTTCTCTAACTTCTGATATTGGTCATGATGTCAATGGAAATAATTATTTGACAATTACATGTCATTGGATAGATGATAATTATTGTATGCAAAAACGTATTATCGCTTTTAAATATGATGAAGATCAGAGTCATACTGCTGTGTTTATAAATAATACTATTTGTGAAGTTGTTGAATTTTATAATCTCAAGTAAAAAGTATTGTGTATGTCTTTTGATAATGCTTCTAACAATAATGCCGCAGTTTCAATATTAAAACTGCATCTGCAACCACCACTTGCCGAAATTTTTCATGTTAGGTGTGCATGTCATGTTTATAATTTAATTTTTAAAAGTGGCCTTGATTTATTTTCAACTGAGATTACTCTTGTTAGAAGAGCAGTTGGTGTTATTCAAGGAAATAATAGACAATCTAGAATTAGGAAATTTAAGAATAAGTGTACTGAGTGTAACCTTAAACCCAGATTCATGCTAGACGAAATTGTTACTAGATGGAATTATAAAAATATATTTTAAATGTTGCTACAAATATAGATTCTCAATAACTGAAGTTGCTAATGCGTATTGTACTGATCCAAATCGTATGTTAACAACTACTACTTGGGAGGTCATTAATGATGTTGTTAAATTTTTACATAAATTTTATACAGCTATTGTTGAGTTTTTTGGAGCATATTACCCTACTATTACTATAGCTTTAATACATATAGCTGAAATTTCTTTTCTACTCTTTGAATTTAAGAAGAAAGAAAAATATAGGGATGTTGTTGAACAAATGCAAGAAGAATTCAAAAAATATTTCTTTCCAATTCCTCCGATTTACTTAATTGGTGCTGTTTTAAATCCTTCTATTAAGATGTCTGATTGTCACCAATTAATGAATGCTTTATATACTTATATGGATATTGGACCAACTGAAACCCTAGATATATATGCTTGTATGAACAAGCTAAATGATTCTTTACAATAATTATATAATTATTATGCAAATGTAATTGATGATGCTCCTCTTAAAGTAGACGATGTTAATCCCACTATGCACTGTACCACTTCTACTACTGTGGATGATGATGAAGGCCTTGATGGTTTTAATATTTTTTTTTTATATTTTCTAACACTCAAACCAGTAGCAGGAACATTGATGAGCTTCAATTCTACTTCCAGAAGCAAAAAAAGCCTCGCACAAAGGAATTTTCACCGTTGGGATGGTGACATGTGAATGGAAAGCAATTTCCTGTTCTTTCTGCTATGGCTCGGGACGTGCTGAATGTGCCAATTTCAACTGTTGCATCAGAGAGTGCATTTAGCCAAGCAAGACAACAACTTGGAAACACCTGTCACTCATTGGGAAGCAATGCTTTGGAAGTTTTAGTATGTTCCAGAGATCGGATTAGATCGGAACGAAGAAATCAAGGACGTGAAGATGTTGATAGCCCAGAAGACGAGGAACTTAGGACAACTGAGAAGGCACAAAAGGAAATTTACGGTTCTAGCAAGTTAAAGGAAGGTTGCGAGTAGTATAAATAGATCGGTGTAGGTCCTAAGGTGAAGCATTGTAGAGCAACAAGGTTTTAGGTAGATAGGAGTAAGGATATGAAAAGGTAAGTGAGAAGGTGACGAGAATATGTATGTCCTCGGGATTAAATCCATCAAAACAGGGGAGCTGATGATTTCCATATGTAATAAAAAGCTCGGTACATCCTGAATGAACACAAAGGAGTCTAAGACTAGGAGCAATTAGAAGAGACGAAATGCTGCCCCGTTAGTAGAATAAGGGTGTAATTGTGATAGATAAAAGGATGACAATTAGGCCTTTGATTGAGGAATAATTTAAAGAAAAGGGATTTATGAATTGCACGGGATTGGAATACCCCCATAAGATGAATCATGTTAGGATGCTATGAAATACGGTTATTGAGGTATAGTATCGTCCCATGGTGGATCGGGCAAATCACTTCAGATGTTCCCCGATAAGATGTGAGCCCTAGTGACAGTGTATTACGTAAGAGGTTGCAAGTTATCAGTGATAGATTATAGATCAACATTAAGTTGAATAAATAATAGATAGGTACAAGTTCCAAAGTACGAGATGAGATTTATTTGTTATTCTTAAGATGAATAATAATGAGGAAGCACTAAAGGACTTAGATCTATACACATAGGATAAGCAGNAGATCGGAACGAAGAAATCAAGGACGTGAAGATGTTGATAGCCCAGAAGACGAGGAACTTAGAGATATATTAACACATGGTAACCCATCCGAATTTAACACTCCAGAAGAAGGCCACTCACTTCATATTGATTATGACGAACTTACTAAGTCAATGCAAAACCTTTGAATTTACTCTTTTTTGGTTAGTTTACTTGTTGTTAAATGTAAAGCTTTCAATTTGTAAGTTTGAATTTTGAAATAAATGTAGCACTTGCAATTTATAAGTGCAGTTTTTTCCCATCGTCATTGTATTCTTTATAATTTTACTTAATATTAATATAACTTAAAATAGTTATACAAAATACAAAAAAAAAATTAAAAATTACACTAACCCGGCCCCGCCCGGCCCCTTGTACCCGTAATCCTTATGGTTCATTTTTTACCCGGATGAACACAAACCCGTTAAACCCGGTAAGCCCCAACCCATAACTGGCTCGGACCCCAACCCATACGGTTAATAATTTTTCCTACCCAGCCCGGCCCGGCCCACCCGTTAGACACCCTTACAATCCCCTATCTTAAGGGATTTGCAAAGTATTATTTATGTTGCACGGGTTAATACTTTAGGCTAAAAAACTTAGGATCCCCCCCCCCCTTTTTCTTTCCTTTATATACTTGTTACCTACATTTCGTTATTTAACATAGATCCATGTGGTTGTATTCTTGTAATCATTAAAGATTTGTACCAATTCCCAATCTGTTATGATAAGAGTCTTCGACTTCAATATTCCTTTTTGTTTATTTGATCAGCTAGCCTAATTACATAATCCACATAGTCTAAAGTTCAGCCGATACCCACAGTTGTGGACCTCGAAGAGTGCCTAACACCTTCACTTTGAGGTAATTTAAGCCCTTACCCGATCTTTGGTGACACAGACTAGTTAAATTAGAGTTATTTGCAAATAGGTGCCCTAATGTACCTTAAAATCGTTAGGTGGCGACTCTTCTCTTTTAACACCTCATTTAAAAGAGTTATCACACGCCGAAACCCACTTTTGCGAGAAAACGGGGCGCGACAGCATGGCGACTCTACTGGGGATTTACACTTAGGCTCTTAGCATAACGAATTTGGCTTATGTGGATCACTTTCTTTGTTACATGCACATCCCTTCCCCTGTTCACCTTTATTTGTTTAAGTCTGCTGTGACATGCACATCCCTTCCCCTACACACCTTTATTTGTTTAAATCTGCTATGACATGCACCCTTCCCGTATTCACCTTTATTTTCTATGACCGCTCTTCATCTCATCTAAAACTGCTATATCATACTTATTTCCTTACTCGCTTTATTACATTCCCGCACATATTTTATGAACTAAACTGACTTCTTCCTTTTGTCTTATTTATGCTTTCCATGTTTAATTTTGCTATCTTATTTATTGCCTTTACATATTTTATCATGCAAATACTTGGCAATGTGTTATCATTTCAGCATAAAGCATGCTCCACATCATACTCCACTCGTGCCAACTATCAACATAGCGGCGCTTGATGAGTGTCTGCGCTATTCCGAAATTACCCTTTTTAATTCGGAAAGGCTTATTTGCGGTAGACTAGTCGATCAACGGTGCAATCGAGGATCCCGTGCCTTTCCCTCTCAAGTTGTCCATTTGAGAGTACCAGTCTAGACCATTCTAGATACTCCACTCCAACTAGAAATGTGAATGCATCACGCTAAACCTAGTATGGGTCGAAGCGTTATTAACGTAACAACCCGCTAAGATAAACCTTGTCGAAAGTTCGACGGGATTTCCACAATCCCAATGGACACTATCATATTACGTGTATTACTTGGAGAAAATGTGCCAACGTGTTGACGATTATTGCATAAATAGTCAAGTCTGGAGGAGAAAGGGGATAACCTTTGTTTGTTTGCAGAAAATGATGTACGAAGTCCCTAGGTTTGGTATGGTCCAAAACATACCACCTTTGTTACTTGACTGGTGGAAAGACCTTGCACCTTGCGACAAGAATCATGTGAGAAGGGTACTTGGTGACCTGCCATCCTTGCTTAACATTCGACCAAATAGGGCAATGATTGAGGACGCTACCATGTTCTGGGATGAGAAAAGAGCCGTCTTTCGATTTGGCGATATAGAAATGAATCCTCTCCTAGAAGAAATAGGAGGCTTCACTAAGCTTCCATGGGATAGTCCGGGATTACTAGTACTAGTGAATCCCACCCCCTGCAGTTTTCTAAAGATGTTGGGTTTTAAGAAAAACGATGAGCTGCTCTTTTTAAAGAAATCATACATGATATACAAGGAAATACAGGGGGGATATACTGCTACAAAATGATGCCGTTTGGTTTAAATATTGGAGCCACCTACATGAGATCCATGACAACCATCTTCCACGACATGATATACAAGGAAATACAGGTGTATGTGGATGACATTATCATCAAATCTAAAAGGAGTTCAGATCACATAACAGACTTGAAGAAATTTTTTGACCGGCTTCGAAAATACAATTTGAAGTTGAATCCTGCAAAATGTGCCTTCAGTCCCTGCTGCAAAGTTGTTGGGATTCATCTTCAGTCGCCGAGGGATTGAGTTAGACCATAAAAAGTCAAAGCTATCCAAGACTTGCCACCTCCAAAGAATCAGAAAGATATGATGAGTTTTTTAGGGCGCCTCGATTATATCAGCCGCTTCATAGCACAATCAACCGTGATATATGAGCCAATCTTCAGAATGTGAGGAAAAATGCTGCAACAAGCTAGACTGAAGAATGCCAGAAAGCCTTCGACAAAATCAATAAGTATTTATCTAAGCCGCCCGTTCTGGTCCCACGAGAACGGGGAAGACCTCTACTGCTTTATTTGTCCGTATAAGATAGGGCTTTTGGTTGCGTTTTAGGACAAGATGATGAAACTGGAAGAAAGGAGCAGGCGATATATTATCTGAGCAATATATTCAAGCCTTATGAAGCCCGGTACTCTTTGCTAGAACGCACCTGCTCTGCTTCGACATGGATAGCTCAGAAGTTGAGGCACTAATTCTGTGCATACACTACATATCTCATATCAAGGATGTTTCCGCTAAAATACATCTTTCAGAAACCCATGATTATGGGTAAGTTAGCAAAGTGGAAATTATTGTTGAGTGAGTTCGACATCGTTTATGTAACTCAGAAGGCAGTGAAAGGGCAAGCATTGGCGGATCATTTGGCAGAAAATCCCATAGACGGAGAATACAAACCATTGAAAAAGTATTTTCCTGATGAGGAGGTGTCATTTGTAGGAGAAGATATCACCGAGGCATATGATGGTTGGAGGATGTTCTTAGACGGAGCAACAAATTTCAAAGGGGTGGGTATCGGAGCTGCATTATTATCAAAAACCAGCCAACACTATCCGGTATCCGCAAAACTCAGGTTTTCATGCACCAACAATATGGCGGAATATGAGGCCTGCATCTTGGGACTCAGGTTGGCTATTGACATGAATGTTCAAGAGCTGCTGGTAATAGGAGATTCGGATCTTTTGGTGCACCAGGTTCTAGGAGAATATGCTACGAAGAACACCAAAATATTGCCATATTTGCACCGTGTCAAGAGCTGATCAAGAGGTTCACAAAGATAGAGTTCAAACATGTTCGAAGGATTAAAAATGAGTTTGCAGATGCGTTAGCCACTTTTTCCTCCATGATACAACACCCAGACAAGAATTTCATCGATCCTATCCAAATAGGAATTCATAAGAAGCCGAATTATTGTGCTCATGTTGAAGAAGAGATTGACGGAAATCCGTGGTTCCACGATATCAAGAAGTACCTAGAAAAGGGAGAATACCCAGAGACTGCTACCTATACCTAGAAGCGTACACTTCAAAGATTAGCCAACCATCTCTTTCAAAGCGGATGAATTCTATATAGAAGGATTCCTGACCTGGGATTACTATGGTGTGTCGATGCCAAGGAAGCAACCAGATTGCTCGAGGAAATACATAGCGGAACCTGTAGACCACACATGGATGGTTTCATTTTAGCCAAGAAGATACTAAGAGCAGGGTATTTCTAGATGACTATGGAAACAGACTGCATCAAGTATGTTCAGAAGTGTCACCAATGCTAGATACATTCTGACATGATGCGAGTACCACCCAATAAACTCAATGCAACAAGTTCACCTTGGCCTTTCTCCGCTTGGGGTATGGATGTCATCAGCCCAATCGAACCTGCTGCTTCAAACGGTCATTGGTTCATTCTGCTGGCCATAGACTACTTCGCAAAATGGGTCGAAGCTGCATCTTATAAAGCTGTAACTAAGAAGGTTGTAGCGGATTTTTTTCGGCACCGCATTATTTGTCAATTTGGAGTACCAGAGTCAATCATTACTAACAATGCTGCCAATCTTAACAGCGATATCATGAAATCCATGTGTGAAACATTCGAGATCCAGCAAATGAACTCCACAGCATACAGTTCGCAAATGAACAGAGTCGTAGAAGCCGCCAACAAGAACATCAAGAAGATATTGAGGAAAATGGTGGAGAATTACAAACAATGGCACGAGAAGCTGCCATTTGCTTTACTAGGATATCGTACTACAGTTCGCACATCAATTGGGGCAACTCCCTACCTATTGGTTTATGGTACTGAAGCCGTTATTCCCACCGAAGTGGAAGTTCCTTCCTTAAGAATCATACAAGAAACTGAGCTCAGTGATGCAGAGTGGGTACGAAGCCGGTATGAACAGCTAGCTCATATTGATTGAAAGAGAATGAATGCAGTATGTCACGGTCAACTCTACCAAAACAGAATAACAAGAGCTTTCAACAAAAAAGGTTAGGTCAAGGCAATTCGCACCATGGCAATTAGTGCTCAAGAGAATCTTCCCGCACCAAAATGAAGCCAAGGGGAATTTCTCATCCAATTGGTAGGGCCATAACATGGTTCACCGGGTATTGATAGGAGGAGCTCTTATAATTCCAAAAATGGACGGAGAGATTTGGCGAAAACCTATTAATTCAGACGCAATCAAGTAATACTATGTTTAAGCTTTTTTGCACTTTCTATTTGATGTAACTGAACTACGTTTGACCTGATTCCTGTTTAAGAGGGGATACGTAGGCATCCCTGTGGGTTCGGTCACATCCTAATACAATCTTCATTTCCCCCATGATCAGAAACTAGGGCAAGATCTCGAGTTTGTCCGATTTCATCACGTTTGGAACAGCCAAGGAATGTGTTGTCAGAAGTATGCATTTAAAGCGGGGCAGAATTTTGAGGAGGACCCTCAAAATTCTAAAGCAAGGAAGTTGCAATGTCTCTAAATACGTCACAGTCCCCAGTTCATCTAAATTATTTGATCTCACGCATTATCATATATTTCAAACAACCACATTTTTACAAATAATTTGTCAAATACATACATGTTTTTTGAAAACATTGTTCCTATGGCAGCCAGATGTTACCCGGGGTAACTCAAACAAGGCCTTAAGACAAAAGGCAAAGCAAGGAAATCGAGAGCAGGAACCAACCATCCCCCGCAAAACTCACAATATTTATTTGAATGCAGGTGTTTACCGTAAAAATGGTAATAACAATTAAATTTGTAAATGGGATTCTAAAAATATGTGATCTATTCCCGAGCTAGTTTGAAAGGGTGATTAGTGCTAAATGTGGAGTAAAAACAGTAAAGATCGAGCTAGCCAAAAACGATAATCGAACCAGTGAGGGACGTTCCCGGGCTTAGGACAAGCTAGTAGATACCTCGGGGGCAGGCCTCGAGCCTACCTCGGGCCTATCGAAGATAACCTTATCGAGGGTAATCGGGAAGGGGATAACAGATAAGTATATGTGTATAAGGTTTTATACCGTCAATCTTGAGAAAATGATGAAGAACAAATGAAGAACAATAAAATGTTAGGGCGACCCCGGGGTCGAAGAACACTAATAATTTAGAAGAAAGAAAGAGAGAGAGAGAGAAAGATATTATTGCTTATTGGAGAAGTGGAGCAACATCAGTCCTCTACAAGGTGGGGTGAGTCCCCCTTATATAGGCGAGGGGACTCGGTAAAGTATGCATGTATATTTAATTACAAAATATGGAGATGGGATGGCTTGATGCGATGCCTCAGCATAGGCTCTGGATAGGCCGGCCCTGTCAGACCCAACCGCGTGTCTTGGGAGCTTCCCCTCTTTGTCCTGGCCTTGGCCTCCGTCTGGCCTCGAATCGGGCCTTGATCATCCCGAGGGAGAGAACTAAGTTGTGGCTTCATGTCCTCGGGGTCTCGAGGCACTTCCCCGATATGGCTTATTAGTGGGAAATCAGGCCCTCTAATTTCACCGCGTATAGATAGTCTCCGCATTTCTCGAAACGAAGCGATGGGAAACAACTATGACCATTGACTCCTCGAGCTCCTCATGGCGACATTATTCTGACGATTCGAACCATGGCGCAATCTTTTTGTGATAGATGGCATATCTCATAGATTCTTGCTCAATACACTGTCATTTTGCGGCACCGGTCCGGTTGTAATAAAAGTCCCGTAGGATTCTAGAGCCTTCCTAGGAAGAGCGTCGACGTTGCCTCGTTAAAAATCTCTACCGGTAAAAAAGCTCGTTTAGGGGTAAAAAATCTGATCAAAGAAAAAGAGCGCAACGGACGTTTTGAAGCCTCGGAATCTTTGAGCCGGGATATCATCCTGATTACCTTGGTCATTGCCCTGCACAAAGGCAACCGTGAAGTAGAAGATGGGGAGAGGGATGGGCCCTTCTTGTCATCTTCTTTACTTCTGTGTAGAGACCCCTCGTGGGCTTTTGCAAACGTATACCATGACCCCTCGGGGGCCGTTGTACACGGACTTTTGTGAACATGAATATATTCCTTTGACTTCTGCTTTTGACTTTTGCCTAGTAACGGCATGTGTTCATACCCCTCGAGGCCCTTTGAATGCCTTCTTTTACTTCTTGACTGCTGATATTTGACTTAGGTACGAGCGTCCTGTCCGCTCCTCTATTGATTGGCATGGCTCTCTTTCGAGGCCATCATTATACCTCAGGGCAATCCTGGATTGAACGGATAGAACCGGGCTGTCGGGGCCCTTCAAATTGCATGGAGATAGTGTGTCGAATTTCGGGGCCTTCGAGGATGTTATCCTGGATGAAGGCCAGCTTCGGGTACGGGGGGTCCCCTTTGATTTTCCATGCGGACATCTTCCTTTAGATACGTACGAGATAGATTTTTCGCTGAGGGGTTGCCTACACTTAGGAACTACTTCGAACCTTTGGCGCTTGTTAGCTTTGATTATGGGCCGTTGTAGCTTGTCGTGATAGCTTGTTCCGGTCTCCAACTGATTAGCAAGGCTCTTCCCCGATTCTTTTGTCGTACTTCAGACCAATGGAGGACCGACTGGATAAGGTCGAGCTATCTCGGCATGCCAATTTGTTTGGAGATCGCGCGTCGAATTTCGGGGCCTTCGAGAACGCTACCCTGGATGAAGGTCATCTTCGGGTGCCCCGGTGGGCACTGTCGATTTTGATGTAGATAACTCTTTTAGAGAGAATAAGGTCGGCTTCTGTTTGAGGAGCTTGCCTATGTTTGGGTGCTTCTTTGGGCCCTTCTAGAGCTTTAGTGATCGGGGCTTCCGGGGTTTACTCCTCTGGAGAGGGGATCGCGAGCCCAGGCGCATGCCTTGCGCCCGGTACCGGCAATTTGGAGCTCATCGTGACCCTGTTTCTTGGGGTCGGGGGTTCCCAATGTGAAATGATACCTTGAGCATGGAGGTAATTCGCGTGGTCCCTCATGCTTTGTCGTCTGTTGGAGGATGTTCTCCGGGTCGGGTATCGACCCGTCGGTTCGTACCGAGGCTATTGGCTTCCTGGAGCTTACCTCGATCAGGCGAACGCCGTTGCCTCTTGCATATAAGAGGGGTGGCTTCGGCCTTTCGCGGGGCTTCATTATTTTTGGGTAGCTATTCTTCTATTTCGGCGTAGGGCTCTTTATTTCCTAGAGTGCGAAAAGCGTTGGTGCTTGCCCTTGCTTTATTTTGTCAGTTTTGCCATAGTGATGGCGATCACTTCGGGACCGGCATGGCAAAGGGTGGAGAATGATGTTCCCGGTGCTCGGGAGTCGAAAGATTTCGCTCTGGAGATGGCGTACTTGCTAAGAGAGGGACACCTAGAGATGGTGAGGCGACGCTGCGGGTGGAGTGAGGGGGTGACACTACGGGTGCTTTCCCCAGGTGAAGGCATCGCAGACTCTGTTGATGGGTTCCTGAGTGTGCAGCTATACCCCTTTGCATGTTGGCCCCCCTGATAGGGTTGTGCTTGACTTTTGTTTGAAGCATCGGGTTACTCAGGCGCAGATTCATCCGTTGTTTTGGCGAACGGTGCTAATGATGAGATTCTTTTGGGAGAAAGCCGGGCTTGAGTTCACGCTTGATCATCTCATCAGGCTATATCGGCCTTCTTATCATCGAGGCTTGCTAACCTTGAGGGGTCGTTCGCCCATGCCCTTCGTTGTCGACGATGAGGAGGGAGGAGATCGAGAGTGGGCCAGTTGGTTCGTCCGAGTCCGGACGACTGATATTACTCCTGTGGAGTTGCTGTCATTCCCCAAGGGGTGGAATCACGCACGTAAGTGAGGCGCTTTGTCGCTCTTTCAGATTTTGTTCATGGCAAAAATCGGCAAAATAACAATTCTATTTCCCCTGTTGCAGCAACTTCATGGACGCCGGGTCAAGTCCATGATCTGCCCGGTTGGGTTCGGAGGTTGGTGACCTGTTCGTCCTGCGACGAACGCAGGTGGCGAGCTATGTCCTGCATCAGGTGGGGAGCGGAACATCAAGGAACGTGCGTACGCTGCTTTTCTCCTGCTAGCGTATACCGAGGTAACATTTTCCCATCTCATTTGTGCTGGATTCGCTGTTTGCAGCTATCAGGCAATTCCTTCGGGCGAGGCAGCATTTTTCTGGAGAGGAGATGGAGTCGTCGGCCTCCGGGCCGAGAGATGGCGGTAATAAGAGGGACTGGATCCCACAAGGCGAAGGAGACCTTAGTAGCACTTGTCGAGCTCGTATTTCTGAGGACGGGGCATCGCCCGAGTCTGCTATTCCCGGAGCGCATGTTTCCCGGCAAACGGCTCCTTTGAGCGAGCACGTTGTGTCCGGGGCCGGTTCTTCTGGGGTCGCAGGGGCAGGGCCGACAAGAACATGTTCTGATCTAGAGGAAATCTGCCGTCTTCACTTTGTGGTGAGTTTTTGTGGTGAGTTTGTGCACAGTTTTCTTGTATCCCGCATCTTCCTCCCGTCATTGGTTCCTTCATGCGCAGGCCTGCGATAGGCTTAAGTCCGAGCTGTTTCGCCAAAAGGCCAAGTTTCAGGGGATTCTGGATGAAGGAGAATCCCTTAGGCTTCTTTGCAAGGAGAATGAAGGTGAGCTGCAGTATTGGCGATATGAGGCGTACCAGAGCTCAAACTATGAGAGCTATTTGGTAGACCAGGTAACTTCCTGTAGTGCGTGTGTTTGCTTCTTTTTAATTTTTAGGGTTAACCTCTTCTTGCCGTGTTAGCTGCAGAAAAGGACAAAGGCCTTGGAGTACCTCAAGGGCGACGTCAACCGCATCAGAATTGCTTGTGGGGAGCTGCAGGCACGAGCTTTGGAGGAGATGAATGCTTCGGCCAAGGTCCTTGCCCTCGAGGTCCAACTCCGCTTGACTCAAGACAACGCCAAAGTTCAAGCGGATATGATTGGGAAACTTGAATCGGACTTCTCAAAGGTTAGAGCCGAGGTAATTGACACCCACGCCGAGTTGAAGCAAACCCTAGACCGGGAGCGAAGGATCGAGGAATATGTCCGTTGCAAATCCCGGAGGGAGGTGTTCGAAGAAATCGGTGCAAGGGGCTTCATTCTCTCAGAAGAGTTGGCTCGAGCACGGGTGGATGAACGCAATGCTCGGTCGCTTCTCGTCGATGTCGCGGAGGGCGATTTTGGCAAGTTGTAGCTTTTAAGCGCAGAGTGTAGATTTTGCCGTTTTGTAGCTTGGCTCCAAATGTATGTAGGGCATGCCTGTAGATGGAGAATACGCTTTTTCTTGCGCACATGATATATAAGGAGAAGTTTCAAAGTTTTGTTTCTTCTGTACCTTTTCCCTGCTGTTGTTTCTGATCAGGCAGGCTGGTCTTGGCGTTTGGCGAGGTCCTTCTCAGTTCGGAACTGGTCGGGCGGTCCCGGGGACCCCTAAGTGTGATTCTTGATGTGAGCAAGTCCTGGACCTCCATGCTCGGCCTGGCTGTTTAGGCTTAGTTTCTGAGTTGGGCTTCGACTCGAGCCTTATTATCTTTGCATTTCTTGTGCCCGTGCTTACGGGTGGTAGTCGTATTTTCCTGTGCCCTTGGGCATCTACTGTTTCGACTGTTTTGGGTCCAGTTTCCGAGTCACATTGTGACTCGAGCTCCAGTTAACCCTTAGGTTTTCCTGCCAGCATGGTCGGATGGTGACGGACCTTTGTGCTTCTGGGCTGAAGTGATCTTGTGGTCGCGTGGCCTGGGGATTTAGTTGGCTGATGATGGTATCATCCGAGCCACGTCCTTAGGCATATTGCTTTTTAGCTATTTTAGTGGCCTAGTCTCCGAGTCCTGCTATGACTCAGGCTGCGATCGGCCTTTATATCTCATCAAATCTTTGGGCGATGATAGTGGCGCTTGTGCCGTGCCTTTAGGCGTGCTATATTTTCTGGGTCCAGTCTCCGAGTCGCGTTGCGATTCGAGCTGTAATTGACCTTTTGAGTTTCCCGATTCCCTGGTCGGCGATAGTGGCATTTGTGTCGTGCCCTTAGGCACATTATAATTTTCGGGCTTAGTCTCCGGGTCGCGTTGCGATCCGAGCTGTAATTGACTCTCGAATTATCGTAAATTTCCGGCTGACGATAGTGTCTTCCCATTTTCCGCCCTTGGGCGCTTGGCGATTCTCGGGCCTAATCTTCGGGTCGCGTTGCGATCCGAGCTGTAATTGACCCTTACATCTCATTGAGATCCTGCCGACAGTAGTACTTATGCCATGCCCGTGGGCGTATTGCAATCTTCGGGCCCAGTCTCCGGGTCGCGTTGCGATCCGAGCTGTAGTTGACCCTTAGATTTGACTGCATTTCTGGCGATGGTGGTATTTATGTCGTGCCCTTAAGCATATTGCACTTTTCCGGGTCCAGTCTCCGAATCGCGTTGCGATTCAAGCTGAATCGACCGCTAGCTTTTGTTGAATTTCCGACGATGATGGCATTTATGCCGCTTGGTCGTAGAGACCTTTTGATATGTAGCCCGTAGGCTTCGTACAGTTAACTATTTTGGATCTGGTCTCCGAATCGGGTTACGATTCGAGCTCATTTTAATCCTCAAGTTGTCATGATACTTTAGCTGGCGACAATGGCTCTAACGTTGTCTGGTCGTAGAGACCTTTCAATATGTGTCCTGTAGGATTGCTTAGCTGACGACAATGGCTCTTACGTTGTTTTTTGCCTGTGGGCTTTTGTGTAGGTTTTGTATCCGCTCATTAAGGTCTTTTTGTAATATTTTGCCTAACCCGTCGTCGGTTCCAGAGGAACCTCGATTTCAAGTCTTGTCGGCGATGATTCGAGCACCTTGTAAGGTTCATAGCTCGTAGGTCGAGTAGATCGACGCTTTGCATTTTTTGGAGCCGACATTGTCGGGCTCATTTTTGCCTGTGGAGGGAAGCTTGTGTTTAATCGGTTCTTTCCGAAGTAGATTCAGAGGATTTTTTAGCAATAGTCGGGCATCCCCGAGTTGCGTTATTTGGCATGTATCAGCCGTTTCGACCGTAGTCGTATGCGTTTGGCCGTAGCCATTTTTTATCCGTTAGTGATAGTTTAGGCGTCTAAATCGAGGGTATGCCCATTAGGGAGTCTTACAAATGCGACGTATAGTCTATGTATCGGGATTTTCATGCCTGTTGAGGTCTTACAGTTTGCCATGCCTATTGAGGTCTTACAATTTATAGAGAATAGAACTAGTTTTGCTGAGGCTGCCCGTTAAGGTCTTACAATTTTGGATTTTCCAGTGCGTGGCGATTCGCGACAGTCTCCGAGTCATCGAGTTCGCTTGAAGATAGCTTCTCGTGAGCTCGGAGCTGTTTTTCGGAGGCTAGGTGAGCCCGGAGTTCCGACCCTGGGGTCGCGCCAGTTGTTGAATTGCTCATGGTGAGTCTCCGAATATATCGGATCATTCTAGGCCTGAATACCACCTTTTGTAGACTTGGAGTTGTATCGTGAGGTCTTCGTGGGCCCGAAGTCCCGACCCTGTGGTCGTGGGGGTGCTAAATCAGTTAAGTCTCTGAGTATATCGGATCTGTTTGATGGAGAAGCATTTACCGCGAATATGTCGAAATAATCTTTCTCGAAATAGGAAATGCCGAGAAGATATTCTTTATTGCTTGGAGCAGATATAGGCTGTAAGTATATATGGTCTCGTTTTTATGAGCTCGGCCTGCACTGGTTCGGCTCTCCCGATCATTTAATCTGCTTGTATGGTTCTGTTTCGAAGCCGAGCCTGCCATTTGTTGGCCCTTCCGAGGGGATGATGCCCTGGTCGAGGAAAGAGAGCTCATCGGATCCTGCAGGGGCCTCGGATATCCGAGTGGAGTTCGGGATTTATGAATGCCTTGGCTGACTGCCTGCATACAGATTAGCGACCAGAAAAGGAAGGAAATGATAAAGAGAGCGGAGTAGTTCTTCTTTTCTGCGAGGTGCATATGCGGTGTTTCGGGGGGCTAGCCCTGCTCCATTCGTCTGCCACGTCCGGCCAGGCCTGACCGAAGATGTGGTTATGCCTACCCTTTGACCTCATTCAAGGTCAATGCCGGCAATGGGTCATATGGTGAGGGATCCCCTCTCGTCGCTCGTGGCTAAATACATTAGCCCTGCGTTTGCTGTGGGGTTTTACACCTTTGGCGGAGTAGGGCCGGAATTGCGTCCCGGGCGATGTATTCGCCGTTGTTTGTACAAAGCGTCTGCATCCTGCGTCACCCGACGTATTAGCCTGAGCTCGTGTGGGCCGCGCAGGGGGGGGGCGATTTGGATGTTGTGGCAACCGCCATTGGGGACATATTAGTGGTCCGGCATGAGGGCGACATTGGTCCAGATTGTCTTATCCCGACATTATCGGTACAACTTTGGCTGATACACCTGTAATCATTAATGTGTGTTTTATTTGAAAATGAGCTCGAACGAAAGGAGGGATTACCAATACGTTAATGTGATGCCGAGGTGGAATCGACGTCTTTTTCCTCGAGCGAGAGGGTGTCCTTGGGGAGTATTCCCCGATATCGTCCCTTTCTGGCGACAGGCACTTGCACTCTATGCTCTACGGATCTTAGCAGGGTGCCTCCATCCTTTAGCGGTTGTGACGATATGCCACAACTTGCAACTTGCCGACTCTGCTTTGTTCGATTTCCCCTTGTCCGTTGAGCTGGATTCGGGTTCGCTTGCTTGGCGATGCTTTGTGGTCACCTTTGTTGGATGGCGTAGTTGCTGCTCTCTTGGGTCTGTAACCCCGAGCATTTCGTGACTCTCGTGGTGGGCCACGGTTTCCTTCGAGGGGTTTTGGTCGAATAGGTCCAAGCCACCCGGAGTTCCCGGCTTCACTTATGGTGGCCACTATGCTTGGAACTGCAACATTGAAGTCGCTCTATCGGGCGAGGTTTTTTTGCCGGTTGCGTCTTGTTGAATCTGGTACCGTTGGGGGTTCCTCGAAGGTTTCGCCTTTGGGCTACTGCCTTGTTGTTGCGAGATGCGCTATACCTCGGATCGTTTCTTCTGTTCGCGCCATATGGATGATGGCTTCATTCGTTTAGTGTCGGCTTCTCTGTTGGGGATCTGCCTGGATATGCCGATCCACTGAGGGTTTCTCGAGGGTTATCCGCGGCTCTGACCTGGGTCCGGTGTTGGTTGCTGGTATATGACCAAGACTCGAACGGATATCCGACTAACCTTTGCTCGAATTGCTCCGGAGATGCCGGGTATGCTTTGTTTGGGTTTTGGGCGAAGGCCTGTTCCCCCCTACTATTCGGGACCGGGAGTGGTCTCGTTTGTCTTGTTGGATAGCGGGGCGTGGCTTCCCGTGATATTTTATTTCTTCCTCTTCTCCCGGCCTTCGGCGCGTTGCTCTTCTGGCATTATTCCAATATCATTGGCGTGTGTTTCCACGGATCGTGACAGTATGGTGAGCGGGTCCTCGAGATCGGATGTCGTACAATGATACCGCTATGTGGTTTCTTCCAGGGGAATTTCTTCGAATCTCCTCATCGGGACGGACCCGAGTTCTTCATTTTGGGGGTCGCCGTTCCTGAAGGGGCATGCATGAGTGGAGATGTACCTGTGAGGACTTGGGGTCCTGTCTTCCCCAGGGAATTTTGTTGTTTCTGAGTTCCGCAAAATGAGTCCGGGATCGTATCTCCGGGAGACGGTTGCTGTAGGAGTCTCCGCGAGCGTGAGTCGATCTTTTCGCTAATGTCCTCTAGCATCCTTACCGTTACAGGATAGGTCGTTGGTTCGTCGTTGCCCGATACCTTGGATACTGGCTCGGGGCGGGTAGATATTTTGGGTGCTATCGCGCCAAGAGTCTTTGGGCGGCTCTGCAGCTGAGAAATAGCCAAACTTTGTTCTTGCAACATTTCAAAAATAACACGAAGATCAACTTCCCGTTCTACCGGGGCTGGGATTTTTCGGGTTTCCTGTTGGTTAGCGTGTTGTGTGCCGCCATCGAAGTGCAAGACTTCGTTACCCCGCTATGCAGCGTATGAATCCGTATCCACTCGGACCGATCTGGATGCGTTACCGGGGTCCTGCTATGTTGCGCCAGCCGTTAGGATGGGTACATTGTTTTCCTTGCGATTTATGGGGTTATCGTCCTCGATTTCCCTTATCGAGCTGACCATTAACTTGAAATCGAAAGGTCTTGGGCAAGAAAAAGTGTGAGAGATATCGTGCGTTTAAGTGACGAAACTAGGAAGAAAATAATCACTATTATTTTTAGCCCCACGGTGGGCGCCAAACTGTTTACCGTGAAAATGATAATAACAATTAAATTTGTAAATGAGATTCTAAAAATATGTGATCTATTCCCGAGCTAGTTTGAAAGGGTGATTAGTGCTAAATGTGGAGTAAAAACAGTAAAGATCGAGCTAGCCAAAAACGATAATCGAACCAGTGAGGGACGTTCCCGGGCTTAGGACAAGCCAGTAGATACCTCGGGGCCAGGCCTCGAGCCTACCTCGGGCCTATCAAAGATAACCTTATCGAGGGTAATCGGGAAGGGGATAACAGATAAGTATATGCGTATAAGGCTTTATACCGTCAATCTTGAGCTAAATGACGAAGAACAAATGAAGAACAATAAAATATTAGGCGACCCCAGGGTTGAAGAACACTGATAATTTAGAAGAAAAAGAGAGAGAGAAAGATATTATTGCTTATTGGAGAAGTGGAGCAACATCAGTCCTCTACAAGGTGGGGTGAGTCCCCCTTATATAGGCGAGGGGACTCGGTAAAGTATGCATGTATATTTAATAACAAAATATGGAGATGGGATGGCTTGATGCGATGCCTCAGCGTAGGCTCTGGATAGGCTGGCCCTGTCAGACCCAACCGCGTGTCTTGGGAGCTTTCCCTCTTTGTCCTGGCCTTGGCCTCCGCCTGGCCTCGAATCGGGCCTTGATCATCCCCGAGGGAGAGGACTAAGCTGTGGCTTCATGTCCTCGGGGTCTCGAGGCACTTCCCCGAGATGTTATTAGTGGGAAATCAGGCCCTCTGATTTCACCGCGTACAGCAGGCACAATGAACATAACAGGAATATTCGCAAATACATACGCACAGCAAAATCACTATCTTCATAGCGACAGAGTTGCCAACTGCAAGGACATCAAGCTAAGAAATACTTTACTCTCTCTCAGCTATTCATTGCTTTTATTGCATAGGGCTAAGCACTGCCCTCATCATCGAACAAGGCTAAACACTGCCTTCTTTGCATGAGACTGAACATTGTCTCCATTATTGCATAAGGCTAAGAACTGCCTATCTTTGCATGAGACTAAGCATTGTCTCCATCCCTTGCATGAGGCTAAGCATTGCTTCCATTATTGCATAAGGCTAAGCATTTCCTTTCCCTGCTAGAGACTAAGCACTGTCTCCTTTCCTTGCATGAGACTAAGAACTATCTCCACTCTTTGCCTGAGGCTAAGCACTGCCCTCGTCATCGCAAAATGCTAAACACTGCCTTCTTTGCGTGAGACTGAACATTGTCTCCATTATTGCATAAGGCTGAGCACTGCCTTTTTTTTGCATGAGACTAAGCACTGTATCCATCCCTTGTATGAGACTAAGAATTGTCTCCACTCTTTGCCTTAGGCTAAGCACTGCCCTCGACATCGCACAAGGCTAAACACTGCCTTCTTTGCATGAGACTGAACATTGTCTCCAATAGTGCATAAGGCTGAGCACTGCCTTTTTTTGCATTAGACTAAGCACTGTATCCATCCCTTGCATGAGACTAAGCACCGTCTATATCCCTTGCATGAGACTAAGCATTGCCTCCATTATTTCATAAGGCTAAGCATTGCCTTTCCCTACCAGAGACTAAGCACTGTCTCCTATCCTTGCATGAGACTAAGCACTGTCTCCACTCTTTGCCAGAGGCTAAGCACTGCCCTCACCATTGCATAAGGCTAAACATTGCGTCTCCTTACATTAGACTAAGCATTGTTTCCACTCTTTGCATAAAGGTAAACGCTGCCCTCACCTTGCATAAGGCTAAAACACTGCCTTCCTTTGAGACTAAGCACTCTCTCCAGTCCTTGCACGAGGCTAAGCATTGCCTCTATTACTGCATATGGCTCAACATTGCCTCTCTTTGCATGAGACTAAACACTGTCTCCGCTACACTGCATAAGGCTAAGCACTATCTCCTTTCTTCGTACTAGGGCTAAGCACTACCCTCATATCATACAAGGCTAAGCCTAGTCTTGTCTCGTCCTCGCATATTACTAAGCATCACATGTTTCGCCTATCAAACGATAGATATCGCTATATCTTTGCATTTCATAGGCTGAAACACCGACACATTATTCGAAGGCGCATAGTCCAAAGGCACCATCCTCATAGCCTGAAGACACCATTCCTTGGCCTGAGGATCTCGAAACTGGACATCATCATTCAAATGCATCATAGTTTAAAGGCATCATCTTCATGGCCTAAGAACACTATTTCATGGCCTGCGACTACCTTACCATACTCTTCATGGCCCAGGGCTTCATGGTCTAAGGACATCATCCTCATCGTCCAAAGACATCTCTCATGGTCCGAAGGGAACTTGTATCATGTTTAATTTCGCAATAACCCCGTATATTCGCGTACATCGTGTTTTACGTTTTGCAGGTAATTGGGGAGGTAACCATCTATAAACAGGAGCAATCTTCATTCCAGTTTCCGTTCACAACATTCATATCCTTTGACTACATTCAAACGTAACCAACGACCAGTTGTTGACTAACTTTTACTCCATAGCCGATCAAATATCTGCCTTGTAATACACCCGTAACGTTCAAAGTCGCATTCGTGACTCCACCTAAATTTATCCGTTACTTACGATAATATCCTGCCTAAAGCAACCTTTGCAAAACATACGACCGCTCTTATAACAACTCCATCGATTTCGTTCGCCATTGAATCCAGAACTACACACGACCTGCTTCGCGTAAAATCCGGGATATGTAGGCACCTCAAAAACCAGGGTTCGGCCCCCATTTTTCAAATCACATCATTCCCCATTCAATTCAGACAAAATTGGTCATTATTTTCTTTATCCGACAATTCTTTCATCATTCCCAGGTACAAAGGGGTAGCTGTTGATACCTAATTCTGCCCTCATATTTTTCTGCCCTATATATATAATATATATATATATATATATATATATATATATATATATATATATATATATAATATTATATATATTATATATATATATATATATATATATTTATTAAAACGTCATTTTGCATCATTACTTAATTTACAAGATTTATACAAATAGTTTTATAATTTTTTCCATAATTTTATAGCTTTAAAATTAATTTTCTTGAATTTAGATTACTTGAATATTTATTGATTACCCCTTAAATTATTATATGATGATCTAATTATCCAAATTTATTATTTTTCATCAACATATATGTTTCAGAATATTTTATTTTATTTTATGTAAGTATATTTGTATTTTTAAGCTATTCACATAATTTTACAATAATAGCCTGTATTCATGCATAATTACGCTTTTATTACATTATTTGTGCCAAAATAGCATTTTATATTTTTATAATATTAAGTTATTATTTTCAATCATTCTATTGCATAAGTAACATTTTATTATTTATTATTAATTATTTCATTTAAACAATTTTGTGTATTTGAAACATGACCCAAATTATATAATTTTTCGGACCACACTATTGACCGAAACCCCTCAAATCTCTAGCCCAACTTCCCTAGCCCAATACCAGCCACCCACTACCCTACACCCGTCCACTAATCCGATCCGCCTCTCATTAAATCATGGCTATTGATCTTGGTTATAGTAGTTAGCTTTGGCTCTAATCATTTCACATTTCTCTAAGCTAAATCCTTATAGAACCGTCTTCTGATTCAGTTTAGGCTATTTTGAATTCTCAAAGGAGATGTGAGAGCACTTGTGGTGAATTATAGTGAATGGTGTTCCCTCAAAAATGAAGGAGAATGAGCCTCACTATTTTTATATATGTATACTAAGCATAGGAAACTCCGTCGGATCCTCATGCAAAAGGGATCACCGTGCCCCGGCACAGTACTTGGTGAGACATTTGTCACAAGCTTACCAAAATGTGTAACCGCCTTCTAGCCTCAAACGCATCGCCAGCTGATTGGCCGCGCTAGAAGCCCACACTTATAAAGTTTTATTTAGGTGTGGGTTGTAACATCGGGCTCAGATGGGATGAGTCAAGTTGGACTAATATTTTATAGGTGAAATTTTCGCGTTGTCTCCAATTTGTTTAGAGAAAAAAGTTAGTTTATGAGTAATATTTTAGAATTTAAGATCAACTAGAACTTCTCTGACAATCTATGATTACAATTAGATTCCATCTCAAAGAGTCAAACTTCATATAATTTCATACGGGAAACAAATACAGCTCTTATATTTCTTAATTACCAACGGTAAATTGCTCTTCTAAATCTATTATTGGTGAGAATTCTGTATCGATTGAGTTAATCTATTATGGCAGTAGTTTGCACTTTTGCCATTTTCACCTTCTAACTTACATTGTGCATTTGTTGGTTTTAGGTGGCCTTGCTGTTTGGAACATAGGCAAAAGTTAAAGTCGCTCAATGTTGTTTCACCTATGTAAGGTTAGGCTCATAGTAAGTTTGGACAACTTAATTATGTCAGTAATTTAGCTTTTTCTTTTGTTTGAAAAAATAAATTTACCTAGATATTTAAAGATAGGTTTCAGCTAGCGGAGTGGAAGAACAACTGTCGAAGATTCGCTAAAATTATTGAAATTGACATAAAAAGACATTGATAACAAATAAATTGATACATGTATAGTTTAATATCATGTGTGTATATTGTTAAGAGTGTTTGTACCATCAGTAGTGGTCCATGTGAGGTCCAGTCCTCAACTAAAAACTAAATAAAAGAAAAGAAAAAATATTGATTGGTCGAGAAAGAGGCAATTGAGGCGCCTGACTTTGTGACAAGTTGTAGGCAAATTGCAAATGCAAATTGCATAACCAAATCGAACAAGCCAATTTCATTGGCTATTTGGACGGCAGGTTTTGTTATAAATAGAAGCCTCCGTTCTTCATTTCAAACACATCAAATCGAGAGAAGCAATAGAGAGTTAGAGAGAGTAATCCACAGATTATAGTATGTGAGATAAATAGTGAGTATGAGTAATATCGTAGTGAAGTGTATAAAATAAAGAGTGTTATTCTTTTGAAGTTGTAGTAGTCTCTTGACACTACTGTCACGATCCAAACCAACCGCCGTGATGGCACCTATGGTGGAACTAAGCAAGCCACTACTCAACCATTTCAACACAGTAAAAGCTTCAAAAAATATATACAGAAGCAATTAATATATAAGGAAAAACCTTTTAAAAAAAGAATAAGTCCGCAACACAATACAAATCTCGGCCAAAAGCGGGGTGTCATCGAGTACATGAGCATCTATACCGGAATACAGTCTACTACAATGTCTAAGGAATTAGAACTGAAATACAGATAAACATAATGAAGGAGAGTCAAGGCAGGCGAACGCCATGCAGCTATCTCGATAGTCTCTCGAGATCCTGACTCCTCAATCAGCAGCCACTGTGACCAGAAGCACCTAGATCTGCACACGAGGTGCAGGGTGTAGCGTGAGTACAACCAACTCAATAAGTAACAAATCCAACCTTTGAACTAAAAGTCTGTGACGAACTCAACCGGCGCAATTCATTAAAGAAATAACACTACAGAAACGTAGGCATGCTTTCAAGTTCAATAGATAACTCAAAACAAAAATATAGATCAAATCTCAATGATATGAAGAATATAACTCCTCTACTTCTACATGCCAGTGCACTTGGTGTATATTATGCACCATGCTGACAGCCTCACGTGCTCACACTCTCAAATGCTCAATCACTCGGTACTATATGGCCCATATGGCTTAGGGAAGATCCATCCCGGAATATATACATCACTGACTATCAGTCACCCAGTACCGAGTAGGGCCTATCTAGTCCATGGAGAAGATCCATCTCTAGCTATATAATTCTTCGGATAAGATCTATGTCAAGGGAAGATCCATCCCTCAATAATATCAACCGCGCTTACTGGGGTGTGTGCAGACTTCGGAAGGGCTCTTTCAGCCCAAACGCTATAATAATTAGTATAACCGCTGTGACGTTCAGCCCGATCCCATAATGTCACTCATAATCAGGCTCTCGGCGTCACTCAGTCATCAATCTCTCAAGTCTCACTCACAGGCTCACAAATGTCATACAACTAGCCCGAACATGATGATATGATGAATCAATAAATAACAACAGAGATTGAGATATGATATGAAATGAATAAATATGACCGAGTACGAAATATCAATGAAATAAGTAACTCAACAGCATGAACTGACCACTACGGGTCCCAACAGTACCAACATATAGCCTAAGCAAGATCTCTAGCATGATTGACAGCTTAATTACTTTATTACATGGTGAAAATACAGATATCAACAAGTTAGAACCACTTTATAGTGCCATGGAATCGACCAGGCCACAATTCTCACGGTACGCCTGCACGCCCGTCACTTGGCATGTGCGACACTTCAATACCAATCACATAACACATAATTTGGGGTCTCGAACCCTCAGAACCAAGTTTGAAAGTGTTACTTACCTCATTCCCAGCAAAACTCTACTCTAACACGCCTTTACCTCTCAAATCACCCTTTCAACGTCTCGAATCTAGACACAAGTAGTACAATACAATCAATACGGGCTAAAGGAACAAATTCTACATGAAATTACGAAGTTATAACTCAAAAATCCGAAATCAGCTCAAACCCGGCGCGCGGCCCACGTCTCAAAATCCAACAAAAGATACAAAACTCAAAAGCCCAATCGACCACGAGTCTAACCATACCAAAATTATCAAAATCCGACATCAAACTGCGGCTGAAACCACCAAAATCAACTCTCCAAATGCCTAGCCTCAAACCCCAAGTTACACTTCAAAAACACTACCAACTAGGTGAAAAATCATTGGGGAAACATAATTATTGAAGAAAGATGAACACGAGGAACTTACCTCAAGAATCCCCTTGAAAATCCTCTCAAAAAATCTCCAAAATCCGAGCTTAAAATGTTAAAAATGGTGAAAATCGCGGAACCCTCGCATATATAGGTTGTGTCAAGTCATACCGCTTCTGCGACCTTGCAGGAGCGCCTAATAGCTCGCTTCTGCAGCTACCTACGCACCTGCACCCAAATACTCGCTTGTGCGAAAGCGCTTCCACGCCAACATGTCTGCATCTGCGGCTTCTGCTCAAATCCTTCCTGGACGCTTCTGCAGTCCCTTTCTCGCTTTTGCGAGCTCGCACCTACGGTGCCCACTCCACAGGTGCTATTAGACCAGCAGTGACAAAAATTTTAGCTGCTTCTCTAATTCAATTCCAAGTCCGTTAACCACCCGTAATCACCTCGAGGCCCCCGGGACCTCGAGGTGATTACCAAACATACCAACAAGTCCTAAAACACGATACAAACTTAGTCGAGCCTCTAAATCAGCTCAAACAACATCAAAAACACAAATCGCACCCCAAATCAAGCCTAATGAACTTTTAAATTTTCCAAATTCCACAACCAACGCCGAAAGCTATCAAATCACGTCCAATTGACCTCAAATCTTGCACACAAGTCACAAATGACACCACAAAACTACTCCAACTTCCTGTAATCCAATCCGACCCCAATATGAAAAAGTCCACTACCGGTCAAACTTTCCAAAATTCCAACTTTCGCCATCTCAAGCCTAATTCTACTACGGACCTCCAAATCACAATCCGAACACGCTCCTAAGTACAAAATCACCTAACGGAGCTAACAGAACTATCAAAATTCAAATCCAAGGTTGTTTACACATAAATCAACATCCGGTCTACTTTTCCGACTTAATCTTTCACTTATGAGACTAAGTGTCTCAATTCACTCTGAAATCTCTCCAGGCCCGAACCAACAAATCCGGTAAGTCATATAATAGTTGTAGAGAACAAAAGGAGAAGTAAATGGGGGAACGGGGTTACAACTCTCAAAATGACCGGCCGGGTCGTTACATCCTCCCCCTCTTAAACAAACGTTCATCCTCGAACGATTTTAGAAACATACATGGAGTCACAAATAGGTGTGGATATCTTCTCTGCATCTCCTGCTCGGTCTCCCAAGTAGCCTCTTGAACTGGCTGACGCCTGCACTGCACCTTCACTGAAGTTATATCCTTTGACCTCAACTTTTTAATCTGCCAATCCAAAATGGCCACCGGCTCCACACCATAAATCAAATGACCATCGAATTGAACCGTGCTGAAATCCAAAACATGAGACGGATCGTAGACATACTTCCGGAACATAGAAACATGAAATATTGGATCCACACTCGACAAACTAGGTGGAAAGGCAAGCTTGTAAGCCACCTCTCCAATCCTATGCATTACCTCAAATGTCCCAATAAACCGAGGGCTCAAATTGCCCTTCTTCACGAACCTTATATCACCCTTCATGGGTGACATTTTCAGCAGAACCTTCTCCCCAACCATGTAAGACACATCACGGACCTTCCTATCGGTATAGCTCTTCTATCTAGACTGCGCCGTGCGAAGCCGCTCCTGCATCAATTTAACCTTGTCCAATGTATCCTGAACCAAGTCTGTGCCCAATAGCCTAGCCTCACCCTGCTCAAACCAACCCACCAGAGATCTACACTGCCTCCCATACAAAGCTTCATACGGAGCCATCTGAATGCTCGAATGATAACTGTTGTTATAGGCAAACTCCACGAGTGGCAAAAACTAGTCCCATAAACCCCCGAAATCAATGACACAAGCACGTAGCATGTCCTCCAATATCTGGATAGTGCGCTAGGACTGTCCGTCCATATGAGGGTGAAATGTTGTGCTCAACTCAACTTAAGTGCCAACTCTCGCTGCACGGCTCTCCAAACTGCAATGTAAATCGCGTGCCTCTATCTGAAATGATGACAACTGGCACACCGGGAAGGAGACCAATCTTTCGGATAAATCTCAGCCAACCGATCTAAAGAATAAGTAGTACCCACTGGAATGAAGTGCACGGACTTGGTCAGCTGATCCACAATCACCCAAATAGCATCAAACTTCCTCGAAGTTTGCGGGAGCCCAACTACAAAATCCATGGTGAGCCGTTCCCACTTCCACTCTGGGATCTACGTCCTATAAAGTAATCCACCCGATCTCTGATGCTCATATTTTACCTGCCGACAGTTAAGACACCGAGCTACGAACCCCACTGTATCTTTCTTCATTCTCCTCCACCAATAGTGCTGCCTCAGGTCCTGGTACATCTTCGCGGCACCCGGATGAATGGAATACCGCAAACTTAGGTCTCCTCAAGAATCAACTCACGTAGCCCATCCACATTGCGCACACATATTCGGCCATGCATCCACAACACCCTATCATCTCCAATATTAACATTTCGGGCATCATCGTGATAAACGTTGTCCTTGAGGACAACCAAATGAGGATCATCATATTGGCGCTCTCTAATGCGATCAATTAAGGAAGATCGAGAAACCACACAGGCTAGAATCCGACTGGGCTCCAAAACATCTAGCCTCACAAACTGGCTGGGAAAGGTCTGAACATCAATTCCAAGATGTCTCTCACCAATAGGAATGAATGCAAGACTACCCATACTCACTTCCTTCCTACTCAAGGCATCGACCACCACATTGGCCTTCCCCGGATGATATAGAATAGTAATATCATAGTCCTTTAGTAGGTCAAACCATCTCAGCTGCCTCAAGTTTAGATCCTTCTATTTGAACAAGTGCTGGAGGCTCCGATTATCTGTAAATACCTCACATTACACACCATAGAGATGGTGCCTCCGAATCTTTAATGCATGGACGATGGCAGCCAACTCCAAATCAGGAACATGGTAGTTCTTCTAATGAGGATTCAACTGGCGTGAAGCATAAGCAATCACTCTACCCTCCTGCATCAAAACACACCCGATGCCAATCCGTGAAGCATCATAATATACTGTATAAGAGCCTGAAGCTGAAGGCAAAACAAGAATTGGAGTTGTGGTCAAGGCAGTCTTGAGATTCTGAAAGCTCTCCTCACACTCATCCGATCACCTGAAAGGAGCACCCTTTTGGGTCAATTTGGTCAAGGGCGATGCAATAGACGAGAAACCTTGCACGAAGTGACGATAAAACCAGCCAACCCTAGAAAGCTCTGAATCTTCATAGCGGAGGACGACTTAGGCCAACTCTGAACCGCCTCAATCTTCTTCGGATCCACATGAATACCCTCACTGGACACCACGTGCCCTTAGAACGCCATTGAACTGAGCCAAAACTCACACTAGAGAACTTGGCATAAACCTTCTCCTCCCTGAACCGCTGCAACACAATCCTCAAGTGCTGGGCATGCTCCTCCTGTCTACGAGAGTACACCTGGATATCATCAATGAACACAATAACAAATGAGTCGAGATAAGGCTGAAACACATTGTTCATCAGATGCATAAATGTTGTTGAGGTATTCGTCAGCACAAAAGACATCACAAGGAACTGATAATGACCATAACGAGTCCTGGAAGCTGTCTTTAGAATATTCGAGTCCCGAATCTTCAACTGGTGATACCTAGACCTCAAATCAATCTTGGAGAACACCCTCGCTCCCTAAAGCTGGTCAAATAGATCATTAATACACGGCAAAGGATACTTGTTCTTGATTGTGACTTTGTTCAATTTCCTATAATCAATGCACATGCGCATGGTACCGTCCTTTTTCTTTACAAATAGAATTGGTGCACCCCAAGGCGACACACTAGGCCTAATAAACCCCTTATCAAAGAGTTCCTAAAGCTTGTCCTTCAACTCCTTCAACTCAGCTGGTGCCATACGGTATGGAGGAATAGAAATGGGCTGAGTGCCCGGTACCAAAATAAATATCCGTGTCGGGCGGCATGCCCGGTAGGTCTACAAGAAACATATCCGGAAAATCTCGCACCACCAGAACAAAATCAATAGTATGGGTATCAGCACCAATATCCATCACAAAGTCCAAATAAGATAAACAACCCTTCCTAACCAACCATTTGGCCTTCAATTATGAAATCACTCTACTAGGAACATAGTTTAGAGAACCTCGCCACTCAATCTGTGGCAACCCCGGATTGCCAATGTCACAGTCTTAGCGTGACAATCCAAAATAGCATGACATGGAGACAACCAATCTATACCCAAGATCATGTCAAAATCGACTATACTAAGCAATAAGAGATCAACTCTAGTCTCCAATCCCCCAATAGTCATTATATACGACCGGTATACATGGTCCCTAACAATAGTATCGCCCACCCGCATAGATACATGAACTGATGAAGCTAAAGACTCACAGGGCATATCCAGATAATGAGCAAAATACGATGATACATATGAATAGGAGTAACCTAGGTCAAATAATGTAGAAGCATCTCGGTGACATATTGAGACAATACCTGTGATAACTGTGTCTGAAGCAATAACATCTGGTCAGGAAGGAAGTGCATAGAATCGATCCTGGCCGCCACCTAATCGGCCTCCCCCTTTAGGGCTACCCCTAGCTGACTGAGCTCCACCCCGAGGTGGCTGGGCGGGTGGTGAAGTAACCGGTGCTGAAGACGTAGGCTGACTCCTCTGCTGAGTTGATCCTCTCGAAAGGCGGGGACAATGCCTCTTGATATGACCCAAATCGCTACACTCAAAGCAACATCTCCCTGTGAATGGCAGTGGGGACTGAAGGGTGCCCTGAGCACCGGGATAACTACTAGAAGGACCCAACATAGATGAACCCTAAGCTAATGGTGCATGAGACGAACTCTGAGTTGGAAGGGAATTGAGAGATGAGTGACTCTGCTGAGAACTATGTGAACCATGGCCAGATGATGCACCACTGTGAACCGGACGAGCCGTCTGAGAATGTTTATAAGGACGACCCCTGCCGTGGTATAACTGACCTCCAGAAGGAACACCACTAAAACCACCTGATCCATGAGGCCTCTTAGCCTCCCTCTCAACCTTCTCCTGGCTACGGACCATCTCTATATGTTGAGCGATATCGACAACCTAATCAAAAGTAGCACCAGATACTCTCTCCCTAGTCATAAGCAATCGCAACTGATATGTGAGGCCATCAATGAACCTCTTGATCCTCTCCCTATCAGTAGGAACTATCCAAATTACATGACAGGTCAACTTAGAAAGCCTCATCTCGTACTGCGTCACAAACATATCATCCTGACGTAACTGCTCAAACTGCCTATGTAGCTCATCTATGTGAGACTGCGGCACAAACTTCTCCAAGAAGAGAATAGAGAACTCCTGCCAAGTATGTGGTGCTGCACCAACTGGTCGGCACCTCTCATAGGCCTCCCACAATCTGAAGGCATCCCTAGAAAATTGAAAAATAGTGAACGAGACCCCACTGGTATCCTGAATACCTACTGTACGGGGAATCCTCTGACACTTGTCCAAGAAACCCTGGGCATCGTCCGCCTATGTCCCACTGAAAGATGGAGGCTGGAGTCTACCAAACCGCTCTAGTCTCCGCCGCTCATCAACAGTCATAGCAGGAACCTCATAAGTCTGAGCAGCTGCCACCGGCTGGGCTGGTAGTGCTCTCGGTGTCTGGAGTCCCTGCATCACCTAGTCTTGTGTAGGAGCGGCAGGAGTCTGAGTACCTTCCCTGGCCTGAGAAGTGGCTATTGCTGCCGGAACAGAGACCAGTTGAGAAAGACAGGTGCACACGGTCAAAATCTGAGCTAAGGCCTCTTGAAGGCCTGGAGTCACGATGGGCACAGCTAGCGCCTGAGGTAGCCCTACTAGCTCAGATGTATCTGGTACCTGCTTCTGAGTTGGAGCGACTGGTGGGTCTGCAGGTGTACGCGTGCCTCTATCTTAAATGATGTAAACTGGCACACCATAAAGGCAAACAATCTCTCGGTTGTAAATCTCAGCCAACCGATCTGAAGAATAAGTAGTACCAACTAGAACAAAGTGCGTGGACTTGGTTAGCCGATCCACAATCACCCAATTAACATTTAACTTCCTCGAAGTTCGTCGGCACCCAACTACGAAATCCACGGTGATCCGCTCCTACTTCTACTAGGGTATCTCCATCCTCTAAAGCAATCCACTCGGTCCTTGATGCTCATATTTTACATGCTGATAATTAAGACACCAAGCTACAAACCCAACTATATCCTTCTTCATTCTCCTCCACAATAGTGCTGCCTCAGGTCCTGGTACATCTTCGCGACACCCGGATGAATGGAATACCGTGAACTTTGGGCCTCCTCAAGAATCAACTCACGTAGCCCACCCACATTGGTCACATATATCAGGCCAGCTTCCTCAACACCCCATCATCTCTAATAGTAACATCTCGGGCATCATCGTGCTGAACCTTGTCCTTGAGGACCAGTAAATGAGGATCATCATACTGGCGCTCTCTGATGCGATCAAATAAGGAAGACCGAAAAACCACACAGGCTAGAACCTAAGTGGGCTCCGAAACATCTAACCTCACGAACTGGTTGGCCAAGGCCTGAACGTCAACTGCAATAGGTCTCTCAGCAGTAGGAATGAATGCAAGACTACTCATACTCGTTGCCTTCCTACTCAAGGCATTAGCCACCACATTGCCTTCCCCAGATGATACAGAATAGTAATATCATAGTCCTCTAGCAGCTCGAACCATCTCCGCTGCCTCCGGTTGAGATCCTATGTTTTAACAAGTGTTGGAGGCTCTGATGATCTTAAAATACCTTACAAGACACACCATAGAGATAGTGCCTCCAAATCATCAATCATGGACGACATCAACTAACTCCAAATCATGAACATGGTAGTTCTTCTCATGAGGATTCAACTGGCGCGAAGAATAAGCAATCACTCTACCCTCCTGCATCAAAACACACCCGATATCCATCCGAGAAGCATCACAATATACTGTATAAGAGCTTGAAGCTGAAGGCAAAACTAGAACTTGAGTTGTGGTCAATGAAGTCATGGAAGAGGTAGAAATAATGACAAAAACTTCAATAATAATGTTAAAATTCAACAACCATTCGAAGGCCGTCGCCATGGATAAAGAGGAGGAAGAGGACGTGGCTACTATCAAAAAAATAATGGACAAAGGTATGGTAAATCAAAAATTGAGTGTTATAATTGTCATAAATTTGGCCATTTCTCTTGGAAATATCGTAACAATGTTGAAGAGAAATCTAACCTTGTTGACACTCAAGGAAGAAGATAGGAATGATTGTAGCTCATGGTATTTGATAAATGGAGCAAGCAATCATTTTTGTGGATACAAAGAGAATTTTGTGGAGATCAACAAAACGGTGAGATGTAATGTGTCCTTTGTAGATACCTCAAAGATTCAAATCGAATGGATATGTAAGATTCTGATTTCTTGTAAAAATGGTGGCCACAAGTTAATTCAAGATGTTATTATATGAAAAAAATTAAAAAGTAATATTTTGAGTTGGGCCAACTTCTTGAAAAGGGATATGACATCCACATGAGAAATATGCATCTCTGGCTTAGAGATTCAGGTGGAATTCTAATTTCTAAAGTGCATATGACAAAGAACAAATTATTTTCTCTAAATCCTAAGGCAATTGATGCAAAGTGTTTGAAGGCTAATGTGCAAGATGAATCATGATGTTGGCACATGCAATTTAGGCACTTGAACATTGAAGCGCTCCAATCAATGGGAGAAAAAAATAGGGTGCATGGGATACCCTCGATCAACCATCCCAATCGATTTTGTGAAGCTTTTCTTCTTGGAAAACATACAAGGAGAAGTTTTCCAATGGAGGCCATGTCAAGCGCAACCAAGCCGCTCCAGCTTGTTCACACTGATGTGTGTGGGCCAATCAATCCACCTTCCTTTGGTAAAAGTAAATACTTTTTGCTTTTTATTGATGCCTTTAGTAGAAAGACTTGGGTCCATTTCTCTAACCAAAAATTTGAAGGTTTTGATGGTTTTAAAAATTTCAAAGTACTTGTGGAAAAAGAAAGTGGCTTTGAAATAAAAGCTTTAAGGTCCGATAGAGTAGGTGAATTCTCTTCAAAAGAATTTATGATTTTTGTCAGTCTCATGGAATTTTTCATCCTCTAACTGTACCTTATTCACCCCAACAAAATGAAGTTGCAGAGAGAAAGAATCGAATGATTCTTATGTGATGCGTGATAGGTCATCTAGAGTTTTAGAACCTAATTATGTGTTTCAAAGCCTCGAATGTCTCACTTTAGCCTTCCTCATTTTGCATGCGCATTCCAGTTGTTTTTCCAGAAAGCGTTTATGTTAAAACTGATAAAATATTAAATTGTACATTAAAATCCATTTGAGTTGACTTCGATCAACATTTTGAGCAAACAGATCCAGATATGTGTTTTGACGGTCCCGGTGGGTCCGTATCGTGATTTGGGACTTGGGCGTATGTCCGGAATCAAATTCGAAAGTCCCTAGCTCGAGTTATCCCTTTTTTAAAATTTAAAAGTTTAAAGGCTTAATGAATCAAACGGTTTGATCCTTGTTTGACTTTATTGATATCGAGTCTGTATTTTGGTTCTGGAACCCGGTATAGGTCCATTACATATTTATGACTTGTCTGTCAAATTTTGTGAGAAACGGAGTTAGTTTGACATGATTCGGACGTCCGGTTGTTAAAATAGATGTTTTAAAGTTTTCTTCAAAATTTCATTTGATTTGGTATTTGATTCGTAGTTCTAGGCATTATATTGGTGTTCTGATTGAGCGAGCGAGTTTGTATGAGGTTTTTGGACTTGTGTGCGTAATTGGTTTGGACTCCTGAGGGCTCGGGTGAATTTCGATAGGCTACGAATTTTTTGAAACTTAGAAAATCTAGCTTTTTGTGCTTCATCTGGTTTCTGGTGTTTCCTTCTTCGCATTCACGAAGGTACTCTCATGAATCCGAAGAGTGAGCTATGCTGGGCGGAAGTTTCTTCTTTGCGAACGCAAAAGCTGGGTCGCGAACGCGGAGCAATGGGGGCATTGCCATTCGCGAACGCGTCCAGCCTCTCACAAACGCGCATGCATGGGACCTGGGGAGCGAAAACTGATCTATCCTCTTTGCAAATTCAAAGGCTATCTCGCAAACGCGTAGGCTATTTGAGCTGCTGCTTCGCGATGGCGGTAAGCCCCTCGCGAACGTGAAGAAGGCCTGACGCCCAGTGACTAAAGCAGACCAATTACGGGATTTTGCCCATTCTTTCAAAATTTCAAAACTAGAAAACCTTAAAGGCGATTTTCCCAAGAATTTTTCTTCCCCAATTTGTTGGTAAGTGATTCTAACCTACTTTCTCTCAATTACCCATTACATTTCATAAGATTTCAACCTAAAATCTAGTGTTTTCTTGGTGGAAATTGGGGGTTTGGGTAGAATTAGGGATTTTCGTAAAAATTGGGATTTAGACCTCAAATTGAGGTTGGATTTCAAAATAAATTACATAATCGAGCTCAGGGGTGAATGGATAATCGGGTTTTGGTCTGAATTTCGGGTTTTGACCAAGCGGCCCCGGGAGTTGACTTCCATTGACTTTTTTAATAATGACCTAAATTGAATCTTTTGCAATCGTGGGTGGTTCCTAAGACTTATTCTGAATCGTTTTGTTGGTAATTTGCTAGATTTTGTTTGTTCGAAGGCTTGTTTAAAAGGCAAAGCTATGGTTGAGCTTTTAGTTGATCTTTGGAGCGAGGTAAGTGTTGAGTTTAACCTTGACTTGAGGGAATTAGGAACCCTCGGATTATGTGCTATGTGAATTTCATGTGTTGAGGTGTATATGCGAGCTGACGAGTGCTTATACGCTGCCGAATTACTTGTTTCTCCTGATTTCTTTGTTCTTCCTTCATTATCTCCTTCCCTGCCTTGACTGTTATGTGCCCTAAATGCCTTCCATTCTTTAATTACTACTTGTCAATCATTGTTTCTCCTGTTAAAATGATAAGACCTCTTGCTATTTTCATGACTTGCTACTATTTGCCCTATTTGACGTATTTGCATCTTTTAATTGTCATTTGTTTGGACTGTCTCACCGTGTAGTAGTTCATACGTAGATTTCTAAGTTGGTACAAGGTTTACTTTCTGCTTCAGCTTTATATTCATCAGTTATGATGGTTCTTGTGATTTCAATTATTAATTTGAGTTTGCTCATTGTGTATTTGGTACTGATATGGTGGGATCAGGTTGCACGCCGCAACAGGTGAAATAAGGGTGGATTGATTTGGTGGAATAAGGGTCAATTTGTACTGATATGGTGGGATCAGGTTGCAAGCCGCAGCAGGTGAAATAAGGGTGGATTGATACGGCAAAATAAGGGTGAAACGTGATACTGATATTTTATATGGTGGGATTGGGTTGCGCGCCGCAACATTTATTTATTTTGATTGTTGATATTGTTACTGTGGAATAAGGGAGGATTGCGTTGAACAGTGGGATTGGGTTGCACACCGCAACAACCTATGTTTTCTATTTCCTTGAGATGTGGTGGTTTTCGGTATCTTCATTTGATACTCTAAGGATTGGTAATTCTGAACGTCACTGGCTTATTCCTTAAGGTTGTAGCAATTATCTTCAATTGAATGTCTTATTACGTTCCATATCTCCTTTTCTCTCTTTATTATATACTGCGTATAGGTTGTGGTGTAAGTGACCTACAGAGTATATGTGCGGTTGTACTCATACTACACTCTGCACTTCTTGTGCAGATTTTGGACTCGGTCCAAAGCGGTGGTTATTAGCATGCTCGGATTGGACAGCTTGTGGAGACTTGAGGTAAAGCAGCTCAGCGCCTGCAGCTCCTGGAGTCCCCTTCCCTTTTTATTTGGCTATGTACTTTCTTTTCAAACATATTTATGTTATTTCAGACCCTTGTTTGTACTACTAGTAGCTCGTGCACTTGTGACGCCGGGTCCAGAGATTGTCGCGCCCCTTTTTTTCCCACCTCGCGGCGGGAGAATTGGGTTTATGACATTTTGGGGGTATGGGGCAACTTGTTCCTTTTGGGAACTGGGTTTTGCATTTTTTTTGAAGAGTCGCCACCTAATGATTTAGGGTGCATTAGGACACCTACAAAGTTCACTATAAATACATTTTTTGATTACCAGAGATAGGGTAAGGGCTTGAAAGTATCCTAAGGGGAAGGTGTTAGGCACCCCTCAGGATCCACTAGTGTGGTTCCCGGCCAGACAATTCTTTGTAAATTTGGTGCAATTAACATGTAAGCAGATAAGGCTAAAATAAGAGGGGATTTTAATACACAAATGCTGGAAAGTAAACAAAGTATGAAAGAGCAGTTATAAAAGGGCTGATTTTGAAAAGAAGTCATAATATTTTAAAGACAAAGAATGAAATGGGAAGGGGGTCCTAGGTTTATTCATAATATGGATCACATCAATGCAATACCCGGTAATCACTGCTCAAAAGAGGGGCTACATGTGGTATAAGCGCACCGGTCATCATATCCATATCTACCCTTCCCACCCCGTTAAGGTACTAAAGCGCGGATTGGTCTCGACCACTGAGCGGTTTAAAATCCTATAGGCATGCTTGCTAAACCGTGTTAAATAAGGGATTAAATTATAAAAAACTGGTTCGGGATAGACTGATTTTAAATTAGACTAGTCTCAGATTCTGTAGATGATGGTATCCATTATTGCTGGTTTTAACTCCTATAGACATGATATCTAGTGTTGCTGATTTTAATTCCTATTGACATGATATCTAGTTGAACGAGAAATGGAAACAGGCAGGTTTTCACTTGGGAATTCCTATAGGCATGATCTCTATACATTATACTAATTTTTAACCTTATAAACGTGATACTCATTTATAGCCGTTTAGATCCTAGAGCATGATGTCTAAGTGGTAAATAAAACGTGCAGAATAAAGTCCTATAGGCAGGTTATCTAGGTGTGAAGTTGAACATGAAGAATTTTAAATGAACCCCTATAGGCACGGTATCTAATATGCAGAATCAAACATGCAGGATGTAAAACAGTCCTATAGGCATGCTTTCTAAATACAGAGTTGAATCATTCAAAACACAAATCCTATAGGCATGTTTTCTACCCTTGAGCATGCATAATTACCCATCCCTTTTTCACTAGCCAACCCCAGATGTTCATTACAAATTATTACAGACTAGTTGCTAAATTACATCAAGAAAATACATAAAAAAGGGAAATTACAACTATAGGAAGCCTGATTCTGACTTCCTCTCTGAGTTATGGAACAAAATGCCTCAAATACCACTTGTTTCAAAGCCTTTCTCGGACCTGGGTGTGTCAGAGTTCCCTAAGGGTCTCAAGGAACCCCAGGCAGTGCTTACACCCAGGTTCAATAAAACCAGATAGAGATGAGTGCAGTGTGGGAGGGCCAGCCCTTATGTGTCCAAGTTCAGAGGGAGCTCAAGGGTCCCAAGGCAAGGCTCACGCCAGAGGGGCAGAACTTAAGTCTAAGAAGATAGTGGAAGTGCAGGAATGAAGTCTTAAAACTGAGGGGATAAGGAGAGGGGTAAGAGGTGATTAGGGAAAAAGTAATTAGTAAAATATAGAGTTGATAACTTCATACAAAGGGGTCAGGGGTTAGGAATTCATTGCAAGGAGCCTATGCCCTTAGGCAAGGGTCAGCTTTGGGCATGCACAGCAATAGAAGATGCTGGCATGCCTATAAGCCAACCAGAACACACAACAACTAGAGAAAACATGGAGGTTATGATCCCAGGGGATCAAGTTTAGGTCATGGACAGCAATGTTCAATGTTGCCATGCCCCAAACCAACCACAGATACCAAACACATTGGGGATGGGGATTCAAGGTTCACAAACCATGATAAGTAAGTAACAGAAACATTAATTCAGAACAGAAAAGGCAGAATACAGCATGCTTAACAATGGAACTTAGTTAAATAAAAACAAGAGGCAAACAAAAATAAAATAAACAGTAAAGAAACATGTTGTTGTTGATGTTGAAAAATTAGTTAGAACATACCAGTCAGAGAGCAAATTGCAGTAAAGAAAAGTAAGCAGGACTCCAAAGTCTAGCCTTGGCTTTCAGCCAGCTAAACAGACAATAGCACAAGTAGCAGTAAAGCAAGAGAGAGTTTTTGAGTGTAAGTGTGTGCTCTGAACTTAAAAATTGTTTGTGTTGTGTTAGTGTGTTTGAAAGAAGAGAAGGTGGTATTTATAGTTTTGAAAACGAGTAGAAATTAAGGTAATAAGCAAAGACATAACATAAACACGGAAACAATCATAATCAGAATCAATTACCACAAGTACTTTCCATTAATCAAGGAAGTAATGCTCAAACGGATACTAATCAGGCTAATTAAGGAAAGAAATCAGTTTGGGGACAGATTGATTCTTGCCATATAAGGGGCAGTAAAAGTATGAAGGTAAATATTTGAGTCTAAGTACGAAAACAAACTTTATTTTGGAAAAGGATTCAAGGTAAAACATCACAGTAATTAAGGAAGGGAATCAATCTATTTGAACAGACTAATAAGATTAGGGTTCATCAGAAAACCTTTTGGCAATCAATCATAACATTGAAGGGGTCAGAATCAATCAAGAAAGGATCGTGATTCCGCATCTCAATCATATAAATAGAATGAACAGCAGTATCAGACATGCAAGGCCAAACCCTTTGGCAAAAGAAAACAACCTAAACATACAGTAGTAGCAGGAATAAGCTAGGACTTAGTAGTGGAAGAGAACCATTCGAAACTCAGCAATCGAGTAGGTCAAGTAGTCACAAAAATGTAGAGATCATAGTAACAGGTAAAAGAGATCAACACACAGAAACAAGTTAAGTCTTCAAACTTATAGCAACGAGTAAGGAAAAAAATCCTTTTAAGAGATTAGGGCTTTTAACAACAGAGCTGAGTTGAAATGGTAAGAACTTAGAATCAGATAAGTCAAACAAGACAAAAGGTTCAAACACAAAGAATTTAATTGAACCAAACATGCATATAAAATAAACCAATAGGATTTTAGAAACCCGGGTAGAGCCAAAACACTTAAGGCTTTTAGCACAATGAAACAGGTAGCAACAAACATAGACAGACATAGTAAAATCATAAAAATACACTGAAAATCGGAGAAAAGTTTAGGAAACCCTTATTTGAAAATGAAGAGTTATTTTGAAAGAAAATTGGAGAACCTTTGAGAAAACACTAAGAAGTTCATAACAAGCACATATCTAAGATAGATCTGAATGAAAAAATTGAAAAGCTCTTAAAGCTAGGGTTTCGAAGAACCCAGAGAAAGTGAGAAAGGCTTTAAAAGGTACCGATCTAGTCGGAAAAGTCAAGGATCTGACTTGAACAACCATAGATGGCTGGAAAAGAACCAGAGATCGAAGTCGAGCAAGGAATGGACCAGACCACTTTGAGATTTTTTCATGGAATCATGAAAACAAACAATCAAGAGCCATAGGAGACTAGTACACCCTTCAAACAGCCATGGGAGTCCATGGGTTAGGTGAGAATCGAAGGGGATTAGGGTGGATTTAGGTGGCGACGGCTAGGGTTTAAGGGTGGTGTAGAGAGGATTTGAGAGAGGAGGGGGATTCAGAGGCGGCGAGTTGGGAGGAATGATAGGGTTTAGGGGGTTGTTTGGGATTAATTAAGGTAAGGGGGTTTGATGGTCGTTGATCATTTTGATCAACGGCCTGGATTGGACGGGTAAGTGGGGCGGTTTAATAGAATAGGGTTTGGGTCGGTTCAGATTGCAATTGGGTCGGAGTAATTGGGCTTCAAATTGGGTTCAATTAGGGTTCAAATTAGGCTATAACTGAAATAAAATGGGGCTAACATTTAAATAGCCAATTTTTCCTATTTGATTAATAAAAAATAATAAAATAATTTCTGTAAATAAATTAAAGGTAGTAAAATGATTCATAACACATAATTAATTATTTAAAAATACCAGACCTAATTTTGTGAACATAAAGGCAATTAAATCTTAAAAGAGGCTAATATTGCAATTATATGCAATTTACCTTTAAAAATACTAAATAAATTTGTAAAAATATGCAAAAATTCCCTTGGCTGTATTTGGTATAGATATAGAAGTGCAATAAGGGAATCGCCTAAAAATGACAACTTTGGGAATAATTACTGAATTTTATGGATAAAAATAAGGGAATGAATAGATGTAAAAATCTTTTAAAATTAAGGAAAAGTAATGAAGCACTTGCATATATGCATATGTTTGAGTGTCAACAGCTGCCCCTCTTTACCCGGGAATGATGAAAGAGTTTTCGGGTAAAGATATGATGGCCAATTTTGACCGAGCGAAATGGTTAGAGAGGTTCAGGCCGCACCCTGGCTTCTGAGCTGCCTACATATCTCTGGTTTTACAGTAATCAGGCCATATGTAGTTCAGGATCCGTCGGCGAAGTATGCCGAGGGGTATTTTCCAAGAACAGACGCAATATTTTAGGCTGGTCGAGTGTGACTGGACGGTTTACGGGAATGGTTAGGTTTGATATGGCTACGGTCACTGGAGCGGGATCCTGCCGGTACGGCTGTTGCATGCCGGTTTAACCTGCAAATAGAAATAATACAAGCGTATATCGTGCATAAATTTAAACATGATGCAAGTTCCCGCCGGACCATAAATGTTGTCTTTGGACGGTTAGGATAACGTCCTTATACCATGACGTCCTGGGCCATGAAGCGTGTAATAAAGGATTCGCAGGCTACGAAATGATGCTCTCGGGCTATGAAAATGATGCCTCCGAACCATGATGCCTTTGAATAATGATATGCAAAAGATTGAAAGGGATCCTCAGGCCATGACATGGTGTTCTCGGGCTATGAGGATGGTGCCTCCAAACGATGACGCCTTTGGACAAGTTGGCAATATTTCAGCCCATGAAGGATGCAGTAGCATGTGACGTTGTTTCAGCCGTGCAGATGTAGTATGTGGCGATCTTTCAGGCCATGAGATACAGTATGAGGCGATCTTTCAGCCCATGAAATGCAGTATGAGGCGATCTTTCAGCCCATGAAATGCAGTATGAGGCGATCTTTCAGCCGTGTAGGTGTAGTATGAGGCGATCATTCAGCCATGCAGATGTGGCGATCTTTCAGCCATGCAGATGTAGTATGAGGTGATCTTTCAGCCATGCAGATGTAGTATGAGGTGATCTTTCAGCCATGCAGATGCAGTATGAGGCGATCTTTCAGCCCGTGAAATGCAGTATGAGGCGATCTTTCAGGCCATGAAATACAGTATGAGGCAATCTTTCAGCCATGCAATGCAATATGAGGCGATCTTTCAGCCATGCAATGTGGTATGAGGCGATCTTTCAGCCATGAATGCAGTATGAGGCGATCTTTCAGCCATGCAGATGCAGTATGAGGCGATCTTTCAGCCCATGAAGATGCAGTATGAGGCGATCTTTCAGCATGCGATGTGGTATAAGGCGATCTTTCAGCCCATGAAGATGCAGATGGAGATAGAGCTTAACCTTGGAAGGCAGAATGGTAGCCTTATGCAATGCAATAATGCAGATAGAGACAGCGTTTAGTCTTGGAAGGCTGAATGGTAGCCGTATGCAATGCGGAAATGTAGATAGAGACAACGTTTAGTCTCGGAAGGCAGAATGGTAGCCTTATGCAATGCAGAAATGCAGATAGAGACAACATTTAGTCTCGGAAGGCAGAATGGTAGCCTTATGCAATGCAGAAATGCAGATAGAGACAACGTTTAGTCTCGGAAGGTAGAATAGTAGCCTTATGCAAGAAATAAAATAGCAAATGACAGTAGAGTTTTCTTAGCTGATAGCAGATTGCGGCGTGGTGATTACTGGGAGCGTTGCAACATATGGAATATTGCGGGTGCGTGCTGATAGAAAATATTGGTAAGTGTAATGGTTTGGAGAATCGTATTCTTGGACAAGACATGCCTTGTGAGTGTATAGTATACTTAATGATCTCATAATCCTAGTGCCTGCATCCAGAGAAAAATCGTGAGTTTTGTAAAAGGGGAGGGTTAGTTCATATCCCCCGCTGGTTTTGCTTGACATGTGGCTTCGATCTGGTGATACTGTATGTATCACTGGGGTAGCATTGCTAAACTAGGCAGTTTCGATAATAAACATGCATTATTTTGTAAAAGTATAACATAAATGTATAATTAAAATAGTTTTTAGATGAACCGACGACTGTGCCGTGGTTCGAGACATTCCGACCTTTCTTGCTATCTGCCCCAGTTTGATGGGTTGGTGATTCTGACTGGTGCTTGCGACGATCGGCTGAAATTGCTTCGGAATTTTGAGGGTCCTCCTCAAAATTTTGCCCTAGTTTCCAATTTCGGGGAAAATAAAGATTTTATTGAATTGTGACCGAACCCATAAGGCTGCCTACGTATCCCCTCTTAAACGGGAATCAGGTCAGGCGTAGTTCAATTACATCGTGCAGGGAAAACATAAAGATAACACATAGTAGCGCTATACTGCATCTGAATTAATCGGCTTTGGCCAAACTTCTCCTTCCATTCCTGCAAGTATGAGGGCTCCTCTTGTCAGAACCCGGTGAACCATGTACGGACCTTGCCAATTAGGAGAGAACTTCCCTTTGGCTTCATCTTGATGCAGAAAAATTTTCTTTAACACCAGTTGTCCCGGTATGAACTGTCTTGGCTTGACCCTTTTGTTGAAGCCTCTGGACATTCTGTTCTGATAGAGTTGACCATGGCAAACTATGTTCATCCTTTTTCCGTCTATGAGAGATAGTTGTTCATAACGGCTTTTCACCCATTCTGTGTCGTCGAGCTCAGCTTCCTGTATGATCCTCAAGGAAGGAATGACGGCTTCTGTACCATAAACCAGCATATAAGGGGTTTCCCTGGTTGATGTGCGGACTGTGGTGCGATACCTCAATAGAGCAAATGCTAACTTCTCGTGCCACTATTTGTGCTTTTCTATCATTTTCCTCAATATCATCTTGATATTCTTGTTGGCGGCTTCCACGACTCCATTCATTTGAGGCCTATAGGCCGTGGAATTCTTGTGGCTAATTCTGAAGGTTTTGCACATGCTTTTCATTAGGTCACTGTTGAGATTGGAGCCATTATCAGTGATGATCGACTCTGGGATACCGAATCGACAAATAATACGGTCGCGGAGGAAGTCTGCCACCACTTTCTTAGTTACTGCTCTATAAGATGCTGCTTCAACCCACTTGGTGAAATAATCGATGGCTACTAGGATAAACCTGTGTCCGTTTGAAGCAGTGGGCTCAATTGGACCAATAACATCCATTCCCCAAGCGGTGATCGGCCAAGGTGAGCTTGTTGAATTAAGTTTATTTGGAGGCACTTTATCATGTCGGCATGAATCTGACAGCGATGGCATTTCTGGACGTACTGGATGCAATCTGTCTCCATAGTCATCCAAAAGTAACCAGCCCGAAGTATCTTCTTTGCTAAAACAAAACCATTCATATGTGGACCGTAGGTCCCGGCATGAATTTCCTCTAGTAGCTTGGATGCTTCTTTTGCGTCGACACACCTTAATAATCCCAAATCCGGAGTCCTCCTATATACGATTCCTCCGCTGTGAAAGAAATTGTTAGACAACCTCCGAAGTGTGCGCTTCTAGGTATGATTGGCAAGCTCTGGGTATTCTCCTTTCGCCAAATATTCCTTGATATCATGGAATCAAGGTAGTCCGTCTGCTTCCTCTTCAACATGGGCACAGTAAGCTGGCTGATTATGAATTTTCACTGGTATGGGATCAATGAAATTCTTATCGGGATGTTGTATCACGTATGACAGGGTAGCCAATGCATCGCCGAATTCATTCTGGATCCTGGGAACATGTAGGAATTCTGTCATTGTAAACCTCTTTCTCAATTCCTGTACCTGATGCAGATACGGGAGTATCTTGGAGTTCTTGGTTGCCCATTCTTCTCGTACCTGATGTATGAGCAAGTCTGAATCTCCGATCACTAACAGTTCTTGGATGTTCTTGTCAATGGCCATTTTGAGCCCTAAGATGCAAGTTTTGTATTCGGCCATATTGTTGGTGCAGGGAAACCGGAGCTTGGCGGACACTGGATAATGATGGCCGATTTCTGATACCAAGATTGCTTCTATGCCAACTCTTTTGAAGTTTGCTATTCCATCGAAAAACATTCTCCAACCATCATAGGACTCTGCAATATCTTCTCCTACGAATGATACTTCTTCATAAGGAAAATACGTTTTCAGAGGTTCGTAATCTCCATCCACGGGATTCTCAGCGAGGTGATCTGCCAGGGCCTGTCCCTTGACCGCTTTCTAAGTTACGTAGACAATGTCGAACTCATTCAACAGGATTTTCCACTTGGCTAGCTTGCCAGTGAGCATGGGCTTCTGAAAGATGTACTTTAAAGGATCCATCCTTGATATGAGATATGTAGTATAGGCACAGAAGTAATGCCTTAGCTTCTGAGCAACCCAAGTCAAAGCACAACAGGTGCGCTCCAAAAGAGAATACCGGGCCTCATACGGAGTGAACTTCTTGCTGAGATAATAGATGGCCTGTTCCTTTCTTCCTGTTTCATCATGTTGCCCTAGAACGCAACCGAAAGCTCCATCCAATACTACAAGGTAGAGTAATGAGGGTCTACCTGGCTCAGGCGGGACCAAGACTGGTGGCGTTGACAAGTACTCCTTGATTCTGTCAAAGGCCTTTTGATAGTCATCGGTCCATTTGGTAGTGGCTTCCTTCTTCAACATCTTAAAGATTGGCTCACAGATAACCGTGGACTGTGCTATGAACCGGCTGATTTAGTTAAGTCTTCCTAAGAAACTCATCACGTCCCTCTTGTTCTTTGGCGGTGGGAGTTCTTGAATGGCTTTGACCTTTGATGGATCCAGTTCTATTCCTCGGCGGCTCACGATAAACCCAAGAAACTTCCCAGAAGGAACCCCAAATACACACTTTGCGGGATTTAGTTTCAGGTTGTACCTCCGTAATCTATTGAAAAACTTCCTCAGATCTTTTATGTGGTCAGCGGCCTTCTTGGATTTGATGATAACGTCATCCACATATACCTCATTTCCTTGTGTATCATATCATGGAAAATGGTTTTCATGGCCCTCATGTAGGTGGCCCCTGCATTCTTTAGGCCGAATGGCATCATCTTGTAACAATACATTCCCCACGGCGTAATGAAAGCCATTTTCTCAGCATCTTCATCATCCATCAAGATCTGATGGTAACCGGCGAAACAATCTACAAATGATTGCAACTCATGCTTGGCGCAATTGTCGATCAAGATGTGTATGTTTGGCAAAGGGAAGTCGTCTTTTGGACTGGCCCGGTTGAGATCCCGGTAGTCGACTTAGACTCTGACCTTCCCATCCTTCTTTGGTACTGGAACGATGTTGGCTAACCATGTCGGGTATTCCACTACCCTAAGGACCTTAGCTTTGACTTGCTTAGTGACTTCTTTCTTGATTTTCAAACTCATATCCAGCTTGAACTTTCTAAGCTTCTGTTTTACCGGCGGACATGCGGATCAGTCAGCAGTTTGTGAGCCACAATAGACATACTTAGACCGGTCATGTCGTCATATGACCAGGCGAATATGTCCTCATATTCCCTTAGAAATTTTGTGTATTCCTTCTTTTCTGATGGCGATAAGTGAGCACTGATTCGTATTTCCTTGACATTTTCTGCATCTCCCAAGTTAACAATTTATGTCTCGTCCAGGTTGGACTTATGTCTGTTCTCAAAGTTCTCTACTTCTCTGACAATTTCCTCTGGTATGTCATCTTCTTCTGAATCAATGTTCGTTTGTTGCGTTTTCTCATTGCATGTCACATTCATTGGTTCGTCAAGATAAGTAATAGTAATGTTGTATAAGTAAAGTAATGAGAGAAAAATGACATTGAGTGTTGATTCATAAGAAAAGTCAAAAATGCTTTGAAATTCCATAACTGTTTTGAACATTGAAGATCTTATTGCGGGTATTAAAATGCGAAAAGAAAAATCATCTAGTAAATAAAAATAGTGCATGATGCTTGTTTTAGCCTTGCTACCCCGAGGCTCGCCGAGCTCTAGTTGTCCTGATGCAGTCGACACGGTGATGGGGTTGAGGGTGACTGCTGGCTTCTTTGGATCATCGCCCTCCGTGATCAACCCAATGGATCCCTCGGGATCCCAATCATCCTCTACTTCAATCATGTGAATACCCCCACCCTTATGGTCTGGTACGGGGTTATTGCGGACATTTGGGGTGGGTTCCTTTGATACAATGACCTTGTTATCAATTAAGGAATGTATCTTATCCTTTAGAGAGCGGCATTCGTCGATGGTGTGTCCCTTCATGCCAGAATGGTATGCACAGGATTTGTTTAGGTTAACCCACTGAGAAGGGTTCTCAGGGGTTATAGCAGGGATGGGGGTGACATAACCGGCGGCCTTGAGTCTCTCATATAGTTGGTCAATGGGTTCAGCAATGGCTGTATATTGTTTGGGAGGCCTGCAGTCGAAATTTCGTCTAGGTCTAGAGAAGTTCTGACGGGCAGGAGGTGGCTGATAGTGGGATGGTTGAGCATTATAAGTTTGGTAGACATGTGCGGGTTGGGAATATCTGGGCAAAGTAGGCTGATATATGGGAGGTAGATATGGTTGATAGGCGGGTGGTGAGGGTGCTTGGTAGTTCGGAGTGGGCTGATATGTGAGTGGAGGTGTCGGGTAAGTTTTGTATTTGATAGGAGATTTGGTTCTTTGTGCAACTATCACGGCTCCTACGTCCCTCTTTTTGGACATACCACCGGACTGCAAGGCCTTATTTGTAGCTTGCAAGGCCTCAAAGTTTGTAACCACACCGCTCTTAATGCCTTCTTCGATTCGTTCCCCCAGTTTGATAATATCCTAAAATCTGTGGCTTTAGATCATCATTAGTCGTTCATAGTATTGTGGGTCTTGGGCCGGGACAAAGAATTTGTTCATCTGTTCCTCCTCTAAGGAAGGTCTGACCTTAGCAGCTTGGGATCTCCAGCGAGTAGCATACTCAATGTTTATGTAGGCTTCTCCTTTAGATTCTGAATATAGAACACATCTGGTGCATTCTCTGTGTTAAACCTGAACCTGTCCATGAAATCGGACGCCATGCCTACCCAGCTTGACCATTTCTTTGGATACTGGCTGATGTACCAAGACACCGCATCTCCTTTTAGGCTCCTCATGAACAGCTTCATGCGGATTCTCTCGTCTTTCCCTACCCCAACCAGATTGTCACAATACGTCCTCAAATGGACCCTTGGATCACCTGTACCGTCAAACATCTCGAACTTCGGAGGTTTGTACCACTCGGGCAGTTCAACATCGGCCTGTATGCAGAGATCTTCATAATTCAGCCCTTCAATTCCCTTGTTACCTTCAACGCCCTGGATCCGGCTGGTCAATTTCTTAAGTTCTTCAGCCAGGTTCCTGATGAGCAAATCTTTATCATCAAACTCGGGTGTGCCTGAGATGGGTTGGGTGGAGAGTGGCATGGTCTCCACGTAGATGGGGGTGTTATGGTGGGTGTGGAAGTGGTCATTTGTGGGGTTTTGGAGTTCTGGGAGGAGAAATGGGGTGTTGTTTGTGGTATGGCAAGTGTTGCATTGGGTCATTGGTGGAACATTATGAGGAGCGGGATGATTTTGTTGCTTCGGGATGTTTTGGGGTGGTGTAGGGTTTTGAGTATTGGAAAAGGTGATATCTGGGGTGCTGAGTGAAAATGACAAACTTGCCAAATTCCGAACCTGGTCGAGCTCTTCCTGGAACTTTAGCAATTTCTGTTCAAGCTGGGACACATTTTCCTTATGAACCTGAGTACCATGACCATTAGTGGCCTCTACCCGTCCAGTTGAATTCTCTTTTCTGACGTTGTTCAAATTTTCCATCTTCCCTTTGTTCTTGTTTTTGATAGGACTAAGAGGAGGAGTGGGTGGAGGGCCCCTGGATCTCGTGGAATAGGATGATGTTGCCAGAGTGCACGAACTAACCTTTGGGGAGGGGAATAACAAAAAAAAAAAAAAAAGGTAACCAAGTTAGTGAGGATCATAAAAAGTATTACGATATTTAAACACATAGTGCATGAAGGTAAAACGCGTCCTAATTTTGGAGCCTCGTTGTGCCCGAGGTAGGCCTAGCGACAAGTTGATTTGGAGAACTTAGAATGCTAAATGCTTCATTTTATTGATAAAAAATAGACGAATCCCAAAACGACGCTAAATAAACAAGAAATTGAATCACTAATGGCCATTCGCCTTATTACATTATATAAAACGGAAAGATAAACTCCTATTTATTTGGTCCCAGAAGGACCCTCCCCAGATTGGGCATCCTTTGCTCCATCGAACAGCTTCCCAACTCGCGAAGTCGCAGCGATAGGTAGGCCCTGGCCAGATACCCTCATTTGGTTCCCTCAGCTTTTTGGCAGTCTTCGACCCTCTTGAGAAACTTTCTTTCTAACTCCACTATGCCCCGCTCCAAGTATCCCAATCGCTTGTTGGCGCTGACAGCCATGTCCTTCCATCCCTCAATTAACTTCTGGCTAGATTCTTGTTTCTCGCGGTGCTCGCTTTTGCACTCCCGGATTCTCTTGCGTAATTCGGTTGTATTTGACTTGTAGCCTTGGCCCTTTTCATCTATAACCCTGTGACCTTGAGCAAACCCTGGCTGGCCTAGACCATCATGGATGTCTTCCAACACCCGAGTACGAAAGGAG
>NC_031990.1:72221626-72223990 GCF_001879085.1 Nicotiana attenuata
AAGAAAGATGGAAAGACCCGAGTGTGTGTGGATTATAGACACTTAAACAAGGCAAGTCCCAAAGACAATTTCCCTTTGCCCAACATCCACATCCTTGTTGATAACTGCGCGAAGCATGAGTTACAGTCCTTCGTGGACTGTTACGCAGGATATCACCAGGTGTTGATGGATGAAGAAGATGCTGAAAAGACAGCTTTTACCACACCTTGGGGTACATACTGTTACAGAGTCATGCCGTTCGGTCTGAAGAATGCTGGGGCAACCTACATGAGGGCCATGACCACCATTTTCCATGATATGATGCATCAGGAGATAGAAGTATATGTTGACGACGTAATCATCAAGTCCCGAACTCAGGATGATCACGTTCGAGACTTGAGAAAATTCTTCGAGTGGTTGCGCAAGTATGATCTGAAGCTGAACCCAGCCAAGTGTGCGTTTGGAGTCCCATCCGGCAACCTTTTGGGCTTCATAGTTAGCAGGAGAGGTATCGAGTTAGATCCAACAAAGATAAAGTCTATCCGGGATTTGCCTCCTCCGAGAACCCAGAAAGATGTGATGAGCCTGTTGGGCAGATTAAACTATATCAGCCGGTTCATTGCTCAATTGACTTCCACATGTGAGCCCATATTCAAGTTATTGAAGAAAGATGCAGCAGTCAAGTGGACGGATGAATGTCAAGAAGCCTTCGACAAGATCAAAGAATACCTGTCAAATCCGCCAGTCTTGGTCCCACCGGAGCCAGGGAGACCTCTTTTCTTATATCTGACGGTCTTGGAGAATTTTTTTGGCTGTGTCCTCGGGCAACATGATGTAACTGGGAAGAAAGAACAGGCAATTTACTACTTGAGCAAGAAGTTCACCAGTTATGAAGTTAAATATACCCTGTTGGAAAGGAATTGCTGTGCTTTGACTTGGGTTGCTCAAAAGCTAAGACATTATCTTCAAGCTCACACCACCTACCTCATAACTAGGTTGGATCCTTTGAAATACATATTCCAGAAACCGATGCCCACAGGGAGATAAGCAAAATGGCAGATTCTGCTCACTGAATTTGACATAGTCTATGTCACTCGCACAACGATGAAAGCCCAGGCGTTGGCAGACCATTTGGCTGAGAATTCGGTTGACGAGGAATACCAACCTTTGAGCACTTACTTCCCAGACGAAGAGGTAAATTCAATAGAAGTAATCTCTGAAGATACCACTGCTTGGAAAATGTTCTTTGATGGGGCGGTAAACACCAAAGGTGTAGGAATTGGGGCAATCCTGATCTCACCCACCGTTCAGCACTACCCGGCCACCGCTAGGCTCTGGTTTTTCTGCACAAATAATACCACTGAGTATGAATCCTGCATCATGGGCATGAATATGGCGATTGACCAAGACGTTGAAGAGTTATTGATTATGGGGGATTCATTTGATTATCCGGCAAGCTCAAGGAGAATGGGAAACCCGAGATGTTAAGCTTATTCCCTATCGCCAACATATCGAAGATCTTGGCAAGAGATTCAAATCAATAGAGTTCAGGTACATCCCTCGGTGTCACAATGAATTATCTGATGCACTCGCCACTCTGGCCTCGATGCTGCCTTACCCAGGCAATGCCCACATTGATCCCTTGGAGATCCAAATCAAAGAAAGGCATAGTTACTGTAATACGGTTGAGGCATAACCAATCACCCAGCCATGGTACCATGACATCAAAAGGTTTCTAAAAACAAAAGAATATCCCGAGCAAGCCACCGGAGATCAAAAGAGAACCATTAGACGGCACGCGAGTGGTTTCTTCTTGAGTGGTGATGTCTTGTGTAAGAGGACCCCGGACCTCAACTTGTTAAGATGTGTTGATGCCGAGGAGGCTGGAAGGATTATGCATGAGGTACACGAAGGAGTGTGCGGACCTCACATGAATGGGTACGTTTTGGCAATGAAAATCCTTTGAGCAGGGTATTACTGGATAACCATGGAAAAGGACTGCTTCAGTTTTGTCCGAAAGTGCCATCAGTGTCAGGTGCACGGTGATTTGATTCATGCACCTCCAACATAACTGCATTTTATGTCAGCACCTTGGCCATTCGTTGCTTGGGGCATGGACATTATTGGGCCAACCGAGCCGAAAGCCTCAAATGGACATAGATTCATATTGGTTGCTATTGACTACTTCACGAAGTGGGTGGAAGCATTCACTCTCAAGTCAGTCACCAAAAAAACTGTGGTAGACTTCGTGCACTCTAATCTTATCTGCCGTTTTAGCATTCCTGCAACTATCATCACAGATAATGCTGCCAACTTGAATAGCCGTTTGATGGGAGAAGTATGTGAACAATTCAAGATAACGCATAGAAACTCCACTCCCTACCG
>NC_031990.1:72225337-72229455 GCF_001879085.1 Nicotiana attenuata
AGAGGAGCATTGTATCTGGGAGACATCGAAGGCAATGATCCCGAAGCAGCTGTGAATGCAGATGCAGTAAAAAGGTACTATGTCTAGATTCTCTACGGTGACGACTTTGTTCAATTGAGATGACGAAGGCTTTCGTTCCCGCTATCCAAACACTATCAACCCCTTGCAAACCCATTTGAGCCAGTTACCCTTCCTTGGTTACCCTCTTTGGAACCCGAAAATAATATTGAAAAAAAAAAGGAAAAAGAAAGAAAAAGAAAAACAAAAGAAGAAGAAGAAAAGAAAGAAAAATGAAAAAAAGAGAAAAACAAAACAAAACAAAAACAAAAACAACCAAAAACAAATGTTTCCCTGAACTACGTCTGACTTGATTCCGAAAGGATACGTAGGCAGCCTCTCTCTGGGGTTCAGTCACACCAAAACAAAAATCCCAATTCCCCAAAAAATGAAATTGGGGCAGATGATATAATGGCTCGGCCATGAGCCCACCAAAACGGTTCCGAAGTTGTCATTCCATCCAAGATTCTTTTTACCCAAAAACCTTGTCCAAGTCCTTCCGATCAATTGGCAAAGGCGTGGGAATTGAAAACATCATTGTTAGAATCTGATGCAATCAAATTGAGAGAAATAAAATGAGAGAGTCTTATCGGTGAAAACCTACGGGCACCATAAGGCGACGGTGAGTAGAGAAATTGAAAATGAGAGAGTCCGCTTAGTGAAAACTCGTAAAGAGCACTATCGGGCGACGGTGAGAAGAGAAATGAGAGAGGTCGATTGGTGAAAACCCGCAAAGGGCGCCGTCGGCCGAAGAGAAGACATCTCCCACCGCTGAAAGAGTCCTGGCAAGGTTCCCTGGTTTTGAGACACGGGTCAATGGGGTTTACGAGAAGTTGGAAAGTTTGTGTGGGTCGGGCATCCAGTCCAAGAAACATGTCATGTTTATTTGAAGCTTGCATGCACCCCCAGATAAGTCCTTCTCTTCCCCCCGAAAGGGACGCTTCTCTTTAAATTCATTTTCTTGCTTACTTTCTCCTTGAATCCCTTTCGGTCTAACGCTGATTCCGAAACTATTACAAAGAAAAGGTGGCAGGATTGGCTTTACAGGGCTCCCCCTAACAAAAGCTAAAGAAAACTACCCAGCCTCAGCGGGTGCATCAAGTCAATCCTGACTGGCCATGATGGCAGATGCTTTGAAATCAAAGCTATTGAAAGAGAAAAACAAAAAAGGTCAAGGACAAAGGTCTTAAAGGCTGAATAAAGTGAAATGTCGGAGCCCCACGCGGGTGAGTTGTCATGAAATCCTGAAAGATGAGCCATCCGGTTTGAAAGAGAGAAGAATCTTCAAAACCAGCAAGCAGCAGAGGTTCTCAACAGAAGCTAGGTCGGGATCAAGCAATCAAGGCCACAAAACCAACCACCGTTTCAAACTAACAATTTGAAAATTGAAACAGGTGCAATCCAGGCAACCGCGCAAAAGCAGGTGCAGCCAAAAGAAAAGAAACGCGCAAGTGCTGAAACAGCTTTGCAGCAAATAATCAATGCAAAAGGGAAGTTTCCTCCAAGTTCTTTCCTGCATCTTATCAAAAATGAAAAAAGAGAAAAAAATATAACAAAAGAATCCCAAAAAAGGATAGTTTAGAATTCCCAATATCAACCTGTTACTTGGTTTAGCCAACATTAGGGCTCCAACCCCTGAGTTGAGCGTTTTTCCTTTTAGCCAACATTAGGGCTCCAACCCCTGAGTTGAGCGTTTTTCCTTTTAGCCTACACTTAGAGCCTCCAACCCCTGAGTTGAGCGTTTTTTCCTTTTAGCCAACATTAGGGCTCCAACCCCTGAGTTGAGCGTTTTCTTTTTGCCAACATTAGGGTCCCAATACCTGAGTTGCGCCTTTAGAAATAGGGTCCCATTCCCTAATCTGTTCCATCATAGATAGATACAATTCTTGAAAATGAAAAAAAATAGAGAGAGAATGAGTTCAGATTTTGTCACAAATAACTCACGAAATTTTCCTAGTGAAAACTGGGGCAGAAAATTTTGTTCGTTTGTTTGTTTTGGTGTCTGAGAAGGTTTGACCTCAGGGCACAAAGATGCGAGACGACCGATGGAATGAGTCTCAATCCAGAATAAAGAAAAGAAGAAAAGAATAAAAAGAAATGAATGTTGAAGCAAACAGGGGTGCGGATTGTTCAAAATATTATTGAAGTCACAAGCTCCGCCGATCCCGCTTTGACCCAATACTGAAGAAAGAACTGACACCTACAGCTTACGAGCATCAAGATTCAGATCGGAGTCCACAGCAAAATCAGCTAAGACTCAAGATCAAGCTTCAAGAAAATTATAGATAGGAATCTTGTAACTCATAGTTGATAGGCATAGCTAGCTTAGCTTTGATTTTCCTTTTGGTGTAATAAGGAGGTCAGCAAGCAGTAGCAGCAGCAACAACAGTGAAATCACAGCTCCCGGTAGTCCCAGCTACCAAAACTTCCAGAACTACACTAACCTGATTCCTTTATAGCCAAGGATATGTAGGCAACCTTTGAAGCAGGGTTCGGTCAGATAGTTTTCAAAAATGCTTCTCATGGAGTGCCAAGCAGGCAAAAATCCCTCATAATTGCTCATTTATCTTTGCCCGAAAACCCTTCGTGTCTCCGAGCAAACAGGGGCAGCTGTGAGCACGTGATTTTTGCCTCGCTTAAATTACTCCTATAGAATTCATTAATTTTAGGGAATTAATTGCATGATTTTGTGTTTGTTTGCATTTTTGTGCATTTTTTTTAATTGATATAATTCATGAAAAATACAAAAAATAGCACATTTGCATTTAGGACCCAATTTTATATTTTTTTTAGGTTTACTAGTTGATTAACATTGCAAAACAAGAGAAAATAACAAAAATAGTCCTTTTGCATTTTTACTTTTAATTATTGATTTTTCCTTAATTTCTATTAAATTAGGATTTAGTTAATTAGAGTCAAATCAGGTCTTTTCATTTTAATTTTGTATTTAACAAAAATCTAAAAAAAATGAAATCAAATTAAACAAAAAAGAGAAAATTAATAGAGAAGAAAATAAAAAGAGAAAACAGGCCAGCCAGTCTTTTGGGCCAATATCCACTTTAATTTGGCCAGCCCAATTGAAACACCATTCAAATCCGACCCAAATGACGCCTTAGTCCGGTCCAGACCCCCTCCATATGAAACGGCGTCGTTTTTGCTCAAACGAATCTCAACCGTCTAGGATTGTTGATCCAACGGATGAGAAGTCCACACCCGTTAGTATATAAGTGTCGGAACCCCCTAAACCCCCCAATCGTCGTCTCTCACACTCCCTAATACAAACCCTAGCCGCCATTAATCCCGTCAACGCCCTCCGCCGTCCGCCGCCGGCCGAAAATCGCCTCCGCCGGCGGCAAGTCTCCAAATAACCCCAAAATTACACCCCTGCTTCCTCTCATCCTCCTCATTATAGATCCAAACCCAGTTTTTCTCAAACATCACCCAAACGTCTCGAATCTTTAAAACCCTAGGCGCCGCCTCCGCCGCACACGGCGGCGCCACCCCCAAGTCTCCCCAAAATCACACCCCATACTCTCTTCACCCCCCTCTTCCTAAACCCCTAATTGGTTTCCTCCAAATCCCACCGGAGCTTCTCGAATTTCAAATCGAAAAGCGGTAGAACCCTAGAAGTTCAAATCACTTGAATTTTTCCCAACTTCTTGGGTCCATTGTTGGATTCGAGTCACGAAATAATGGTTTTCGTTTGTTCTTAGTGAAGAACAAATGTTTAACATTATTCCGAGGCTCGAATCAAAACCCAGCCCCTGCTCAAGCCTTACATAGGTAAGATTTCCTTTCTTTCATCTTTTGTTTGAATTCATTAATTTTAAATTAGTTTTGGATTAATCCATGCCTTATTTTTTTTTTTGATATCTTGGTGGCAGCAATTAGTGTTCTATGAGTCAGGTTTTGTTATAAGGTCTTGATTATATTTTTGTTTGATTGACTGTTAGATTTTAATTCCATGTTTGTTGTTTTCTTTACATTTTTTTATTTAATCCTTTCTGTTTCTACAGTTATAGTTTTCATTTTCCCTTTACATTTTTTATTACTTGGTTTTG
>NC_031990.1:72229842-72248467 GCF_001879085.1 Nicotiana attenuata
TCCTAGGTTTGCCTATAAAAGGCATGCCCATTGCCTTTGAATTTAACAAGTTTTAAAATCTAGAAAAATCCCCACAAGTTTCTAGAAGCCTTAGAAATCCAAAACTCTGAAAAATTTCGAAATTCCAATTCTAGATCTTAGAGAAAATCAAAAAAATCCCAAAAAAAAAATACTGAAAGCTGTGAAACTTCATATAGCCAAAAACTCCCAAAATCACTGTTCCATTGAATTTGTAGAGTGATCTCGAAGCTTCAGGTTCTGAAATTCAAATTCCAGCTTGAATAGGGTTAAAAAATTGGTTTGAATAGTCCTTTTAATTCAGTAGTGAAGGTTTCAGAGGTTCTGGGGGTTATATCAAGTTCAAATTGGGCCATTCAAGTTTGTTTCAGTTGCTTACTGTTGTTGTTCATTCAAAATTGTTTCCTGGCTATTTTGACACCATTTCCTGGGCTGAAAACTTGATCTCAAGTTGTTGATTAACTGCTGTGTGTTGCTGCTGCCTAGCTGACACTCATTTTCTATTTTATTCAAATTCCAGGTACATTCTAAACCACATGGATATCACTTAACTTGTAATTTGGAGCATGATTTTGGAAGGAAACGAATGTGATGATTATTAGAGAGATCTCATTTGTCTTCCTACTAGTTTTTGCTTCTTCAAATATNGGTTTTGGTGTTTTTTCCCTTCTTTTGATACATATGGATTGTTATAGTGTAGATTGATTCTGTTTTGTTGATTGATTGATGATTATCAGTAGCAGTCTTTAATTCTGAGTTTGGTTATTAATTTTAGCTTGAAATATGTTTAGTTGGATCGTTAGTTCAACTTTGGGGGCCTGATTGACAATTAGGCTGTTGTTTGATTTTAGTTTAATTGATTTTGTTAATTGAACATGACTTAGTCAAAGGGTTAGGTTAGTTTTGACCTAGGTAGGTAATTTCAGGGGTATTCAGGGTTAGTTTGGGTATTCAGGATTGGGTAGGAATGTTGTAGTTGAAGCTAGAACCTTCTAGGATCTTCTAAAATAGGGCCTTAATTGAAATTTCAGGACTTAGGGCAGTAACTTGAGAAACAAGTTAGAAAATGAAGGACTAATGAATAAAAAACTGAAAATAAAAGAGGGGGAAAAGGGGTAAGTGAAATCTGGAAGCTTCCCCCTCATTTCTGCCTATAAAAGGCAGTCCCCCTTGCCTTCTTGAACAAGTGTTGGAAATCTGAAAAAATCCCCGTAGGGTCTAGAAGTTTTAGAGATCCAAAATTTGAAAATCCAAACTCTGAAAAATTCAAAAAAAAAGAGTTTCAGATCCAAAACTACTGAAAAATCTACTAAAAAATCTCAAAAACTCTGATAAAAAGCAGATAGTTTAGATACAAATCAAATCCTAGAAGCCAAATCCTGAAAATCAATACAAAAATGATGTAAAACTTCTCCAAATCTGCTGATTTTCAACTGTAGTAGTTCATCCAAGCCTGCTTTTTAACTTCAGTTGGTTTATTTGGTTATTTGAAGTCATTTCGAAGCCGGTTACATCTGTCCTTACTCCCTGGGTTTTGAGCTGGAACTGCTGTGTTTTTCTGCTGAGTTTACACCTGTTTGTGTTGCTGTGTGTTGCTGCTGCCTAGCTGACACTCATTTTCTATTTTATTCAAATTCCAGGTACATTCTAAACCACATGGATATCACTTAACTTGTAATCTGGAGCATGATTTTGGAAGGAAACGAATGTGATGATTATTAGAGAGATCCCATTTATCTTCCTACTAGTTTTTGCTTCTTCAAATATTCTGTAGTTTGAGATTTGAATCTATATATTCATCAAAGAGGATTTGTAATTAATTTGGCCATGTTGTGTATGTTAATTCCTTCCTGATGATTGACTATTAGGACATGATTACTCATGGTAGATTTCGTTTGTGTTTTCAGTTGTTAGCTTAGTTTGCATTAATGTAAATAGAAATGGTTTGTTAAGAATAGATGCAAATGACATAGTGTATGGTTGTTGACTGTTTGAAATAATGAACAGGGGTATTGAATGGAATAGTGCATTAGGTCAGTTTGCATTAACTGAATCTAGCATAGTAGAAAACACGGCATTTTAAAAACCTGCTTATAAATTAATCTTCTCATATACGGTATTGAAACTTGGTTAATCTGTGGATAGATTGATTTGGGTAATAGTCCCCTTTTGTTATAGGCATGTTAATCAATAAGAGCACCCTGTTAAAAGTAGTTTAAAACATTGCTGAGATTGTTTGACATATGGACACGTTGATTGGGCCAGCCTTCTCACTGCATTTCGTCTTACCAAGACTAGGCCCAAATGAAATTGATGCCTTCATTCATGTGGGCATTCTGCACGATACACCGACCTGCCCCAGGCACAAGGAATTTGAATTGGGCCTATCTGCTGGCCCATAACTTCAGAAGACCTGAATCCATGTTTTCTTACTTTAATGTCTAAGTTTAAAATGCAGTTTTCGGCCTTCCAAGTTAAGTAGCACATTTGAATTAAGAGGTTTTCCTTTTGTTTAAGTGTGGAATTGAGATTGAGACCCGAATTCCTTGAATACTTTTAATAGTAGTTTATTAATAATGTTAATTAATTAAGTTGCTTTAGAGACAATCTTTAATAGAAAAAATAATAGTCCCTTTTAGGATGGCCTCTAAAAAATAAAACGAGGTGCGCCACGCCAAATAGAATCACAAACTGCGTGGCCCTCTTTAATGACCTCATTAAAAATATTTAGAACTCGGGACGTGCCATTTAGCGAATTTTCATTGCCTCCCGCAAAGTTAATAACACGTTAGTCACTTTAGGCGCGTTCTTTAATAATTTTACCTTCCTAAATTCGGGTGTGCATTTCATGTGACCCAAATCCAAATCCCAAAACGCTGAATAAAATATGTCGAGGATCCGGGTGCATTTCATGTGACGTGATCCAAAAATATGTTTTAAACGACGTTCAATTTCCTTAAAATTAATTAAAAGCGGTAAACATTTTAAAATGGCACTATAGGATGACATGTATTAAAATCAGATTTTTAGCCAATTATAATAGTTTAAGTGACCGTGCTAGAACCACGGGATCCGGGGGTGCCTAACACCTTCCCTCGGGTCAACAGAATTCCTTATTCAAAATTTCTTGTTCGCAGACTCCATTCGGGAAGTCGAAATTTTCCTCGATTTGGGATTCAAGATAAACCGGTGACTTGGGACACCAAAAGCCAAACCTATCCCAAGTGGCGACTCTGAATGCATAAATAATCTCATTTCGAATAATGTCACTTTAAATGGAAAAACTCCCTTATACACTATCCTTCGAGGTAGGTGTGTAAAAAAGGAGGTGTGACAATTTGTGGCTTTGTTTATGGAAAACCAGAGGAAAATTGCGTTAGAGAAGGTTTTCGAAATATATTCTGTCCCAAAAATCGCGCGTCTAAAATTGGAAGTCTACTGAAAAAAGGAGTTTATTTTAAACGAATGTATACTTTTTGTAGGTAAAACGTGTTTATAGCGGGTAAATTCCAAAACTGGGACAATTTTGATAATAAAAGTTTGATATAGTGTATAGAAAAAAAAATCTCTTTCTAAAATAGGGGGAGGGGGGTATATTTACTCACAGAAAGTTACATTGACTCGCATTACTCTTTCTAATACAATTCAAGTTATAAATTCAACTCATTTACTTTTCATGCCAAACCAAAATGATACATTCATATACAACGTTTTATATTAGTATTTCTTTCATATTTCAATTCTTCAACGACGTGTGGGGCAGATTTAAAGTAAATATATAGGCACGTGAACTCATTGTCTCTCTGCAAAATTAGATATTTTATGTATGTTATTACGACCCGACCGGTCGTTTTGAGTTTTTGCACCTTGATCGCCAGTTCTCGGGCATGACTTGCCCCGTGTAATGTGTTATGCCTGACGTAGATCGTTGGTTTTGGTTTTTACGGAAATCGCTATGAATTTGAAAGAACAGTCTCAGTTGAAAGCTTTGAATTTGATAGGTTTGACCAAGAGTTGACTTATTGGTATATGAGCTCGGATCGGAGTTTTTATGGTTTGGTTAGCTTCGTTGAGTGGTTTATAACTTAGGAGTGTGATCGGAAGTGGTTTTGGAGGTCCGGTGTAGAATTTGGCTTGAATTGGCGAAGTTAGTATTTTGGCGATTTCCGGTCGATAGGTGAGATTTTGATCTGAGGGTCAGAATAGAATTCTGAGAGTTGTTGTAGCTTCGTTATGTGATTTGGGATGTGTGTGCAAAATTTCAGGTCATTCGGAGGTGTTTTGGTTGGGTTTTTGATCAAATGCGTGTTTCGGAAGTTTTAGAAGAACTTAGCCTTGAATTCGATGTGAATTGATGGTTTTGGTGTTGTTTGAGGTGTTTTGAGGATTGGAACAAGTTTGAATGATGTTTTAAGATGCGTTGGTGCTTTTAGTTGAGGTCCCGGGGGCCTCGGGATGATTCCGGATGGATATCGGGAAGTTTTGAACTTGGAAGAAAATGCAGAAAATGCAGCAGCAGGTGCAGGCCTATTTTGGCCTTCGCGTTCGCGAGCCTGGGGCCGTGTTCGCGAAGGAGGAAGTTGGGGTCCCTGAGATTTGTGCTTCGCGTTCACGTTCGCGGGAGGTTCGTTTGGTTGTGCTCCGCATTCGCGTTTCAGGTGTCACGTTCGCGTAGGTTCAGGAGGTTAAAGCTTCGCGTTCGCGGGTCTTCAGACGCGTTCGCGAAGGGTAATTTTGGGCGAAGAGTTATTTGTGCATCGCAAACGCGGGAAGGCCCTCGCGTTCGCGTAGAAGGGGTCCCAGAAGCTGGGCAGAAGGTTTAAAAATATTTCATCCGCGAGCCTAAGTCATTTTTCCACCATTGTTGAACATTTTGAGAGCTCTTTGGGAGGAATTGAAGAGGGATTCGAAGAGGATCGATTGGAGGTAAGTTTTATTAACCAAAAATGTGATATTATTGTGAAATTAACCTAGAAATTCATGGGAATTTAACCAAAAATGGAGGAACTAGGGCTTGAGATTTTGGAATTTTAATTTGGGATTTGAGGGGTCATTTGGACTCCGATCTTGGTGTTCTTTATATGCATAGACTCGTGGTGAGATAAGGAATCTAATGTTGTAAAAAATTTTGAGTTTCGAGAAGTGGGCCCGGGGCTCGGGTTTTGCCAATTTCAGGATTTTTGATATTTTTTGATTGTTTTCGCTTGGGCTTTGTTCCCTTAGTATATTCTGACGTATTCGTTCTGGTTTTGGTCAGATTCGACGCGTGAGGAATCCTATTTGAGAGACAAGGGCATAGCGAGCTAGAGCTTCGGCCGGTTTGAGGTGAGTAATGATTGTAAATGATATCCTGAGGGTTTGAAACCCCGGATTGCACATCGTAGTGCTATATTGAGGTGACTTGCACGCCGGATAGCGAGCGTGGGGTAGAGCACCGTTAGGGATTGTGACTTGGTCCGTCCCGATTGATGATTTTACTGTGTAATTGACTGAAACTTATTTGTTATCATCATGACTTGGGTTGATTGCCATATTTGGGCTTCGTTCCAGCTATTTGAACCCCTTCGGCGATGGTCGTTGATATTTTCTCACTGTTTTGATTTTATACTTGAACTCACTCATGTATTTTTTTCCACTGTTTTCAAAACTCAGCCAAGTTTACTTGCTTTAACACTTGAAATGATATTTCCAATAATATTTTGGGCTGAGCATCATATTCATTGTTGCCCGAGTGGCTTATGTGATTTTGTTGACTGAGTTAGGCCGAGGGCCTATATTGTGAGGATACTTTTGGATCGGGCTGCACGCCGCAGTAATATATATATATATACACGGATCAGGCTGCACGTCGCAGCAGTGTTATACTGATACTAGTATGAGGCCAAGGGCCTAGACTTGATGCCACAAGATGGCTTGATATTGCGCTTGGGTCGTAAGGGGCCCCTCCCGGAGTCTGCACACCCCCAGTGAGCGCCGTCGACGATAAATGGATCGGGCTGCACGCCGTAGCGATATGTGGATCAGGCTGCACGCCGCAGCGGTACCAGTATTGTTCTATGTGTTTACTTTATTTCATTTGTCTGCCATTATCTGTTGTCTGTGTTACTTCACAGGGGTATTTACCTGATTGCCTGGCGTTATCTGCTGAGTGAGTGTTGTGCCCGAGGGGCGGATTTCTGTGCTTATCTGCACTAATTATTTTGTATTTATTCGCATAACCGTTGAAAAAGTCATTTTCAAAAGAGGTTTGAACTGAGCTAAGATGTTTTCTAAGGATTTCACAGCTTCACTGCTTTTTCTCAAGGGGTTTTATACTGCTTATATACAGCATGATGATTTACCTTACGTGATTTCTTACTGCTCAGTTATTATTTACCTTTATTACTCACTGAGTTGGAGTACTCACTTTACTCCCTGCACCTCGTGTGCAGATTCAGGTATTTATCCACCCGTTAGCGGGTTTTTGGCTGATCAGAGGCAGAGTTATAGGAGTTAGTGAGGTGACTGCCAGCGTCCGCAGCACCGTTTTCCTCTCTTTTGTTCATTATTCCGATCTTGTATATTATAGACCTTGTAGTTGGATTTACACTCTAATAGATGCTCGTGACTTGTGACACCCGATTAGGGCTGTGTTGGGTTGTATTTCCGCTAATTAATATCATGAAATCATATTTAAACTGTTTATGGAATGTTTAACTGCTTAAAAGAGGTGTTCTGGAATGGTCTGGCTGGCCTTGTCTTCACGAGAGGCGCCATCACGATCGGGGCGGAGTTTGGGTCGTGACAAGTTGGTATCAGAGCCTAGGTTACTAGGTCTCACGAGTCATGAGCAGGTTTAGTAGAGTCTCGCGGATCGGTACGGAGACGTCTGTATTTATCCCCGAGAGGCTGCAGAACCTTTAGGAAAACTTCACCTTCTTGTAATCTTATCGTGCGTCCTTGATTCATCTTAAAAAGTAACTCTTGAAATTCCTTCCATGCGTTCGTGTGCGCGCATGAGCACTCAGTATCAGATGTGCCTTGATGGCTTGTGATTCCCCGAACGAGGGGCGAGATGTGATTTCTGCGAGTTGATGTTGGGCCAGTCTGAAGGACTTGATGCCGGATCTTTGCCTATGGCTTGAGGACCGAGGTGCTGAGTGTGTGAGTAAGTGTTTTGAACTTATATGTTCGGTATTGTCCCTCTTAGTGGAAGTGATGGCTGGATAGCCACGTGATGAGTATGTTAGTACTGCGAGATGTATTTACGTGACTTGGAAGTGACGACGAAGGTCTGCTGGATGATAAGAGAACTATTAGGTGTTTGAATTTCATCATGATTCGAGGTATAGCCCCGAGTTTTGAGCGTGTGAAGGATATCTTTCATGTTTTCTGGTTTCGAGTAAAGTAAAATCCATGTTGCGGTATGAGTTCAGACTCAGGAAGATTAAGTGACTACGGACAGTTTATGACGGTGGAAGGTATACAGAAATGTTATATTGAGGCGAAGCAGGTGGGTTATCTCCTGCGGAGTGTTCTGAAGTGGTGTGATCCCTATGTGTATGTTAGAAGATCTCATGTGTAATTGAAAAGTACGTGTTGAAATTTGAAATTTCGGGTCGCTTAAGAGAGTGGGCTTAACTGTTGCGGGGATGAATGCGAGATTTGTAGAAGATTTACAGTACTAGATGATCTGTGTTTTGACAAACTTATAAATGATTGAGTTTAATCTCACTATGGTATTGTGGCATCAATAGAGTAAAAGTGTCATGAGTTATTGAGTGTATCTTGATCTATGGCTTCGATTCAAGTGAGGGAGTCGGCTGTGAGCAGTTGATTGCGCGGTTAGGTGCTATGTTGGTTCCAGTTTGGGGCGTGCGAGTGAATTAGCTAGGGCTAGAGTAAAGGAAAATTTTGACAAAGGTTATATTATGCTTCATAGGGTATGAGAATCACGAAATGTCTAGAGTTGTTGTTGGTAAAGAATGCTCTGTGCATAGAGCAGGAAGTTGCTTGATGGTATTTGGATGAGGATTTCTTTCTGCGGTATCGGAGTGCCAATGAGGCACGGGTGGTGCTGTTCGTTAGGTCAGGTAAATTGCAGTTTGAATGAGGGTGAATGACTTGCGAGGATGGCTCTAATATGTTCAAGATTCTATAAAGAACAATCGGGTATTTTAAAGTTGCGTGTGTGGTTAGAAACTGTGTTTTCATTGGAAGAGGTCCAGATTATGGTATTTCTATGTTAATTATGGGATTCTATGTACCAGTATCAGGAAAGTGAAGGTAACAGATTTAGATTCGCAGGAAGTTCTGCAGAGTAAAGTATTCTGGAGTGTGGTGTTTCGGGGAATATTTAAGGGAGTATTCAACGATTTATGGGTTTCGGACAGTGTGGTTTTATGCTTGGGTCTCGTATGGTAAGCCTGGGTTGAGGAATTGTGGTGCTACAGCAAGGGGAAATATCAATTTGAAGATGAATCAGAAGGAAATTTAGATAGATGGGGTAGCCTAATAGTAGGCCGGATCGGCATGGTAAGGATATGATTAATTCTTTGTGTGTGTTCGAGGTAATGAGTTCGTACAAGTATTTTGCAGCAATGCTCTTGGGTTTGACGGCTTGCTTAGCTTGGTCTAGTTAGAAGGATTCAGTCCTGGCAGTTTAGTTTGTGCAAATGGAATTGGGAGAGTTCTTGTTGGGTTTTACCGTGGTTTGGAGATGTATATTTTCTATGGGCGTGCGGAGCATGGGATGTACAGTGATTCTTCTTCTACATGGGACCAATGGAAAGTTCTTGACTAGTTGAGTGCGTAGATGGTTGTGGCTCGAAAGGGAGATAAAGTTTTCATGTTATCCTCAGAGAGTATGGTACATGCGGTATGTTGTGGAGGACCGAGACTTGCGTGTGTTAGGCTACAGTTCAGTTCTGAAAGGGAGTTCATAAAACTCTTGAGCAGCGGGTAGCCTCAGATAGTTAAGGGAATGATATTTCTAATTGGAAGTGATTTGACGATAGTATATGTTCAGAAAAAGGGTAATGTGATTAAGTTGATGGCACCTCGGTAATAATGCGACACTTTCTTGTTAGATCGACTGGTGATATTCAGGTGCTTGGTGGCACAGGAAAACTTTAGAGTATCTATCACGGGATGATGGGGTATTTAAGGTGGTATGCTTTCGGACGGCAAAACTGGAATTCAGGTACGATGATTCGTGTGCTATATGGAGTTGGAGACTGGGAGTTCTCATGTGCAGGCTATGTTGTGGTTGTGGATCGTGTGTATCGGCACCGTTTAGCGGCTTTCGGGACTTGGAGGCTCGAGTAGATCTTTCTTTGCTGATATGCTAGATTTTGGATGTGATGTTGGAGTTCAGACTGGTTGTCTCAGTGTTGGACTATTCTGGACTATTACGCTATGGGCTATGCCGAAAATGCCACGGGTTGAGTGGCAAGATGCGTAGGAGTATATCTAGTAGAGTGGGTTATATTTCAAAGACCCAGCGGACGACTGGGAAGGATTGTCTTTCTTACTTGGGCTCTTGTGATAAGTGTCAGTGCTGAGGCTCCTTATATTGATTCAGCTCCGGGTGAGGGACTCTTCGGATGTGTTTCTTGAGGCCGGGCATGTCACCAGGCAAGGTTGTGGATTTCGGTATTGATTTGGTGCCGAGCACCGTATCGTATGGCACCAGCAAAGTTATAGAAGTGGAAAGAGCAGCTTCAGGCGTCCTTGACAAGGAGTTCGTTGGCAGGCCAATGGGGACGCGTGTTCTAACTTGAGTCGGCTTGGATGGCCCCGAATTGTATTGTTGAGGAATACATTGATCAATCGTGGTTGAGCTTACCAGTGATCTGGGAGATCCATGAGTTGCCTTTCTGTGTTGCGAGACGTTATGATTTGTTGGTTATAGGCACATATGGTGCGGTTCAATTGGGGTTCATAGTGGAGTCAAGCGGGAAAAGTAATTGGGCGTTGCTCAATGAATGGCGTATCGGTTATGTCCTATCGGATTGCGTGGCGTATGTTATTTGTTTCGCCGTGGGTGTAATGAGTTTCTTGGTTCCAGACATCAACTTGTGCGTGGTTGTCACTTTCGAGCATAGTGACTTGAGGTGTTTCATGTGGAGCAGTGTTTGATGGGATCGCGCACTGCAGCGATGCTATATGGAGATATGACCTTGTGGGTTGGATTCGTGTGTTCTATTTCTATGATCCGAGACGGGTTCTCAGTCTTGTGTCGTGGCGATACTGGTGAGCTTGGGGTGCAGCTCTTTTGTTTGAGTCATTTTTCATGATTTGAGTATGTTCGGACCGTTTCTTATTGATGCGCGTATTATGCAAGTTGTGTCTTAGGCATGTATTGATGTGTCATGTCACCAAAGTGGTGTGTTGGATTCGAGGTGATCGTTAAGATCATTAATGAATATGGACGGATTTGATTTCAGCTTGTTGGAAGGATAATATCGAGGTTCGGCTCGGGAATCTACTGAGGTAGTACCAAAAGGGAAGTGGCTTCATGAATGGTTGATCTGAGAAATGGTGATGGCTTACTGCATGTTCTAGTTATCAGTTGCAGTATATGTAAAAGTGTTGGAATGAACTTTAGTTGATAAGAGATTTTCTATCTGTATTCAGGCATTGTGTGCAGCTGCTGGGAATGGAAGTTATCCTTACAAGTATTTGAGTTATGTGGTATATCAGGTAATTGCACCTGAGGTTACAGGTATGGGTTATTACAGCTGGTTCGGGCTTATTCTGAATATAGATATGAGGTTCTGATCTTGTGTATGATTTCGGAAAGGGAAATGTGGTTCTAAGGTTTATGGGATAGATAGGGATGTGAAATTTCAGTTACAATGTGTTATCGGACCTATATGAGATAGGGTGACGTGGGATCACCCCCGGGTATATGCATGGTAAGGTTATTTCAGCGATTGGTTGGCATTTGGAACAACTCCGGGCACGTTCGAGGATGAACGTTTGTTTAAGTTGGGGAGGATGTGATGACCCGGCCAGTCGTCTCATGAGTTACCGCTCTGTTTCCCCCATTTCTGCTTCTTTATGCTTTGTTATCCATGTTTTGTGGTATCGGGTTGGTCGGATTGAGTCTGGAATGATTTTTGATAAGGTTTGAGACACTTAGTCTCTTTTAAGGAAGCTTAAGTTGGAAAAGCCAACCGGATGTTGACTTATGTGTTAGAGAGCTCGCATGTGAGTTCCGATGGTTCGGTTATCTTTCGGAGGTGATTTGTGACTTAGGAGTGTGATCGCAATGGTTTTTGGAGGTTCGGAGTAGAATTAGGCTTGAATTGGCGAAGTTGATATTTTGGCAATTTCCGGTTGGTAGGCGAGATTTTGATCCGAGGGCTGGAATGGAGGTTTCAGTAGCTTCGTTATGTCATTTAGGACGTGTGTGCAAAATTTCAGTTCATTCGGACGTGGCTTGGTTGGATTTTTTATCAAAAGCGTGTTTCGGAAGTTTTTAGAAAACTTAGGCTTGCATTCGATGTGAATTGGTGGATTTGGTGTTGTTTGAGGTGTTTTGATGATTGGAACAAGTTTGAATAAGATATTGGGTCATGTTTGTGCTTTTGGTTGAGGTCCCGGGGACCTCGGGGTGATTTCAGATGGTTAGCGGGAAAAATTGGAATTTGTGTTGCAGCTTTAGATTTGCCGCTTCTGGTGCATCTGCGGCTTGTGGACCGCAGATGCGGGTGTTTCATCGCAGAAGCGAAAATGGGTCAGGCGAGCTGGACCGCAGAAGCGGCTAAAGGGATCGCATCTGCGGAAGCGCAGATGCGGAAGAGGCTCGCAGATGCGGCTTAGGCCGGTTTAATGAATTCCGCAGAAGCGGGTGTGTTGACCGCATATGCGATACCGCAAAAGCGGATTTTTGGACCGCAGATGCGGTTATGTCTGGGCAGAATGTATATATGTCTTCCTTCGCGACTTTTTGATGGGTTTAACCATTTTTGCACTCGGAATTGGGAGCTTTGGGCGATTTTGAAGAGAGGAATCAAAGAGACTTCGTTGAGGTAAGGATTTTTGGACCTAAAACTCAATTCTATGGTAGATTTTCATGGATTTAGGGCTGTAATTAAAGGAAATGAAAGGCTAAAATGGAGGTCTAGGGCTTGGGATTTTGAAATTTGATTTGGGGATTTGAAGGACCAATTGGGGTCGGATTTGGGAACTTTTGGTATGTATGATCTCGTGAGGAGATAAGGAACCCGTTGATGTGAAAATTTCTGAGTTTCGAGAAGTGGGCCCGGGGCTCGAGTTTTGCCAATTTCGGGATTTTTGATATTTTTTGATTGTTTTCGCTTGGGCTTTGTTCCCTTAGCATATTATGACGTATTCGTTCTGGTTTTGGTCANGGAAGTTGCTTGATGGTATTTGGATGAGGAGTTTCTTTCTGCGGTATCGGAGTGCCAATGAGGCACGGGTGGTGCTGTTCGTTAGGTCAGGTAAATTGCAGTTTGAATGAGGGTGAATGACTTGCGAGGATGGCTCTAATATGTTCAAGATTCTATAAAGAACAATCGGGTATTTTAAAGTTGCGTGTGTGGTTAGAAACTGTGTTTTCATTGGAAGAGGTCCAGATTATGGTATTTCTATGTTAATTATGGGATTCTATGTACCAGTATCAGGAAAGTGAAGGTAACGGATTTAGATTCGCAGGAAGTTCTGCAGAGTAAAGTATTCTGGAGTGTGGTGTTTCGGGGAATATTTAAGGGAGTATTCAGCGATTTATGGGTTTCGGACAGTGTGGTTTTATGCTTGGGTCTCGTATGGTAAGCCTGGGTTGAGGAATTGTGGTGCTACAGCAAGGGGAAATATCAATTTGAAGATGAATCAGAAGGAAATTTAGATAGATGGGGTAGCCTAATAGTAGGCCGGATCGGCATGGTAAGGATATGATTAATTCTTTGTGTGTGTTCGAGGTAATGAGTTCGTACAAGTATTTTGCAGCAATGCTCTTGGGTTTGACGGCTTGCTTAGCTTGGTCTAGTTAGAAGGATTCAGTCCTGGCAGTTTAGTTTGTGCAAATGGAATTGGGAGAGTTCTTGTTGGGTTTTACCGTGGTTTGGAGATGTATATTTTCTATGGGCGTGCGGAGCATGGGATGTACAGTGATTCTTCTTCTACATGGGACCAATGGAAAGTTCTTGACTAGTTGAGTGCGTAGATGGTTGTGGCTCGAAAGGGAGATAAAGTTTTCATATTATCCTCAGAGAGTATGGTACATGCGGTATGTTGTGGAGGACCGAGACTTGCGTGTGTTAGGCTACAGTTCAGTTCTGAAAGGGAGTTCATAAAACTCTTGAGCAACGGGTAGCCTCAAATAGTTAAGGGAATGACATTTCTAATTGGAAGTGATTTGATGATAGTATATGTTCAGAAAAAGGGTAATGCGATTAAGTTGATGGCACCTCGGTAATATTGCGGCACTTTCTTGTTAGATCGACTGGTGATATTCGGGTGCTTGGTGGCACAGGAAAACTTTAGAGTATCTATCACGGGATGATGGGGTATTTAAGGTGGTATGCTTTCGGATGGCGAAATTGGGATTCAGGTACGATGATTCGTGTGCTATATGGAGTTGGAGACTGGGAGTTTGCATGTGCAGGCTATGTTGTGGTTGTGGATCGTGTGTATCGGCATCGTTTAGCGGCTTTCGGGACTTGGAGGCTCGAGTGGATCTTTCTTTGCTGATATGTTAGATTTTGGATGTGATGTTGGAGTTCAGACTGGTTGTCTCAGTGTTGGACTATTCTGGACTATTACGCTATGGGCTATGCCGAAAATGCCACGGGTTGAGTGGCGAGATGCGTAGGATTATGTTCTAGTAGAGTGGGTTATATTTCAAAGACCCAGCGGACGGCTGGGAAGGATTCTCTTTCTTACTTGGGCTCTTGTGATGAGTGTCAGTGCTGAGGCTCCTTATATTGATTCAGTTCTGGTGTTGAGGGACTTTTCGGATGTGTTTCTTGTGGCCGGGCATGTCGCCGGGCGAGGTTGTGGATTTCGGTATTGATTTGGTGTCGGGCACCGTATCGTATGGCTCTGGCAGGAGTTATGGTAGTGGAAGGAGCAGCTTCAGGCTTCCTTGGCAAGGAGTTCGTTGGCAGGCCAATGTGGACGCGTGTTCTAGCTTGAGTCGGCTTGGTTGGCCCCGAATTGTGTTGTTGAGGGGTAGGTTGATCCGTCCGTTGTTGAGCTTACTAGTGATCTGGGAGATCTATGAGTTTCCTTTCTGTGTTGTGAGACGTTATGATTTGTTGGTTATGGGCACATATGGTGCGGTTCTATTGGGGTTCATAGTGGAAGTCGAGTGGGAAAAGTAATTGGGCGTTACTCGGTGAATGGCGCATCGGTTATGTCCTATCGGGTTTGCGTAGTATATGTTACTTATTTCACCGAGGGTGTAATGTTTGCTTTGGTTCCAGACATCAATTGTGCATGGTTGTCAATTTCGGGCATAGTGACTTGAGGTGTCTCATGTGGAGCAGTGTTTGGATAGGATCGTGCATTGCAGCGAGGCTATGTGGAGATATGACCTTGCGGGTTAGATTCGGGTGTTCTATTCTATGATGTGAGACGGGTTCTCAACCTTGTGTTGTGGTGGTACTGGTGAGCGTGTGGTACAGCTCTTTCATTTGAACCATTTTCATGATTTGAGTGTGTTCGGACCGTTGCATATTGGTGCGCGTATTATGCTAGTTGTGGCTTAGGCCTCTATTGACGTGTCATGTCACCAGAGTGGTGTGTTGGATTAGAGGAGATCGTTGGGATCATTAATGAATACGAACGGATTCGATTTCAGCATGTCGGAAGGGTAAGACCGAGGTTCGGCTCGAAAATTTGCTATGGTATTGCCAGAGGAGAAGCGGCTTCATGAATGGTTGATCTGAGAAATGGTTATGGGTTATTGCGTGTTTCATTGATCATTGGCAACATATGAAAGTGTTGGAATGAGACTTAGTTGATGAGAGTTTTTCTATCGGTATTTGGGTATTGTGTACAGTTGTTGTGAATAGAAGTTATTGCTACGAGCGTTAAAGTTATGTGGTTTATCATGTAATTGCACCTGAGGTTGCAGGTATGGGTTATTACAGCTGGTTCGGGCTTATTCAGAGTATAGATGTGAGATTTTGCTCTTGTGGATGATATCGGTAGTAGAAATGTGGTTCTATGATTTATGGGCTAAATTGGATTGTGTAATTTCAGCTACTACGTGTATTCGGACCTATACGAGATAGGGTGACGTGGGATCACCCCCGGGTATATGCATGGTAAGGTTATTCAGCTATTGGTTGGCTTTTAAAACAACTTTGAGTACGTTCGAGGACGTACGTGTGTTTAAGTAGGGGAGGATGTAACAACCCGACCGGTCGTTTTGAGCTTTTGCACCTTGATCGACAGTTCTCGGGCATGACATGCCCCGTGTAATGTGTTATGCCTGACGTAGATCGTTGGTTTTGGTTAGATTCGACGCGCGAGGAGGCCGATTTGAGAGACAAGGGCATAGCGTGCTAGAGCTTCGGCCGGTTTGAGGTGAGTAATGATTGTAAATGATATCCTGAGGGTTTGAAACCCCAGATTGCACATCGTAGTGCTATATTGAGGTGACTTGCACGCCGGACAGCGAGCGTGGGGTAGAGCACCATTGGGGATTGTGACTTGATCCGTCCCAATTGATGATTTTACTGTGTAATTGACTGAAACTTATTTGTTATCATCATGACTTGGGTTGATTGCCATATTTGGGCTTCGTGCCAGCTATTTGAACCCCTTCGGGGATGGTCGTTGATATTTCCTCACTGTTTTGATTTTATACTTGAACTCAGTCATGTATTTTTTTTCCACTGTTTTCAAAACTCAGCCAAGTTTACTTGCTTTAACACTTGAAATGATATTTCCAATAATATTTTGAGTTGAGCATCATGTTTATTGTTGCCCGAGTGGCTTATGTGATTTTCTTGATTGAGTTAGGCCGAGGGCCTGTATTGTGAGGATACTTTTGGATCGGGCTGCACGCCGCAGCAATATTATATATATATATATATATACGGATCGGGTTGCACGCCGCAGCAGTGCTATACTGATACTGGTATGAGGCCAAGGGCCTAGACTTGATGCCACTAGATGACTTGATATTGCGCTTGGGACGTAAGGGGCCCCTCCCGGAGTCTGCACACCCCCAGTGAGCGCCATCGACGATAAATGGATCGAGCTGCACGCCGCAGCGATATGTGGATCGGGCTGCACGCCGCAGCGGTACCAGTATTGTTCTATGTGTTTACTTTATTTCATTTGTCTACCATTATCTGTTGTCTGTGTTACTTCACGGGGTATCTACCTGATTGCCTGGCATTCCTTATGTTTCCACTCATATGTTTTCTCACCAATCATATTCTGATTTTTCAAAATCACCTTGGTCTATTGAAATAGTAGTTTTCATATCACATTAGCATTAACACAGTCCCAGTCTATTGACAAAATCAATATGATATTAGCCTGGAGCTGTGTTACTACTATTTCAATAGCACTTGAAGTCTTCAAATGCCAATTAATTTCGACAAGTATGGATATCCGATCGGAAAGAGTGGCTCGTGAACATAATTGCTTATGAGTCAAGTGTATTACGCTTCATCTTATAAATATATTTTTTGTTTCCTCAAAAATTTCTTTTATCTTGAAATAAAAATGTTTCTTAACGGACTTTTGTATGAAATTTTATTTAACGGACTTTGTTAGCATCTTCCATATCTTCAAATAAAGGAAATATTATGGGTGGTTCATCTGTTATACGCTAATGCAGCTGCACAAACGCAGATTTGGTGAAACTGATTTGCATATTTGGTGAAAATTCCAAGTTCAATATTTCCATATGAACTTAGAATTGGTAACACGTACCTATCTGATTTAAGCCAGGTCACTATCTAGTTAAATACAACTACAATAACATACAACTTAAAAATATAAATTTTATACAAAATTTATACAATATATCTTTTGTATATTTTGTATATGATTATACATAGTAAAAATAAATTCCATACAACTATTTATATATTATACAATTTATCTACAACTTTCACACGTTATTTCTACCCAGTTAAATACAACTACAATAACATACAACTTAAATACAAATTTTATACAATATGTCTTTTGTATATTTTGTATCTGATTTATACATAGTAAAAATAAATTTCATACAACTAATATATTATACAACTTATCTACTATTTTCATAAATTATTTCTACTTAGTTATGTACAACTACAATATCATACAGCATAAATATAATTTTTATACAATGTTGTTTAACTTTCATATAATAGTTAAATAAATAAAAGAAAAATATATAAATAACATAATACAATTTTTCTATAATTTTACTACAATTTCGTAAATATAATGTATATCATGTCTTCTTCTTCATTCTTCTTCGAGTTTCAATCTGAAATTCAGCTAAAACCAAGTCTAATCTTCACCAAAACCCCTCGAAATTGAGACATAAACTCCAAACCATATTCCCAATTGTTTGAAACAACACCCAATCCAAACAAATAATGATTTTTGAAAATCCAAAGTCGAATTCAAAGCTTCAAAGCTTTTTAATGGCTGTCAATGATGGAATTGCTGATCTCTTTTCCTTTTCCTTTGCTTTACATTACTAAAATTAGGGATTGAGAGATAGAAAGAGACGTAGAGAGAATTCCCAATTCTTTGCAACAACATCCAATTCAAACAAATAATGTTTTTTGAAAATCCAAATTCGAATTCAAAGCTTCAAAGCTTTTTAATAGTTGTCAATGGTGGGTCGTGGGTGCAAGATACGTGAGGAAGGGGGTGGGATGTGGAGAGAAAAACGTGGGGGAGTGGAAGATATGTTAGAGTAATTTTAGGATACTAATTATTATCATTAATTCCCTTAAAATGTACATAAATGGTAATTGGGTATATAAAATGTAATTATAGTAAAACTTGAGTATGGAGGGTAATATAGTTTCATATAGTGCATAGGAATGTAAAAATTCCTAAAGGGAATTGGCAATATTTTAGCCTGATATTAGGTTTGGCAAAGGTAACCCCAAAAGATTGGTATTATATAGCCAAATCCTAAATAACCCTAGTTTCTTATTTATTCTCTCCTCGTATTTTTTCTTCTCTTTTCCCGGATTTCTTCTCCAATTTTCTTCTTCAATCTTTACTTTTTTTCTTCTTCTTGAATCTAGATTTGGAAGAGCATGTGTTCTTTGATAATATTTGGGAAGTTGTAATGATTGAATACATTTTTCTATGAAGTTAAGATCTTCTTATCACGATGGCAATTCTGTAAAAAGATTTGCTTTTTATCTAATTTTCTTCTTGTCTTCATTCGATTGCTGCTTTTTCTATTTGATTTGTATTTCGTTGGCAGACTCCAATTTTCTTCTTCTTATTCTTACCTATTCGTTTTTTTAATTTTTAAAAAAATATGTGTGTTTGAGATGGTGTATATCTACGTATATCATCGTGTATATATATATATATATATATATATATATATATATATATATATATATATATATATATATATATATATATATATATATATATATATATATATATA
>NC_031990.1:72248487-72256541 GCF_001879085.1 Nicotiana attenuata
ATATATATATATATATATATATATATATATATATATATATATATATATCATATTGTATATTATGATGTACATTGTTAGATAAGGCTATAAAAGGTTAACATGGAATCAAATCGTGCTAACTAATTTTAAGATAGTGAAATTCATTCTGAATAAACTTACTTCAATCTTTTTTATTATCAGAGAAGGAAAATAAATTTTTGATATAACAAGTTTAGAGCAAGTTTTTAAATATAAAAATAATAAATATAATTATAGGAGTAAATAAAATTTTGATATACAAAGAATGAAAATAAATATTTGATATACATTCTATGTTTTATCACTACGATATACAAATAATATAATTATCTTTTATTGTAATATATATTGATCAAAGGCAACAATAAATATTTAATAGCTATATATATGATTTCATATTTTAGATATACAAAGAAAGAAAATAAAATTTTAATATTGATATACACAAGGAAGAAGAAAAGGTTGCGATATATACATTATTATTGTGATATATGTTTATTGGCTATTTGATGGTAATATCTATAATTAGGGCTATTTTCTGGGCCAAAATCCCACCATATGTCTCGTTTCAAAAGGAGTAGTTAGCCCAATATCATCGCTCATATCAACCCGTCTTCCAGATCTTCGCCCAAGTTTTTTTCTCTCTCCTCTGTGTTCTCGCTGAAAGAATAGCCTGTAAACGAGACCCAAAAAATTGATTCGTCCATTTTCTTCAACAAACCAAGGTACGCCCCATTATTTTTCTTCTTTTATTTTTATTTGGTTTCCATTTTCCGACTGTTCCCAGTTTCTAAAACTTTTGTGCAAGTCATCAGCAACTGGTTTTTAGCTTTTGAAATTGCTATGTCGCTTTTTGTTTTAGGAGTCATGTCATTTGTTAGTTTTATTTTAAGTATCTGAATGTTAACAATAACAACATAACCAGTATTATGCTACACTGTGGGGTCTGGGGAGGGTAGTCTTTACGCACACCTTACCCCTACCTACCTTGTGAGAATAGAGAGTCTGTTTCCAATACAATCTCACAAGTATCTGAATGTTGTGTTGAGTAAAGTTTCAAACTTGGTGGGTCATGCACTGTCTTCTGCATTTGCTTCCAGTGGTTGATCTTATTGGATTCTAGGTTTATTAAGGGTATGCTACACAATTTGCCTTGGAAATGCCTGGATTAATTTTTTTTTGTGGGCAAAAAGCTTATGCTAGTGAGTTGTCTAGGAAATTGAGTGTTGATACTAAAAATATTCTTCTCTTTGGGTATATAATACTAGATCAGTTTTTCGCATTTTTCTGTTGGTTCTTTTTAGTGCTAGTTGATGTTCTCCAATTGGTTTCTTATATTCTTTCTCATTGTCCTTTGCATAGTCCTAAAATTTCTGTTTCATGCTAATTGAATCATTTATATATTTGTTCAATGAACAATTTTACGTATTCAATTTATTAATGTAATAGTTTGAATTTTCGCCGTTACCTTTCACCAAAAAGAAGTTTGAATTTTGGAAGTCTTCTCCTCTTTCATAGGTGTGTGCTTATTCCTCTCTAACTGTCTCTTGGAAAAGGATGTTGTTCTTTCAGTAGTATATTAATATTTTGTTTCATTGCTAAATTTTTTTGTTGACCATATGTTTTTTTTTTTTTTTTTTTACCATTTCTAGTTTTTCAACCGTGGTGTTTGAAGATGTTACAGAATGTTCAACACCAACTTTTGCAATCGCCGGCCCGGCTTGGCCTGCCAACTCCCAGTTCACCTTCTCTTCAAAACCCAATCGCTCCTCCTAAGTTCTCCTCGCAAGTGTCGCAACATCTTCAACCCCATCAACAGGCAAATATATTAACTACCACTACCACCTCATCAACGCTGCTTCCTCTACTCCCACCTCTCTCTAGAGCTCAGTGTCTTCTCATTCAAATGTCATCTCTTTCTTCAAGACTCTTTGAAGTCTCAGCTAACCGATCTCATTGGCTTAGTGCTTTTCGAGGCTCTTTCCCTTCATTTCTGCCTTCTGCAGCACCGGTTCCTCAAGATTCCTACCCATCATCCTCAAAAGAAATCTTTTCTGTGTTTACTTCTCTTCAGACACAGCTGTTTGAAGCAGTTGCCGAATTGCAAGAAATTCTTGATCTTCAAGATGAGAAGCAAAAAGTCACCCGTGAAATTAGGTCAAATGATTCTGCAATTCTTGCTTTCGCCAATAAACTCAAAGGAGCCGAGCGTGTTCTCGACAATCTTGTTGACGATTACTCTGATTATCGCCGTCCCAAACGGGTGAAGTTGGAAAATGATATTGATGAATCTTCAGTAACAACTGTGGCAACTCAGTTGAAATTATCTGACATATTGTCATATGCTCATAGGATAAGCTACACTACTTTTGCACCACCTGAATTTGGTGCTGGACGGGCTCCTCTTCGGGGAGCACTCCCACCTGCTCCACAGGACGAGCAAATGCGTGCATCTCAATTATATAATTTTGCCAATCTCGATGTTGGTTTACCTAAAACAGATGATGACAAAGAGAAGATCATTGAGCCGCTCATTGAACCTTCAGCAGATATTACCAATCTTTCAGCAATTCCAGGCCTCATCCCTCCAAATATCATAGTGCCATCTGGATGGAAACCTGGTATGCCTGTCGAGTTGCCCACTGACCTCCCACTTCCTCCACCTGGGTGGAAGCCTGGTGACCCAATTGCTCTCCCTCCAGTGGATTCTCTTCCACTTCCTCCAAAAGTGGAGGAAGCACCAGCACGACCAGTACCTCCTCCAGGACTGCCAAGAATGCCCGAGCCAATACAGGTTCGGCATGTGCAGCTTGATATTGAGGACGATAGTAGCGATTATAGTTCTGAGGCCAGCTCTGATAGTGAAGATTGATGTTGTTAGCTGTTTTGAGTAGCTAAAGCAGGTTAGCCATATACAGTTTCCTTGTATAAAACAGCGGTACCCCTTTTTGCCTCCCTACTGGATGAGTTATTTTCTCTCAAACAACAGGTACCCCTGCTCTCTTCTGTCTGTATAATTGGGGGACATGTGAGTTTCAGTTTCATGTTCTTGAGCTTTCTCTCTACCATGTGCGTAGTTTAGGTTTTTTTATCAGTTTCGCTACGCCTGTTGACCATGATATCCCCAAGAAATAAAGAGAGCTAGTGTAAAGGTGATAACATGTATTGTGTGGTCTCCCACTAACTATGTGGCACATTTTGTCCCAACAGTGTTCTGAAGAGTCAAGATCAAACTGTGAGCTTGTTTCTTTGTTTGTTTATATTTGTATCCTGTAAAAGCTGTCATAATTATGCTCTCTGTAGAGTAAGATCATTCCATTATTCAGAGAATATTTGAAGACAAAACAAAAGTAATGCATTTCCAACATTGATTCTATTGAAATTGACAGATAGTGAACTTGAAGTTCAGTGTAACCAGTAAGGATAAGGATTTCATTTTGTGAAGTCTTGATTTTGAGGTGTTAATTTAGGCTTAGGGATCCAAGTTTATTTTAGTCATATTGGTAATGCTTCGTGCATTCTGCTTGACTGCAGTTCAGCAGTTTGAGTCCCATCTACTTTTCACCTTGTTTGACAACATTTCCCAAATGTTCAATTAGTGTCCCCCTGCTTCACTTTTGGTTCGTCCCTCTTGGTGGCAATGTCTTCCGACTAGTCATATCATTATGTTATACATGGAATTCATGCTTTCCTACACGTAGTCTCAAACTAAGATCCAGTCCACAGATATTTATTCCATCTGATAACAACTTTGCTGATTCTGTTCCTCTTGTAATTATAAGCCATATGGTACATTTTGCTGTGCATAGAATCAGACTGTTCTTCTTTTGAGGAACCTGAATCAGTTCGGAAACTTTGTTCTGAGTCGCCCAGAGACATCTTTCTTGATTAATTCTATGAGGCATGAGCAGGTACTAGAATGTCTCGTGTTTAGGTGAGTTTTATGGGACTTCACAGCTGAGAATTCCAGAGTGGATCACCTTCAAGCAGGGATGATTTTACTGCTAGATCCCTAAATGACAAGCAAGGGCAGCTGACCGTTACCTAAAGGAAATGAATAGGAAACCAATTTCCAGAAAGCATATAACAGACTTATAAAAGCTAGAAGCTTCCTGGCCAATTGTCCCTATTAAAGATGATGATAACACTGATGTCCGAACAGCATCTCAAAAACTATTTTATTGTCCTCAAATATCTCTTCTATTTCTTTTCTTAACTTCATGCATATATATATATATATATATATATATATATATATATATATATATATATATATATATATATATATATATATCCAATAGCAGCATGAGTTATCTCGAAATTGTGGAGAAAAGAGTGGAGGTTTTTTTCTTAAAAGAAAATTATTGCATTTTATCCCGACAAGAAGCTAATGAAATGAAAAAGATATGACTTATTTTGAGTCGTACAACAAAGTCACAATGAATGAAGGTGTCTATGACATTTTTAAAAACGGAGTTCAGGAAGCAGAGTTGAGGTATAAAACAGAGAAGAAAGTGTCAAGCTCCTCTAAACCTCACTGAGTGCTGGAAAAGAATGGCTGCAGATGTAGAGAAAAAGCCACAAAAAAGAGCAGGTGTCTTGTCTAATTCAATGGCTGTATGCAGGGACAAACTATAGGACAGTTAAGCCGTTTGATATGGCGAATGAAAGGACTATGTAAACCGAGTAGATCTTAGCACTACAAATTACTGGAGTAATTGCTGAATGAAGATAGAATGGTTGGATATGCTGATGAGAGAAACAAAGCTGTTAACTCTCTCAGGATTCTTGCTTTTGGGTAGGGGTGTCAATGATTCGGTTCGGCCGGTTATTTTATAAAATATGTATCATACTATTTTTTTGTTTATTCTATTATGTATAACCAAAACTTGACTTTTCAAAATTGCCTCAATCATGTCGGTTTCTTTTCGGTATCGGTATGGTTCGGTTAATTTTCGGTAATTTTTTTAATGTTTGCTAGTAGAAGTAGAATGCAATAACATAGTACTTTTATAGGACTTAGCAAAACTCTGTATACATTTAGGGATAAGGTGTAATTAATCCCGGAACTTAATTTAAGAAGAGTTTATTCAAAAAGATAAATCCAATTCATACGAAATGAAACATATTCAATACATTGTAGTTTGCTACACATAATCGCTACAATACCTTGTGTCTTGATAGTGAATATGCTGGAAATAATTTATTTTCAATAGAAGTTGCATAATAGATTTGGGAATTAGGATTTTAAGTTTAATTACTTGTTGGCTTGTAACTGTTTCATAATTTCAAGGCCGAAGAACAAAATTAATACTTTATTATTTTTAAACTTAACATATAAATATATTTTTCACGTTGTAAATTTATTCGGTACGGTTCAGTATTTTTTCGGTTTATTTTCATAAAATAAAAAACCTACCCTAATTATCGGTACGGTTGTAGATTTATATCAAAAGCTACGGTTTTATTAGAAGAAACCTAAAAATCGATTCGGTACGGTACGGTTCGGTCATTTTAATCGGTTTTTAAATATCCATTGATACCCCTACTTTTGGGCGCATGTAGAGGATGTCATTTTTAGTTCCAAAGAATAGAAAGAAGCCGAAGCGGAGCATTGACGTAACTGGTAAAGTTGTTGTCATGTGACCAGGAGGTCAGGGGTTCGAGCCGTGGGAAAAACCTCTAGCGGAAATGCAGGGTAAGGCTGCGTACAAAAGATTCTTGTGGTTCAGCCCTTTCCCGGTTCCCGCGCATAGCGGAAGCTTAGTGCACCGGGCTGCCCCTTTAAAAGAGAAAAAAGTCCAAAAGCAGTTCAGACGAGAGAATTCTCGAGGAATTTGGTTAAATTTGGGTATTGGAAAATGCAACAAGCTATTCAGTATCCCCTGAAAAATTTCTTCAGTTAAACAGAGTAATCAATTTGGAAGTGGGGAGGAAATTTCCAATTCTAAATTAAAAGATGTGGCACCAAGGCTTATATTCTAGTAGAATGGTGGTACAAATGCGATTTTCTTACAAACACTCGCTGACTATAAATAACAACAACCACCCAGTATAATTCCACCAGTGGGGTATGGGAAGGATAGTGTGTACGCAGACCTTACCCCTACCTTGGGGTAGAGAGGCTGTTTGCAAAGACCATCGGCATCTCTCCCTCCAAGAACTCCCCACCTTGCTCTTGGGGTGACTCAAACTCACAACCTCTTAATTGGAAGTGGAGGGCACCATAAACCATAGCTTATATTATGCTGGGAGCCAAGTAAGACATATAAATGGGAAAAAGTAAGGGGAAAAAAGACACATTCAAATGCGATGAGGTATCCCTGCTGCAATATACTAGTGCTTGTATTTGGGGAAAAGCAAGCCATAGTTTCACATTCGTACTCTTTATTATTCCCTCCATTTCAAATTAGACGAGGTATTTCCTTTTTAGTCTGTTCCAAAATAAATGACTCATTTTTAAATTTGAAAATAATTCAACTTTAAACTCTTTATTGTACTTATTTTACCATTAATGAGAAGTTTTAATAACCATACAAATGTTATGGCCCCACAAAGCTTTTATCCCTTAAGCTTTGAAGACCACAAATTTTAAAAGTCTTTCTTCTTTTTCTTAAATGGTTTACATTTACCCTCCATCCATCTATCGTCCAAAAATGCACACTGCTTCCACCTATCAGTCCAAAAATGCACACCACATTATGTTTATTAATAAAATTATCCCTACGTTTAATGGCAAAGCAGCTTATACCACCCTGAGCTGAGAGTCTATTAGAAACAATCTCTCTATCTTCACAAGGTAGAGGTAAGGTCTGCGTACACACTACCCTATCCAAATCCCACAGTGTGGGATAATACTAGGTATGTTATTGTTATTGTTCTTTGTTTTAAATTTCGTGCCGAGTGAAACTAGTTATCTAAATTGAATCGAGGGAGTATCTAAGTTTGTTAGTAGGCCAAAAATAATGTGCAGCCTGTATTTCAGCAAAATGGTTTTGGCTTTGCTGTAGCCAAAAAGGGACAAAAACAGAAAGGTGACTGAACTTAATTCAAGAAAAGGAAATTTTCCTGAGTTAAAGGACAATGAGACAAGTAAGAGGTGTACCTATCATATAGAAGGGCCATAAGAGAAAACCGCGCATGAGCTGTTAGATAACTGTCACTACTCACTACCAAAATGGACGTTTCTATTTCTTGTCTCATGACATGGGACCAGTTTCAGCCTGCGCTTTCCTCTCCTCTCTTTTTTTCTTTTTGAAATATCTATTGAGTAATTTTGCTTATTAAAAATCACCTAGTAATATTTTTTGTTTTTTTTTACAGAGGTTTGAACATCTTTCTTTTAGGTTTGCACTCACTTCATTGACCTATGTCATATTTTCGGATGCCATGGTTTCCTATTTTCTTCCCTATCGCCTTACCGTTTACTTGTTAGATTGTGTAAAAAAGAATGTCTATTTCTATATTTTGCACTGACTTTTTAACTTCAACTTTTCACCTGGCATATCTAAGTTCTTTGGATGCCATGCTTTCCTATTTTCTTCCCTATCGTCTTATCGTTTGCTTGTTAGTTTGTGTAAAAAAGAATGACTCTTTAGATATTTAGTACTAACTCCTTAACTTCAACTTTTCACATGGCATATTACCCGTTTCTTTAGTTTAAGATCACAAAATTAAAAAAAAAAAAAAAAAACTTTTTTAAACCATGTGCTCAAACAAACTAACCCACCTAAATTGAAATGGAGAAAGTATTATTTTCTTCCGTATCGTCCTATCGTTTAATATTTTCTTCCCTACCGTCCTATCGTCGACACTCTTGTCTGTTATCCCCCTTCGACAATGAATACACTGTAATTTTTATATGAATTCTTACATTAACTCTTATTTTTCAAAAAGAAATTTGCATTTTCAGAAACTATCTGTTTTTCAGCAGAAACAAAGTAGTTAAAACTATTGAAATGATGCTTTCGATTCTCTATGTAATGATAATGTTTGTTTTTTTTTTTTTTTGGGGGGGGGGGGGGTTTTGGGGGGGG
>NC_031990.1:72256561-72305408 GCF_001879085.1 Nicotiana attenuata
GGGTTTTTTGGGGGTTTTTGGGGGGGTGGGGGTTTGTGGGGGGGATTCTCCAATTCTCCTATATCTCCCATGTAGATGCCTGTTAAACCCTCTTCCTTTCCTCTTTGTCCTTTCATTAATAGATTACTCTATCATTTAGGGTAATTAAGAAAAACACGAAAGTAGGTACAATAAGTTCACTAAATATAAGTACGCTACGAATAAGTTGGAGCCTATTGGCTAATCATATACCACTTGATATGTACTCCAATCTGTTTCAAATTAGATGACACATTTTTCTTATTAGTCCGTTTCAAAAAGAATGACACATTCATATAATTGGAAACAATTCAACTTTAAACTCTTCATTTTACTCATTTATCCTTAATGAGAAGTTTTTATATGTGAAAATAACACTGTATAGTCGCTCTCAAAATAATAGCCAAAAAAATGCATATTTTTTGTATATATATACATTCTGTATGTTATATACAAAAACTATACAAATTTTATACACTTTTTCGGCTACTGAATGTAAATAGTTTATGGTGTGGGCTAGAAGTGATAATACCCCTTTTTATAACCACACAGATGTCATGACCCACAATTTTTTTACTCCTTAAGTTTTTAAGACAACAAAATTCAAAAGTCATCTTGTTTTTTCTTAAACTTCATGCCGAGTCAAACTACTTCATCTAAATTAAAACCGAGGAAGTAATAAGTTATAACCAAGAGCCATATTATACTATCAAGGGTTACAGTGGGATAGATAAATTAAATTTCTCTATTCTTGGTCAAAGGTTTTAGGTTTGAACTTTGAAAATAAAAAATCATAATACGCCTTTCGTCTTATATTATAAATCGTGTGTACAAAAAATAGTTATCTCAAATTATTTGTCATTTTAGAAGTTCAAGAGAAAATTAATTATCTTTTTCCTTTCTAACTCTTAGTAATAATTATCCTTAAAGATTACAAACATCTCAATTATGGATAACTTTGTTCAAATACCAATAAAAAAAATTAAATATTAAGATATTAATAAGGGCAAAATAATCAAAATTTCATCCAAATTAATTTTTTTAAAAGGCATGTACAAAAGAATCATAATAAATAATATGAGACGAGAGGAGTATAAACCGCTTTCCAATTTAATGAGCTTATGCCGCGCGGCACTGCCCATTAATTTAAGAGCCGCTCAAAGTAAATTGGTTACTATATGACTAGCTTCAAAGTTCCTACACTAACAATCTGAGGATAGGGGCACCAAACAAAAACAGAATGGGAAGAGAATGTTAAAAAATGTAGCTCAAAGTAACAATATAAAACAAGAAGATAAGTAAAATAAGAGAAGAAGAGATAATTTTCTTATTTCATCAAGTGTTCAAGTGTATACAATGTGATGCCCAAACCCTCTATTTATAGGATGATATAGGTAATACAAAGGGACTCCATAAACATGGTATTAACTATTGAGAACATGGGGGAGATCATGGAGGTGTGGGAGTTACATCCATAATGGTAAGAAGTAGCGGGAGGTTAATGGAGAAGAGTAGTGGGTGTTACTCCCTTACGAGTTATGGACATCCACCATAATCAAGTATTTCATAACACTCCCCCGTGGATGTCCAAAGATAATGTGCCTCGTTAAAACCTTACTAGGAAAAAACCCTATGGGAAAAAAATCCTAGTGAAGGAAAAAGAGTACACATATCTGTAATACGCTTTATTTGCTGCCTCGTTAAAAATCTTGCCAGGAAAACCCAGTGGGATAAAACCTTAGCTAAGGGAAAAAGAGTACAGCACATATTTGCCTCCCCCAGATGAAAATATCACGACGAATTCCAAGCTTGTCTAACAACTTCTCTAATATTGAGATCGGCAATGCCTTGGTGAATTATTCCGCCAAATTATCACTTGAACGAATTTCTTGAACATCTATTTCATCATTCTGTTGAAGATCCTGTCTGACAAAGAACTTTGATGAAATATATGATTTATTCAGTCTCCTTCAATATTCTTCTTCCAATTGAGATAAGCAAACATCAGCTTCTTCATTATTATTGGAATATTCTCTTCAAAGAAAAGTCACACATCGTGTGAAATGATAATATGACAATTCCTCACATACAAATAGATTGTTTGAAGAACGGACTTCAATAAATGCCTGCATTTGCATAAACAACAAAACCTTGACAATATTTGTTAGAATAAACAAATCTATATCAAGGATTCTTTTTGCAATATAATACTAATCATATTTCAATATCTCCATATAGCCTTTATACTCTCAGCTGTTGGGACTATTCGTCCAAACTTCATATTTTTCAGATGAAGTCAATTTTCATTACATATTTTTCATTTGGCCAATCATTTATCTGTCCAAATTCCATGACAGATTTGAGCTCAAGATCCTCGTCAATATTAATAATATTGAGCGCTATATTATATTAACAACATCGTCGACGATCATTTTACATCGGTTCCATCATCAGTCAATAAAGACATAACTTATGGAGATCTCATTATTTTCAGGTACCTGAGCCTCTCCCATGAGGTTTTATAAAATGTTATGTCATGGTGCTCTTATATAGCACTTGCCTCCTTATAATGACCATCTTGAACATTTGCTCCTCTCCTTCTTCAAGGAGTTTTATCTTTGGAACCGATTAGTCTATTACGCTTCAAGAGTTCCATAGACTATGTCCATCATGGACTTTATTCTATTTGGAGCATTAGTAGCTGGAATATGACATTTAACTTTGGGTCAGCAATGTGCTTGGAAATATTTTAGAAATGAATTATCACTTGAACTTCAAGTTCACATTTTCTTGTACGAGGATCTAGATGTATTCATAATAATTCATTTCACGTATCACTTTTTCAGCTGCCCATTTTCTCCCCCTAATGTCGGGATCACCAACACATTTTTCAACCTTCTTTGGGAACCCATCTTTGTGCATTGTGGCAGCACAATTAAATCTTATAGCACATCCATATTTCTAGATGGGAATATTTGGTTCCTGACCGTGAACCAATTGTGATGGGGAGAATTTATCATAACTTGTTGTCTAGATGTGTACAAGTGCTGTTGTATATTAAATAATACACCTCATACCAAATTCTTATTTGGGAGTTTTGTTCCCATAACCAATGGTTTAGCTATAATTGGAGGCATACAATTTCTACTAAACCAACTTGGATTTAAACCAGCATTATCAAGATAAATTATCATATATATTCTGGAACTGTGCTCTAATAATTTGAGCAAACAACCTTGCAAAAACCAAAGTGCAAGTTGATAACAAACGCACATGTGACCATACAATAGATGCATCTACATATAATAGTAAACGATCCACATGGCATGTGACTGGGCCCATATATATATCACCTTCCATTCGTTCCAGAAATCAAGGGGTTCAGTCCCAACCTTAACTGGTATATCATGAGAATAAGCAGCACAAGAGAATTCTTGAAGAATCTTCTATTTCTTCAATATATGCCAATGTGAATTCTCAATTAATTTTCGCATCAATAAACCGGGATGGCCAACCGGTCATGCCAACTGATATTTATTTCAGTAAATATTTAATTTACTATGGCATGTGATTTCATATCATGCTTATACATCTGTAGTACAAATAGAAGAAAAATCGGGTAACCTTTCATATTTACCCGGTATGTTATAGTAATATCAAGATAATCAATCTTCCTTTCATTTATAGTCTCAATATGCCAACCACTTTGGCTAATACATTTGAAACTCAAAAAGTTTCTTTTGAGACTTACTACAATATCAATGTCATGAACAATTTTATTCATCCGGGTAGTAACAAATTAGCTCTTCCGGAGCTCGTAATTGATTTTGTACTACAAGATCTTTTGTCACACCATCCATATGGTGAATGTCTCCTTCACGGAGAAAATCATATTATAATAATTGTCATGGTCAAAATCATCATAAGCAAAATCATTTCTTGCTTTACTTTTGCCTTTAATAACTTTTTATAAGGCATGTCAAATTATTTTTGAGTACCAATGACATATTCATGTAATCACACAGTAATATTCATTATCTCTCTTTCTCTCAAACCTCCCTTAGAGGTGAGTTGTGGTGTGTATCCAATCATGCATTACACGTCTTTATTCATTACTTTTATCACATATTGTTACATTCACCTTCAGGAATGAATATGCATTCTCAATGCACAAGTCACATTCTCTTCAAATAATGGAGTATAATTATCACGATGTGCTTTATAAATTTTTCATACCAATTTGATGGTAAGTATTTCCTTCACCTACTGAAGGATTACTTCGAGAACCCTTATTATTCTCATTTTTTACAATTACCATTATGATGACTATTATTATTTGATCAATGGCACGGCCATGTTCATTGGTCAACCACTTGTCTTCATTTACTTATTATGCATTGCTACCATATTCACTTCAAGAATGGTGCAAATCAAGTGGGACAAGATTCATGCTTTTCCATGAAAAATATATTATTTTTCTTTAGTCATCACTACGTCATCCATATGGTGCATTGGAACTCAAACCCAATGCCTGACCCATATAAAGACATGTTAGGCCATAATGAGTTTGGACTCGAACCCAACTTTTACAATCATGGATCATCAGGACTCAAAACCCGATGTCTTACCCTCATGGTGCGTTGGGACTTGAACCCACCGTCTTATCCTTATATAATGTTTATCACAAATGGTCTGATTCACATCAGGAATGAAATATAATTTTATGTAGCCACATCGTAAAATCTATCATAAAAATAAGCAACATAGAAATGATAAGAATTACTATCAATATATGATAGAGTACAAACTCGCGTACTAGTATCCTATGTATAAACATGTCAATAAGAGAGTCACCATGTAGCGTTATTACTATGTGATGTATTACTGCAAACTAATGCATGACGATTAAATAAAATGCACACAAGAATTGAAACACATAACTAAATATACTTAACTTAAAGAAACAAATAATCTTAAGTAATAACTATTGCTAGCATATTCTGTTTTAATACAAATGATGTCAAAATAGGCTAGTAAACATAATGATATCACTTTGTCAATTATCAGCATAAAAATGTTGCATCTAATTAGATTAGGCCATCGATCTTAAAAGTCCTCGTTAATACATAACATGACCAGAATGCTTTTTAATGTTTCACAAAGATCATTTAATATCATAGAAAATCAATGATAGCATGATGTTATAATTGTATAAGATCAATTTTAGAACTAGGAACAAAGATAGTGGACATATACAGCCATACGAGCATGAAAACTTAAAATCAAAGCTTAGTTTTTTCTAAACAAAGCAACTACAAATCTTAAATTTTAACATAAGCAAAATACACAAAATAATACTCCCTGGACAATAGAGGCAAACTAAACATTAATATGGCATACATAATAATGCCCATATTTCCATTGGTTCAACCAAATTGGTTCAAGGTTGTCGACCATTCATATCTTCTAGGTTGATTAAAGCTTCATGCTGATAACGTGTTAAAAAATGTAGCTCAAAGTAACAATATAAAACAAGAAGATAAGTAGAATAAGAGAAGAAGAGATAACTTTCTTATTTCATCAAGTGTTCAAGTGTATACAATGTGATGCCCAAACCCTCTATTTATAGGATGATATAGGTAATACAAAGGGACTCCATAAACATGGTATTAACTATTGAGAACATGGGGGACGATCATGGAGGTGTGGGAGTTACATCCATAATGGTAAGAAGTAGTGGGAGGTTAATGGAGAAGAGTAGTGGGCGTTACTCCCTTAGGAGTTATGGACATCCACCATAATCAAGTATTTCATAACAGAGAACAATTAATACTACTCCGAGAGAGATAATTGAACAATAAATTGATACTCTATCTGTCTCATTATCTGTCGTATTTTTTTTACACGCTCCTTAAGAAATATTAATTAAAAAAAGGATTAGACTATTATATTCTTATTTATGTCTTAAGATAAAATCTCTCTACATTGAATATTTATTCTATTTATGTATTATTTCCATCTTCAAGAACAATTATTACTAAGGGTAAAAAAGAAAAAGGAAATTATCAATTCTGTCTTGAATTTCTAAAATGACGAATAATTTAACATAGTTATTTTTAATAATAACGACTGTTAATATGAGATGGAGGATGTAATTTGATCACGCTCAACTGGTCTCGCAAAAGATTACGCGGGCGTTGCAAATATAATCTGAGTATTTATGCCCAGAGTCGAACCACAGAGAATTAACCTATCAGTTACTATTGTCAGATTTACTAAATTCACACAATCTGTTTCCTCAAACTTTTTGATTCACAATGGTTGATTTTTCTAACAACTAAAGACTGAAAATAAGTAACAGCTGGAAATTAACTATGCTTGATGTGTAAACGGTTGGAATAAGGTCTAATGCAATGGTTTCCCCCGTTGGTAATATCCTTGGTTGTATATGTCTTATAACTATGATTTAGTTGTCTCTATCAATCATGAACGCTCCAGCTATCATAAATCTTTCTCAAGCAATTATAATAATTTACTAGACGCACTCTCCCAAGCTACGCTAGCTAGATTCACAATATGGTTCACTTAGATTGCACCCGAGGTATCGTTATCTCTAATCCAACCTCTAAACCCTCGGTTATGACCCTCGTCTATACTCCGGGAGTGATGTTGTTCATACAATCACCTAAATATGCACTCTCTCTCAAGTAGATACATAATAAATGGTAACGGATAATTGAGGGCCCTTTCAACTAACCACAATCAAAACATAGATGAACAAATAGAGATTAACAACCAAATCCAAGTATATTAATAAAACAACCAAGTCATCCCCAACGGCTTCCACCAAAACCTTAGATTAAGGTATTTAGCTACTCATAACAATGGAGGAATAAACTACTAGAAGATTCATAATCGAAGATTGCAAGAAATATAAAAGAGAATAAGAATAATGATGTTTTGGGTGATCTCTCACACTTGTTTCTCTTGCCAAAGTACTCTCAAAAGTAAATTTTACCCTATGAAAACCTTCATAATTTAACCTTGGGCGAGCTTGACTTTATATAGGTTATGTGGGTTTCTCTCCAGATTTCCAATTTTACCCCTAAATAACTCTTTTCCTGACCGGCCTCGCGCGAGCTCGCGCGTCACTTCGCACGTAACTTCGCGCATCATTCTGCCTCAGCCCTTAACGCGCGCGAACTACTGCGCTAACTCGCGCGTCTGCTCGCGCATCTGGGCCATGATTTCTTCCATTCTTTGTCTCGTTCTTGCGCGCACTCAGCTCCGAGGGGTCGTTCTTGCTCATAAATCATTCCAATAGCCTCTTGAAAGCATCATATAAGCTCCTCATCCTGCAATGTATACAAATCACAATTAGAGCCTATTTTTCATCAATTAACCATATTATTACGTTGGAATATAATCAAGCGGAAGCATAAACAATAGCTAAATCACCTAGATTTCGCCTATTGTCATAATTGAAAAGAAAAACTCTAAAGACTGAAAATTTTACTCTACATTGGCAATGCTTCTGGATTTTGATTTTTAAACACCGAAAATGTAAAGAGTTTTGGTATTATTAGATTACATAGTCAACTAAATAATGTTTATTGTACATTTGAGTTTGAAAATGATAACCAGTAACTTTTCACAGTCATTTAAATTACATTGATAATATAAAATTAAAAACTCTTGATACTGGCGATAAATATAACCTAAACCGATTTTTTTTAGTAGAATTAACCTAGATAGTCGCTCATCCAACTACTTAAACTAAAAATAGTCAGTGAAGGTATACTATATACATAATTTATGTATGTATATTATATTAAAAGGTTGTTAGCATGCATTGTGGTTAAGCCAAGTGACAAGCTTAAATGAAGCCACTTGGCATTTAGGACAATATTAATAATTAAAATTATAAATAAAAACATAATTAATGGAAGTAGTTAAATGAATTATATATAATCCAAATAGATTTTAGAAAAATCTAATCTGTATGTCAATATTTATATTTATACGTATATTTGTATCTATAACTATATTTAAATCTATATATTGATCCACTCATAGATTATCTTCTATATTTCCTAGAAATATGGAGGTAAAAGAATTAATTAAATTGCTATAATAGAAAAAAATAAAAAAATATAGAAAGATGTAAATTGAGATAACCTATGACTATTTATACATTAGAGTAAGTTACAATATAAAATAAAACTAAAATTTACTTAAGATATTAAAGATTATTGACTTTAAAATTAAAAAAATTTCAACCAGCAAAATTAGTTCTTACATAAAATATACAAGTTATTTATCTGGTAAGAAATAATTAAATAATCAGTAAAAATATTTTAATAACAAGAATAATAAAGTCATACTAATATTGACAAATTGGGAAATGAATATTTTATATGTCATCTATAAAATGATAGTAGAGCCATTGTTTGTAAAAAATTAAGATAAAATTTTGTTTATAAAGAAAATATTTTAGAATATAAGAAATAGACTCAATAATACTATTGAAATACTTTTATATTTATTTGTATTGTATTAGAATAAAAAACGGGCAGTTCGGTGCACTAATCTTTCTCTATGCGCGGGGTCCGAGGAAGGACCGAGAGTCTATTGTATTAGAATGGGTATGGTAAAAATGAATATTAAATTCAGACAAGCTAATGAAAAGCCACATGACAATGTAATAATATTAAGTATTGAATAATATAATAACAAAGTTGAGGAACAAAAAGAGAAAAAAAATCAAAAATTTCATCATAATTTGAGATGAGAAAGTTTTGCTTAAGTATAATAAGAAATAGCATGCATGTGGATAAGGCCATATAACTAAAGTCTAATAGATAAAAAAATTAAAAATATTACATAATATAAATAAATTAGAGATAATATGAGGATATTTATAATAAGAATTACTTTAGAAATAAAATAAAATAAAATAAGTATACAAACTTAATAATATTATTAATAAATTAAAATAACTTAAAATTTTCAAGCAATAGTTTAAAAATAAAATACATAGTCTAATTAATATAAAAAAAATTACAAATTTGTCTATATTATATTTAAAAAAGTAGTGGATAAAAGTATTAAATAAAGTATAAAGTTAATAAAGAGTTACATAAAAACGTGATAATAATACATATTAGATAACATTATAGCAAAAGTAAGAACAATAATTAAATTCAAAAAAATCTATATTAAAAAAAAAAGACTATTCGAACTTGAGATTAAAAATTCTTTAATGTTATAATGAGAACGCTTAAAATATGGATATTATCATTAAATTGAAGTCTTGCTAGATAAAAAAAATAAAAATTGATACCAAATTAAATATTTAAATATACTAAATAAATATCTCATGTTGGTAATTTTACTTGAAAATTAAATGCTAAATTTGTATCTTGAAACAAAAAGAGAAAGAAAATTTAATTGCACGTAATAAAAAAGAATTATAAGAAAATTTAATATATTTGAAACAATACAAAGGAAATTATGTATTAATTTTTAGACTAATTCAAAGTTATATTTTAAAGTAAAACGTGATATATTTTTAGTATAGGTCAATAAATTTGTGTAAAAGGTCAATTAAATTTTTTTTTTTTGGTTAAACTGAAATTTTATCTAACCAAGTGTAAATATGTACATCAACTCGCTCATTGGACTCTAAAGACGGGTCTTACAAAAATAGCTTATCTTTTTATCACTTAAGATCTACATCTGGAACTTAAACTCTATACTAACATGGATATCTATTTATCCTATCTAAGACAACTCTCCATTTACAGTAGCTATTTCCTTTCATGTGTAAATGCAATACAATTTCTCTAATTCTATCCCTACTTTCTTTCCTTGTCTGTTGAAACCTTCACAGGTTCCTTTCCATCCATGTGTGATATACTGTTGCTGCAGAGGCATTTCCAAGAATCTTTCAGTTTGTATTCCTGCTCTTTGTTTTTGTAGCCATCCATTCAATCTCTTCCTGCCATCTACCTACTTGTCAATTAATTCCAAACAACCTCAAAATCTGCTTCCATATGAACTTTGAATAGGAGCATTCAAAGAACACGTGATCATGAGTTTCCTCTTCATCTGTCATACACAGAACACATTCTGCAGGTTCTGGTATTCCCCATTTGATCAGCCTATCCACAGTTGCTAGTCTCCGATGCAGTGCCATCCACAGAATGAATTGATGCCTAGGGATCATACCTTGTGTCATGTACAATGTCTTCCAAGTAACTTTTGGATATTGTGGTATGAAGGAATGATAAGCTGTGTTGATGGTATACTTCCCCTGTACAACATATAGTTCCAGCTCTTGTATTCCAGTGGTTAGCCATTTTCTGGCTTCAAATATTTTTCTTACCACCCAGCTAGCCTGTTTAGGAGTTTCCATGTTTTCAATCTCTTTCTTCTTTATATAGTGATTATGTATCCACATAACCCATAACTTGTCTTTCTTCTGTGCAATTGCCCATAACAGTTTCCCTATTGCTGCTCTAATCCACATAGAGAAGATTATAATGTTCAGTCCTTCTGGTTCTCTTGGCTTGCAAATTGTATCTCATGCTATAGGAGCTTTCTTTCCTTCATTGCTTCCATGCCATAGAAAGTTCCTGCATATCCCTGTAACCAGATCATGTACTTTTTTTGGAATTACGAAGACTTGTGCCCAGAAGGGAAGAGAATTTCTTAAAGAGGAAAATAAAGATAGTGTAATGATATTAATATTTTAAATTTATTTAAAATATATAAATTAAATAATTAAATAATATTCAAAATATTTTTGATAGATTTAAAAGATAAAAGATTTTCGAGTAAGAGGATAATAGTGTAAATATATATTAAATTTTAAGAATAAAAAAATTTATATTTATTGATGATTATTAATAGCGTAATAAGTAAGGCAGTACGTCAATTTATAAGCTAATAAAAGATCACAATATAGTATAAAATGTTAAGTAATAAATAATGCAATAACAAAAAGCAAAGAAAAAAAAGAAGAAAAAAAATTATGTCTAAAAATGTAGAAGGATAAAAGTTGTTCGAAATTTAGATGAAAAATAAAGTGGTAGTAAGAATTTTGCTAAAATAATACATGATTTAATATGCGCAAACAAGACAGGTCACAACGTTATATGTTGAGTATTCTTTAATATTGACCATAAAATAAAATACAAGTGATAAAATCAAGATATTGGGTTATTACAGTATAGAAAAAGAAAATATGTTATCCATTATTTCATGTCATGCTTCTTAATTAATATCTAATAGTTATTTATAATTTCTATATAGAATATTTTATTTAAAAGTTATTTGCACATAATCCAAACAAGCCAAATCAAAATTAGACATGGTTTGTGTCCATGTATTGCGCGGGAACTAATATTACTTATATGTGTATAATCAATATATAAATTGTTGGACTTTAAGCCATTGGGCTTTAAAGTAGAAAAAGTGTGAATTGGAAATTGAGGAAATAAAATGGAGGGAAATTGAAAATTTGAAGAAGTAAAACTTTTGTCTTGCACTTTGTCCCTCATTGGTGAGGGACAACCACATTTGTGTGCTTATATATAGAATCACTTCTTAAAGCTCTTAAAAGGAGTTGAAGAGAATGAACCCTCGCGCCGTCGTCGTCGCTCGCTCGGCTCGGCTCGGCTTTGGATTTGGATTTGGAAAAATTTATTTAATTATTTAATAATTAATTAAATGCCAAATCACTGCTGAAAATACGCCAGAACCCTGCTGAAGGTTCAGAGGGCCTCTCTGGCCGCGGCCGCGGCAGGCAGGTTCAGAAAGCCTCTCTGACCGCGGTTCTGCCGCGACCGCGGTAGAACCGCGGCAGGCAGCGTATTCTGAAAAGGCACCTTTTCCAGACACCTCTTCTGATAATTGCCTATAAATTTTGAGGCAAGGCTCCATTTTCTATACACGAAAAACACTCCAGAACTTCTTTCTTTCTGAATATACTGCATTCTAATTCGCAGTCTCTCTCTCTCAAATTCGTAAGTGTGATTTTGCTCCGTTTTAAGTTCGTTGGTATCCTGCAGTTTGTATTGCCACTGTTGCAGGAAGGTTTATTCCGTTTTATCCTGGGAGGATTTAATCCATTACCTTGGCAACATGTGAGGGGGTTAAAATTCCTTAAGGACACACAAGCAAATTGTGGACTCGGAATATTTCTTAAACTCTTCTGTTTTTTCAGTTTCTTTTATTTTTCTAACAGTTTTTCTAATTTTATGTTTTAACACAGTAACGCTCACAAGCTTAAGGAATTTTATACTAACGTTTCTGTGTTAAAACATATATTAAACTGTTATTCATATTTTGTATACTGTTTTGGAGACTAAAGCCTTCGTGCTTTCTACTCCAATAATTGTTCTGTCCGGTTTAAAGTATATAAAAATTTTACCGGAATAATAAAACGTACGGGCTGTCCGGTTTAAAGTATATAAAAACTTTACCGAAATAATAAACGTACGGGTTTGAAGTATATAAAAACTTCACCATTGTTACGTGTTGTATGTTTGGTTTGGTATTCAGTTTGAAGATATCAAAATTTTACTGATTTAACAAAGTTCTGTATTGTTTCCAACTTTACAGAAATATGACGAATGAAAACCAAACTAATGGAAGTGTTGCGGGAACGGGTGCTACTGTTACGAGTGCTGCTGCCTCGTCAAGCCGTTCAACTCCTGCTCATGCTATGGCACCAGCAGAAAAACCCGAAAAGTTTTCCGGAATAAAGAAGGCTTCTGGACCAACGAATTACCCAAGCAAGAAAAAGTTCAAGGGTAATTGCCACAATTGTGGAAAGTCTGGGCATAAGGCCGTGGACTGTCGTGCACCAAAGAATGATAAGAAGAAAAAGAATCAAGCAAACATGGTTGAAAATGTTGAAGACATGGAGGACTTGTGTGCCATGTTGTCTGAATGCAACTTGGTAGGAAATCCTAAAGAATGGTGGATTGATTCTGGAGCCACCCGCCATGTTTGCTAACAAGGAGTTATTTTCTTCTTATGCACCCGCAGGACCCGACGAGACAATTTTTATGGGAAATTCGTCTACAGCCAAAATTGAAGGAGTTGGCAAGATTGCGTTGAAGATGACGTCGGGAAAAATAGTGACTCTAAACCAAGTTCTCCATGTTCCAGAAATTCGCAAGAATCTTGTGTCGACTTCACTTCTTGTCAAGAATGGATTCAAATGTATTTTTGTTTTCAATAGTGTTGTACTAAGTAAGAATGATATGTATGTAGGAAAAGGTTACCTGAATGAGGGCCTTTTTAAGCTAAATGTAATATCAGTTCCTATCAATAAAGTGAATGCTTCTTCTTACTTACTTGAGTCAAACACTTTATGGCATTCGCGTTTAGGACACGTCAACTTCAAAACATTACGAAAGATGATAAATTTAGAAGTATTGCCAAAATTTGATTGCATTAATTCCAAATGTCTAATATGTGTGGAATCAAAGTATGCTAAGCATCCTTATAAGTCCGTTGAAAGGAATTCAAGTCCTTTAGACTTAATTCACACAGATATTTGTGACATGAAGTCAACACCATCTCGCGGTGGGAAAAATGTATTTTATTACTTTTATTGATGATAGCACGAGATATTGCTATGTTTATTTACTTAATAGTAAAGATGAGGCAATTGATGCTTTCAAGCAATACAAGAGTGAAGTTGAAACACAACTAAACAAAAAGATCAAAATGATAAGAAGTGATAGGGGTGGCGAATATGAATCTCCTTTTGAAGAAATATGTTTGGAAAATGGCATTATTCACCAAACAACTGCCCCTTATTCTCCACAATCTAAGGGAATTGCGGAGAGAAAGAATCGAACATTGAAGGAGATGATGAATGCGTTGTTGATAAGTTCTGCTTACCACAAAACTTGTGGGGGGAACCTATACTTACAGCTAACCGAATAATCAACCGTGTACCTCATAGTAAAACACAGTCCATTCCTTATGAAAAGTGGAAAGGAAGGAAGCCCAGCTTGAAATACTTCAAAGTGTGGGGGTGTCTAGCTAAGGTACAAGTTCCTAAACCTAAAAGGGTTAAGATAAGTCCAAAAACGGTTGATTGTGTATCTATTGGATATGTAACCAATAGCAAGGCATATCGTTTTCTGGTTCATAAGTCAGAAAATCCAGAGATTCACGTTAATACGATAATAGAATCAGATAATGCTGAATTCTTTGAAACTATTTATCCGTATAAAAAGGAAAGTGAAGTGACATACCAAAAGTCAAAACGACCTCAGGAGGAAATAACAGATGGTATGCCTAATGAGGAAAATCCGAGAAGAAGTAAACGTCAATGGACATCTACTTCATTCGGTCCAGATTTTCTAACTTTTCTGTTAGAAAATGAACCTCGTACCTTCAAGGAAGCAATGTCTTCATCAGAATCACAATATTGGAAAGAAGCGGTCAATAGTGAAATAGAATCCATATTGAGCAACCATACATGGGAATTGGTTGACCTTCCTCCAGGTAATAAAACATTGGGTTCTAAATGGATTTTTAAGAAGAAAATGAAAGACGATGGTACTATTGACAAATACAAGGCAAGACTTGTTGTCAAAGGATTTAGACAGCGAGAAGGTCTTGACTATTTTGACACATACTCGCCGGTAACAAGAATTACATCCATTCGGATGCTAATAGCGTTAGCCGCCTTGTATGTTCTTCAAATCCATCAAATGGATGTAAAAACAGCCTTCTTAAATGGTCATTTAGAGGAAGAAATCTACATGGACCAACCTGAAGGGTTTGTGGTTCCGGGAAAAGAAAAGAAGGTGTGTCGTCTTGTTAAGTCTCTTTATGGACTAAAACAAGCACCCAAGCAATGGCATGCGAACTTTGACCAAACAATGTTGTCAAATGGCTTTAAGATTAATGAATGTGATAAATGTGTTTACATTAGAACGTTCCAAATCATATATTCATTGTTTGCTTATATGTTGATGATATGCTAATAATGAGCAAAGACATTGCCGACATTCAAGCTACTAAGCGCATGCTTGCTAGTAAGTTTGATACGAAAGACTTAGGAGTTGCCGATGTAATTCTAGGAATTAAAATCAAGAGGACTCTTCAGGGTCTAGCTTTGTCTCAATCACATTACGTGAAAATGGTACTTGAAAAATTCAAACATTTGAAATTTAGAAGTGCAAGAACTCCAATTGACTTAAATCATCATCTTATAAAGAATAAAGGTGAAAGTACGTCTCAATTGGAGTATGCTCGTGTGTTGGAAAGCTTAATGTACATCATGAACTGTACACGACCTGATATAGCTTGTGCGATAAGTAAACTTAGTCGATTCACAAGTAATCCCAACAAACATCACTGGGTAGCAATGAAACGAGTTCTGGGATATTTGAAATATACCCAAGACTACGCTTTGCACTACAATAAATATCCTGCGGTTATCGAAGGGTATAGTGATGCAAATTGGATAACCGGCTCAACAGAAACAAAGTCCACAAGTGGATATGTTTTTACTGTTGGTGGAGGAGCAGTATCTTGGAAGTCTTCCAAACAAACGTGCATCGCTCGCTCTACAATGGAATCAGAGTTTATAGCTTTGGATAAAGCTGGTGAAGAAGCTGAATGGCTTCGAAATTTCTTACAAGACATTCCGTTCTGGCCAAAACCTTTGGCTCCTATTTGCATACATTGCGATAGTAAGGCTGCAATAGGACGGGCAGGGAGCGTTATGTATAACGGAAAGTCTCGTCATATACGACGAAGACATAACACCGTTAGACAACTACTTTCTAGTGGAATTATCACTATTGATTATGTAAGATCAAAGGATAATGTGGCGGATCCGCTTACAAAAGGCTTAACTAGAGAGGGAGTTGAGAAATCATCTAAGCGAATGGGATTATGGCCGAGGACAAGTCAACATGGCGGTAACTCTACCTAGAATTTTGGATGTTCCGAGATCTAGGTTCAAGGAGCTCAAACAAAGTTGTGATTGACCGGTTCAACATTGTCAAAGTAAAATCTTTGGTCCCTTCTCGTGATGAAGACAATGTTCAGTAACAAGGATAGAACTTTACACATTCTTTAATGATTACCTAAGTTTGATGTGGTAGTTATCAAATAGTGTCAATCTAAAGGATTACACGTTTAGGAATCACCTATGTAAGTGTGAAGTGGAAGCCGCTTCAATGAGAATTCTGTAAGGCCAATTCTCTACGCACTTATGAGACCAGGCGGTGTTCATGGCTGAAACGAACACAACAATGAGAACTAAAAGACGGTTAAGGGTTGATTGTGTGACATATGGTTGTCTAGGTATACACTAAAGTTCGACGGTTCAAATATATCAAATCTACCGATTGACCGAGTACATCCGACATATGTTCACTACGGAAAGTTCAAAGGGAAACCTACTTATCCAGATGCAATTAATCCTTACTTGCAAATCACACAGCTTTCATCTATGATCTTTCTTAATACAACCATTCCCATTCATGTGGGGGATTGTTGGACTTTAAGCCATTGGGCTTTAAAGTAGAAGTGTGAATTGGAAATGGAGGGAAATAAAATGGAGGGAAAAATGAAAATTTAAAGAAGTGAACTTTTGTCTCTCGCACCGTCGTCGTCGCTCGCTCGGCTCGGCTTCGGCTTTGGCTTTGGCTTTGGATTTGGATTTGGATTTGTCAAATGATCGATCGATAAGATTATTTTTGGACAAAATTTATTTAATAATTAATTAAATGCCAAATCACTGCTGAAAATACGCCAGAACCCTGCTGAAGATTCAAAGGGACTCTCTGGCCGCGGTTCTGCCGTAACCGCGGTAGAACCGCGGCAGGCAGATTCAGAGAGCCTCTCTGACCGCGGTTATGCCGTAACCGCGGTAGAACCGCGGCAGGCAGCGTATTCTTCTGAAAAGGCACCTTTTCCAGACACCTCTTCTGATAATTGCCTATAAATTCTGAGGCAAGGCTCCATTTTCTACACACGAAAAACACTCCAGAACTTCTTTCTTTCTGAATATACTGCATTCTAATTCGCAGTCTCTCTCTCTCAAATTCGTAAGTGTGATTTTGCTCCGTTCTTTAAGTTCGTTGGTATCCTGCAGTTTGTATTGCCACTGTTGCAGGAAGGTTTATTCCGTTTTATCCTGGGGGGATTTAATCCATTACCTTAGCAACGTGTGAGGGGGTTAAAATTTCTTAAGGAAACATAATATATGTATATGGCTAGAAAACAGTAAAGAATGAATAGACCGACTATTTGTGTAAAAATCCCATTTTTTATGGCCTCCCCCCAGCCACCCCATGACCCCAAACGATTGAGTATTAAAGAAATTTGGATAATAATGTCACAGCGAGCAAATTAAAGATTCCTACCCCCACCCAAAAATAAAGAATTTTTAATGTATGAAACTTTGAACTATGATAATGAAGCTCAATAATTAAAGTGGGAAAAGCAATACAATCATGTGATTAAGGACACAACATACGCCGCCGATTCCGTCCTTAATTTCTCCTATGTATGCTCTGTCCCGTATTTTGTAGAAAAAAAGAACATTTAAAATTCCTACTGTTTTTTCTCACAAATTTCTGAAAAAGTACAACTCGAAAGTCACAAATCACATGTTCATCAACTTCAATTAGAGCTTAATCCTTTGATTAAATCCTGCTAATGACACGCATCCCTATCTTCACCCTGTCCATGTGGTACTTGTAATGCCGCTAAACCCTAAAAAGGTTGGATCTCATTTTTGGAACTAAAATTACACTTAAAATTACAACGTATTTCATTGTTTAACTTTGCCGCGAAGTGTAAGCGATGTCGATTTTGAATAAGAAATGAGTGTTGAAATAAGTTTACCGTCTGCTTAAAAATAATTAAATTATAGTAATAATGTTTGATCCTCTCTATACCATAATTTATGTGAAGGAACTCGGAGAAGAAGATCGATACACTAAATTTTTTCCATGTGAATTCGAATATAAATTCTTCAAATAATTTTTGAAAATGAAATATAAATTTTTAAAAACTGCATAAAAATAATTAATATAGTTAATAATTCTAAGATACTAAAATATTGATTAAGATCGTAGTTTAAAGAAATAAACAGTTTGAGCTCCTAATTTATAAAATATTATTTAGTTACTAGTCTGTTCGAAAGAGAATGATACATTTATATATTTGAAAATAACTTAATATTTTTTTACTGTTAAAAAAAAAATTATAACCACGTAAATATTATGATACACTTCAGACCATAAATTTCATACTTCTTTTTTAAAATTCACATTAAATGTAAATAGTCGAGTACGAAACATTATACTCCCTCCGTTCACTTTTACTTGTCCACTATGAACTTTGCATATCTCTTAAGAAATAATAAATGAAGTGCATAATTTACCATGATACCCATATTTATTGATGCTTTTTTTTTAATGTATTTGAGAAAATGATTTGAAATGAGTAATTAATACTGTAGGTATAACAAAAAAAATAAATTATCTTCTTTTGATATGCTAAAAAATAACATATAAAAATGAAAATTTATTTTTAGAATATTGGAGAAGTAAAAGTGATTAGTGAACAGATGAAGTAACTTCAGTAGTTCGGGTCACGGAAATTGATCAAATTATATATATATATATATATATATTTATATATATATATATACGGAATTTGAATTAAAAGATAATTTTAAATTTATAGATAAATTTCTAAAATTCGAATTTAAATTAAAATAAAATTTATCTTTTTTTTTTATCATGTTATCATACTTAATTCGGTTAATGATCATATGCAATCATGTTAGGAATTTTTGTTATTTTTTCTAATTATTTGAATAATACTTCTCATCTAGCAAAAAAATAAAAAACTGCTCCATATAACTATAAAACTCTTTCACATTTAAAATTCTATAAGTATAGTTCTTTGAAACACTGTAGCTAGATTTGAATAAAACGAAATTCTTTTAAAATAAATATAATATATAGGGTACACGTCTATGTTTATCTAAATAACAAAAAAGAGTTTACAAAACCAAATAAAAGTCTACTTACATATATAATAAAGTAAACATACATGCTGGAGAAAGAAACATCACAAAATCAGTCAATATTAAAAAAAAAATTGTTTCTTTTTTCTTCTTGAAGAATATTTGTTTGAAGAGTCAATTTGCATAAATGGACATCAAACAAATAACAAAACTTTGGCTATACAATTGCTATCATTAATTTAAATTTAGCACATTCAAGGAATTGAAGGGTATAAGCTGAAACCCCTTCATTTAGCTATAGTCAAGCCAATATTGCAAGGGTATAATATTTTTTTCTTTGAAGAATATTAGTTTTGAATCATTAGATTATGTGAAAGTTTTTTTTTAAAAAAACTCAACAAGAGAGAAATTGGTTTCTAATTGATAGTTTCTATAGCGACTTTTAAGTGTAACAAAGAGTATATATAAAGAAAAAATTGGTATGACGTGAAATATTTTTTTTAAATGTAAACAAATTATTTCGAAAAAACTCTTACTTTTTTTAATTCAAAGATAATAAAAAGATAAGATATTTTTGAGCATTAGTAGAGAGTTTTAAAATTATTATAATAGATGTTATATCATGGATAAACTCAAAAAACCGAAATCTTGTGGAATTTTTACATAATATCCGGCCATATTTATTGTTTACTTCTTATAGCTAATATAAATAGATGATATACCGACAACACACGATTATACACATATTATATATGAATTATATATAAATTACACATCATTAAATTTTTTAATTTAAGTGGTCTATTTAGGCTGATTAGATAAAGCCAAAAGAAAATATGAAATAATTTCACGCAAAGACTAAAAATATAATTAAATATCATATGTAGATACTTCATTAAAACTCATCCGTTTATAGTGAAATAAATTAATTTTTTGTAACAAAAAAAAAAATATTGAAAAAAATTTTAGAAAGATCAAAAAACGAGAAATAAAAGATGACAACAAATTTTTTCTTATGTTTCATCTTTGTTGAGTATAATAAATTTAAAAGTTAATCTCATCAATTTCAAATATTTTTTATTCAACTCAAATACATAGACTATATGATAAAGGTATCTTAGAATATTTTTTTTAATTTACATTATGTGTCATTTTAAAAAAAAATCACTATTACTAACAAACTGATATGATATTCGAATTTGAATTGGAATGCAATTTGAGTAGTTGCATTGACGTTAAGCCAAGTATGGTGTCGAAAAATAAACTATTTGATAATTTTAAGACAATATATGCAATGTTTTATAATAATAATCAACCAATTTAACATTTAATGATTCAAAGAACAAATTTTTTGTATATATAGGGTATTGAAAATTCAAATTTTGGGGCTAGACATATCGATAAACTTAAAATTGGAGTCATACTGAAGTAAATCCGGCCAAAGAATCATTTAAGTTTTTAGATATCCGATTAAAGTAAATTTTAAATGAAGGATAATATCTTCACTTGCATCATTATAAAGATAATCATTATTAAAATATATATAAAGTTTTAGAAATTAAAATTCCAAAATAGAATATTTTTTGAAACATAAAATCATACCAAATAAGAGTTCAAGTCGTAGTATAAGAGTCACGTCGTAATCAAAGAATTGTTTATATCGTGTCAACCTTTGTGCTTTGCCATAAATATGAGTTATTATTTCACTTTGTGGCTATTTTTAGGTTCCAATGACACCTATGAGAATAGTGCACAAATAAAATTATCACTACGAGAATTGAGAAAATGTTAGTCTTTTTTCATGTAGTGTTTCTTAATTAATATCTGACGATTATCTATAATTATTTAGAAGGTTTAAATACTAAGGTTATTTACATATAATTCAAATAACTCAGATATTTAAACATGGTTAGTGTCAATATTAAAATGGAGTAACAAAAATTCACTAGCTAAAGAATTTTTTTTTATATTTTTAGATAGCCAACTAAAATGAGTTTTGAATTAAGAATAATATTTTCAATTATATTATTATAAAAATAGTTATTATTGAAAAATAATATTTTAGAAACTGAAATTTTAAGAAAGAAATATTTTTAGAAGATATTAACGGACCAAATAAGAGTTCAAGTGGTAGTAAAAGAGTTAAGTCTTATCCAAAGAGTCATTTATTGAGAAAGTGTAAGTTTTAAGATTATTTACATACAATCCAAATAATTTAAATATTTGACATGATTAGTGTCCGTGCATCCGCACGGGTACTAATACTAGTTATGGATAAAGGCGCTAATGCTTCTCTTTTTTTAATTGCTCTACTGAACTAACTGGTCCTTCATAATTGTCATCTCAAATCCACAAAATAAGAACCCAAAATAAAAATGGTAGAACAGCACCGACGGGTCAATTCAAAGAACCGGGTTCCCATGTGGACCCATGTTTCTAGCTAGCGCACATCCCGTGATTTGTGGTTCATGCAACGGCGCGTCTCTCAATTCCTTCTTTTCCTTTCCTCATTGGATCCTCTTGATTAATTTCGCTATCATATGACACCTGTCTTCTTTTCTTTTCTTTCTAAAAACTAATTACGTATTTTTATTTCTTAGTATTGGTGTTGACTGACATTAGCATATGCTTAAAGGCTAAAGCTCAGCTCATAAACTTTACCAACTTCCCTTCCTTTATCCATTTTCCTTTTGCCTCATTCTCATACAAGAATATCATTTCATTGATGAACATTTTATGTTTCCATTTTCTTTGTTGCTCCTTATTTTGGAGGAGAGTTTAGAAGGGTAAGCCCATAGCTAATTAATTGATCCTCATCCGTCTTTTGTTGCATGTTAGAACCCCTTGATCACCCTAAGAGAGGAAGAATTGACATAATTATTAGTATGAGGATTAAATTGACAAAAAAGATTATCCTTCCTTCTTTGAGCTCAAAAGATACTTCCTCCGGTCCACAATAAGTGTTTTTTTGACCTTTTTTTGTGGTCCAAAATATCTTTTTTTTTTCTTCAGATTTTAAGAATAAATTAATTATTATTTTCGTACATTGCACCGGGAGTACATAATGTTGGAGTATGTGCTAGGAGTGTTTATGTGAAGATATAGTAAAGGTTAATATGGACAATTTTATTATCAATTAATGTTAAAAGGTGAATTTCTTAATCTATATGAAAATAGTCAAAAAAAAAATTAGTTATTGTGAAACGGAAGTAGTAAGATTTATGCCGTCAAGAGCATTTCTCTCATAGAAGTTTGTAGCTAAAAATTAGGAAAGACAAAAAGTTTATTTACCTCAATACTGATTAAACTAAGTCCATCATAATTGTCAATGGAGTTTATTCTACAAATAATCAGGGCCAAATAACATTGCTTACGTAGTTACATTTACTCATTTATTCACCTCTTCATAAATGGTTTTAAAAACGTCGAGTTAGTAGTCCTTTTTTTCCCATAATTATGTGCTGCGTTGTAAACAGAAAAGCACTTGGAATTATGGAAGAAAATGAGAGTAGAACATGTTCCATTAAATAAAAATAAAGTAAAACCAACCAAAAAGAAAAAACAAATCATTGAATGAAGAGAAATGAGAAACCATTGAAGCCGTCCAGCTATTTCCCATCCCCCATTCCTTAGCTTCTCCATTCCCTATTTCCCTCTCTCTTTTCTCCACACTTTTCTCTGAAAAATCCAAACCATATCTACTTTCCCTTCTCTCTCTCTCTCTCTCTCTCTCTCTAAAAGCTACTCAATCCAAAGCCAAGAGTGAGCTCAGAAGAAGAAGCAGAAAATAGCTTAGCTTAAACTGTGAAAATGGCTATAAAATTGCTTCTTTTTCTATGCATTTCCGCCTTATTAAGTACTCCCTCTTTATCCCAGCGCCATTCGCCACTAAACACTGCTTATTACCGTAAATCATGCCCAAGATTTGAGCAGATAATGGAACAAACCACTACAAACAAACAGATCACTTCCCCTACTACCGCCGCCGCTACCCTCCGCCTCTTCTTCCACGACTGCTTCGTCGGCGGCTGTGACGCCTCCGTACTCGTCTCCTCCACTCCCTTCAACAAAGCAGAGCGTGACGCCGAAATCAACCTCTCTCTCCCCGGCGACGGCTTCGACGTGGTCGTACGCGCCAAGACAGCGCTTGAACTTTCCTGCCCAGGTATTGTCTCTTGTTCCGACATCCTCGCTGTCGCTGCTCGGAACCTCGTTGTCCAAACCGGCGGCCCGTTTTATCCAGTTAAATTGGGCCGTAAAGATTCTTTTGTATCCAAAGCCTCATTAGTAGAAGGAAATCTGCCCCGGCCCACAATGCCAATGGATCAAATCATTAAGATTTTTGAATCCAGAGGATTTTCGATTCAAGAAATGGTAGCATTATCTGGAGCTCACACAATTGGATTTTCCCACTGTAAAGAGTTCAACTCAGATCTTTATAACTACAACAAAACTTCACAAGCTGATCCTTCGTATAATCCGAGGTTTGCTCAAGCTTTGAAAGGTGCTTGTGGTAATTCCCAGAAAGATCCAACATTATCAGTGTTCAACGATATAATGACTCCTAACAAATTCGACAATATGTATTACCAGAACTTACCTAAGGGATTAGGTTTGTTGTCTTCAGACCGTGGTCTGTTTTCAGATCCGAGGACGAGAATTCACGTTGAGGAATATGTTAGAGATCAGAATGCATTTTTTAAGGCATTTGCTTCAGCAATGCAGAAGCTTAGTGAACATGGTGTTAAAATTGGTAAACATGGTGAGATCAGGCACAGATGTGACGCTTTCAACAATTGATAAGGAATTTGATTCAAGAGTTGATTATCTTATGTTTTTTGGGTTCGAATTTATTTGTTTTTGCATTAAATTACTTACGAGATGAAAGCAACTTATAATATGTATACAATGTTTTTACCCTTTTATTTAGATTAGAAAGCTCTTTCTTTTGCAAAGATTTAGTTCTGTTTTTTTTTTTGCTCTGTGTTCTGTTAATTAGGTAATTGGTATTGTATTCGAGGGAAATTACTGTATTTGTGATTAGTGTGAACTTCATTATATTGTAATGGTATATACAGATTCAGGTGAGATGCACGTAAGAGGCGGAAACCGTAAATAAAGTTTGCAACTTTTTATTTTCTTTTTTGCATCTAGTGTGTTCAGTTTCCTACTTTTTCGTTTTCTTTTGCAACTTTTGTGTGAAAGGTGTTTACTTTTCAGTTCAAAATGTTTGATTGATGGATTATCTTGTTGCTTTATGGTTTTGAGAGCGAGTGTTAAAAAAAAGTTGGATCTTGTTTCCGCTGGTGTCTCGTTTTGTTACAGAATAGTGAATACAAAGGCATTGCCAACTCAAGATCATCTGGCATTAGCACCTGGTATGATGCGACTAACTAAATGAAGAATAAGCTATAGACACATAACATGCTTGATATTAATTCCATACAGATGGATATAAATATATCGTAAAATGAAATACTATATGATATACTATATATATATGAGTTCAAATTTGCCGAATCATTAATGGTATAATCTTCTACATTATGGGTCTTCTTGTTCTGTTATCTGGTTTATGTTCTCCATGTGATATTCAGACCAAATGACTATGAAATTACGTCATTACTGGTAAGGTACCTGGCAAATGGATAGATATGGTAGAATTTGAATGGGTCAAAACGGGTAATAGATGGATCATAATTCAACTCGTCTAAAGTTTGACTATTGATTAGGTAAAAATGAGTCAATGTGACACAACCTCTCATCTTTGTTTCACAAGTTCTCCCAAACTGATATAATTTCAATCTCAAATTTTGATTTTATATGCTGAGGTTTGGGTTATGACCGACCCATTAGGTTGCATTTTTTTACACGTTTACTAGACATCATTTCAAATTTAACTCGTTAGGTCAAGTCAAAAGATGGATCATAAATCATCTCGTTTAAGCTTAGACAGGTTGGGCGAATTGCAAATAATGGATTGATTTTGTCACCTCTAGATTCTTATAATTGTTGGTTCGTAGTCCATGTGCATTGGCTAGAACATGATAACCTAATTCCGATTAAAAAGAAATAGAAGGTGGTGTATTTAAATGGAATACACTGGTTTCCAGTTTGCATTCGTTTGCTTTTGCAACTAGTGTGAAAGATGTATCCTTTTCAGTTCAAAGTGTTTGCAACTATCGATATTTGGATTACATAGGAAATTTAAAAAAAAGTAGAATCTTGCTTCGGTCGATGTTTCCTTTATTACAGACTATAAGGGCATTGCCAACTAAAGTTTATCTGGCTTTAGTACTTGGTATGATGCGACTAACCAAATGAATTATAAGCTAGGAACACATAACGTGCTTGGTATTAATTTTGGTATATATAGGTGTCAAAATCAAATCATTTTCTTTTTGTAACTCTGCCCCTGCCATCTAAGTTAAAACGGATCGGTTGTAACTCGTTTGCTGATTTGATCTAACGGACTGAACGCAAAATGACGCGTTAAGTTATTGGGTCAAAATAGTGTAAAATATATAACTCGAATCGAAATATGTCAAAGATCATTTTAACTTGAAAGCAGGGGCGGAGCCAAGGTAGCGGAAGGAGATTCACCCTTTGCCAGAAAATTACGCTCTTTATACAAGTCATCTCCAAGAGAGATAGTTTCAAATATTTTGGGTCTATTATACAGAGTAACGGGGAGATTGACAAGGATGTCACACACCTTATAGGAGCGGGGTGGTTGAAATGGAGGCTTGCTTCTGGTGTTTTGTGTGACAGGAATGTGCCACCTAGACTTAAGGGCAAGTTCTACAAAGCGGTAGTTAGATCGGCCATGTTGAATGGAGCCGAGTGTTGGCCAGTCAAGAAATTCCATGCCCAGAAGATGAAAGTAGCATAAATGAGGATGTTGCGATGGATGTGCGGGCATACCAGAAATATAAGATTAGGAATGAATATATTAGGGACAAAGTGGGTGTGGCTCCTGTGGAAGAGAAGTTGCGGGAATCGAGGCTAAGATGGTTTGGTCATGTAAAGAGGAGACACATTGATGCCCCGGTTAGGAGGTGCGAGAGGTTGCCTGTGGCGAGTCAGAGGAGGGGTAGATGGAGGCCTAAGACGAACTGGGGTGAGGTGATTAGGCTGGACATGACTCTGCTCCAACTTACCGAGGACATGACCCTCGATAGAAAGGTGTGGAGGTCAAAAATTAGGGTGGTGTGTTGATAGACAATCTAGAGTTTTGCCTTGTCTGACTAGTAGTAGTTGCACTAGTCGGGTACCTTCTTATTCCTAGTCCCTTGTTTATATACGGTATGTCAGTATTAGCAGTAGAATTGGCACTATTCTTGTAGTTTCATATCCTTGGATCTCTGTCATTATTCGTTGTATTATTTGCTTACACTGTCTTATTACATTATTGTTGCTATTGTTTTTGATTGCTCCATTTTTTTACATTCTTGAGCCGAGGATCTTTCGGAAATAGCCTCTCTATCTTTATAGGTAGGGGTAAGGTCTGCGTACACACTACACTCCCCAGACCTCACTTGTGGGATTCCACTGGGTTGTTGTTGTTGTTGTTGTTGTATACAAGGTTAAAATTAATTATTATGATATGTATTAGATGTTGAATAACTTGACTTTTTCGCGTATTTACTTCTTTATATTTTAAATCTCCTTCGTAAAAATTCTAACTCCGCCACTACTTGAAAGTTGGAAGAACTTAAGTTAATGACTTAAGAAAAATGCATTAGCTTTTATATATTTTCACTAAAAGGAAAATAAAAAGGATGATATTTTGAATCATTTTAAAAAGGTTGAATTATGACCCGTTGATTGATCTATAATGACCCAACTCATTTAAACCAAACAAATTCTGGACGAACTGGGTGGGTCAGTATCTGTTTATGGAGTTTATCCCGCTTTAACTAAACTTTTTAATTTATGCTGCGTGAAAAGAAATAGAATAAGGTGTATTTAAATTGAACCTGTAGGTCTTGGTTATGCTGACTTATATTGGAATACTTAAATTAGATAAGAACAGCATAATTTGGAATGTTTGAACAGGACCTATATTCGCATGCAAATGAACGAGAGTTGCCAATCAATTGTGTCTCCGTCATCTCCGCCCTATTGTGTTGGTCCTGCTCCAATCAGTAAAAATTTTATTATGAGATTTAAAATCAAGAAATATATTTTCCTACGGCCTCTTCAAGTCAATACTCATATCCCATTGCTACGAATACATACATAGTGACATAGTTCTACTGTCAAAACATTAAAAGTTTTGACTTGTTGACTCACTTTGCTACTCCTTGGCCCATTTGTCTGTCATATTTGAATATTCAAATGCCAGTTTAAGCAAATTCAACATAAAAATAGGAGCATAGATAATTCATCTTTTGGAAGTAGAATATGTACATCTAAACTGCACAAGAACATACAAGAATAGACAATAAGATTGTAGACAGTTAAAAATGAAGAACATTAAGAAAACAAGCAGGCTAAGTAAAACAACTAAACTTAGTTCGACTCTCCAGTCTCAATTGAGCTTGAGCAGATACCAAGTTTTAGGTCTCAAAAAGCAAGTAATGTGCTTTTTAATAAAGGACCAGAGGGTCCATTTGGACATTTAATATCCCAGTAAGTTGTATCCGTAAATCAAGCACAAGTTTCCATTAACAGATTGATGGAAAAGCTTCACAGGAAAAACCTTTTCAATCTGCATTTGATACCCAATCGTGTAGAGTATGATTACGAGTAACTATGGCAATGATGGGGGGGTTCTAAGGAAAAATGGAAGAAATGGTGTCTTTCCACTCATTTCCCATCAAATATATTGGTGTCTTTCTTACTCTCTTACTTCTTTGGCAGAACTTATTTTGCTCTTATAACTATGTTTCTTGACGCCTTTGGAATCATATGCTACATTACTGACCATCCTTCACAAAATTTAGTTATCTTTCTGATTTGCCAAGAGAGAGCGAAAAACGAAACCTCACACTTTACAGGACGGCTCACCTCAAGAATCCTATGCATGTTCAAAGAGCACAGCGTGTTGATCCAAGCCACATAGATACTCATCTCGAGCTCCGTATTGTACGTTAACCTCAGTACACTTCACACCCACCCAATCGTGAGAAAATGACGATTCACTAAAAACTTCTCCTTTTGTTTTGACGACTAGTCTAAAAAACTTTCACTTACTCGGTTTTTTTGCGGGAAGGCCCTTCTAGAATTACGTTTAACGTCCCTTTATGACTTTCCTGATCGGCGCCTCGGGTCGGTAGCTGGGCTCCGGGGCATTGTAACTGGCATGTTAAAGTTATGTCATAGTTGGATACAACAACAACAACCCAGTAAAATTTCACAAGTGCGGTCTGGGGAGGTTAGTGTGTACGCAGACCTTATCCCTACCCCGAGCGAATAGAGAGGTTATGTTCATAGTTGGATACAATTTCACTGCCAATTCTACTTATGTGGGTTCCGTATCAAGATTGTACTAATAAGGAATGCTTTTAGAGTTGTCGCAGTACAGAACAATATAGTACTAGACATGAGATTTATCTTCCTAAAAGCAAAACCTTTTCAAGTAAGCGAATTCATTTTGGACCCTGCAGATTCATTCCATTTCCTATTCAAAGATCGACCCCTTAATATTGAAAGAAAACTAGAGCATTTTATCCATTGGTAAATGAAAATTCGAGAGCATTTTATCAGAAAGAGAAAGCGCAGGACATGGTTCTGAGGTTGATCTTGTAGAGATGATCGACCTGACAAACATGCCAATAGTAGATGTATGGCATGAGTAGCAGTGCTATATATTTCCCAAGTACACTATATATTTATTGCATTAATATAATCTGTAATGAGAATCTTAATGAATTGTCTTTGCATGTAAACGTCAGTATTATAAGAATGTTCAGTGCAGAAATCCTAACCTTAACAGAAGTACCTAACAGCAGACTAAAGATTGTGGGAACGCTAGACCCCCTTCTTTCTTGCTTTCGTTGTTTGAACACCAATGCTTGAAGATAACGAACAACTCTGGAGTTCATTTCCTTTGTTATGCAACAACGTCTATCATATGATAGACCTCTAGGTTTAAGAAACTTCTTAAACTTAGGAAGGGCAATTCCCCTTACAAATTTCCTAGTTGCAGAAAACAATCAAATCAACAGAGACAGCAGATGTAAGCCACAAAATAAGCCTAAGGCACACAAGTAATCGAACATCATCCAAATTAGGAGACCATGGGTTCATGTTAAAGATTATCTTTTTCCAAATCAAAAGAACACTGTTCAGAATCTTTTCTTTACACTTTCAACATTATTTACCCCGTCAACGGTCACAACATGATCTCAGAAGACATCGAGAGCAAAGCCAAAACCCAAATGATGCTATCAGCAGCTATGCGAAGAGAACATCGTGCCCAATTTACAAGCCATTTCTCAGGAAAAAAGAATGAAACAGCATACAATGAAGAAACAAAAACAAACAAGAGCTATGAAGAACTTGTACTTATCCGTGATTGACTGATATCATCATCCGAATTAAGCAACTTCTCCCAATCAACTTCCTCCTCCTCTTCATCCTTCTGCCTCAACACCTCCAATATCTTTCTAGCCTTATCCTTGGCCCGCTCACTTCCCGTTTCCTCAACTTGTATCAACAACTCCTCCGCAGCAGCCTCCTTTGCCAACCCTTTAAACCTTAACCCACCATGACTTAGACCATACAATGCAGCAATACAATTCTCACGACTCGACTCCGAATCAAACTCTCCCTTTCTCAACATACTAACAAAACATTCCACTGCACCCCCATCAAGCATTGCTGCTCTCCCTTCAGAACTTGCAGCCAGGTTACAGAGTATCAACATGAACCGACCCGTCATATGACCCGTTTTAACCATACCAAGCAATGCCTGAACAGCCCCGAGTTTCACCAACTTAGCCCTGTTACTCTGAACCAAAGAAAGATGATACAGAGCCAAAGCAGAATCATGCCGAGTCCGCTCCGATTCGGAGCGAAGCGCATGAAGAAGCGGAGGCAGTGCTCCTAATACCCCAAGTGCAGTCTTGTTCTGATCATCTAACGCTAAACTGAAAACTGCACCGGCAGCATGTTCTTGTGATTCTTGAAAACCCCCTTTTAACACATCAATTAAAGGGGGAACAATTCCAGAACGTATAATATTCACCTTATTTCTATTCTCTAATGACAAATTCACCAATGCAGCTACTGAATTAACTTGTATTGAAGCATACCTTGATGTAATAAGTACACGTAGAGCTGATAATACACGAGGGGTGCAGAACTGGACCCGGGTTTCTTCTCGGGTTCGGGTCAACTTCCTAAAATAGATTACAGCTTCTTCTTGTTCAGAAACTTGGGAGCTTTTTAATTTACCAACAAGTTCATCTTCTTCATAAGAATTAGTGTTCAGGGTATCCACGTCAGAGGCTGAAGATGAAGAGTAACAAGAGGGACGTGTGGGCCCACTTCTTGGAGTCACAGATTCCTCTGAACTCGTTGAGATATGACTCAGTACTCGATTTCTTAAACTACTGAGATTTTGTGCCTTTTGGGTGTGCATTAATGAAGAAACGAGGTTCTCAGCAGTGAGGAAATTGATGGGTTTTGGAGGGTCAAGAAGAGAAGAACGGCAAAAGTTGAGGATAGTGGATTTTAGAGCCAAGTTTGGAATAATAGTGGAGAAATCAGGAATAGAACCATCTGGAAGAATAGGTGTAAAAGATAGTGATTTGCAGGCATGAACACAGTGGCGTTCAAATGTATGACCAGAAGAAACAATTACAGGATCAGCCATTAGAGAACCAGAAATTGGACAAATAAATTCTTTAGGAAAAGATGGTTGCTTTGATGGAGACTTGTGAAATGAGATTCTCCACCTCTGTTTGCTAGTACCCATGTTAATGGTGTTTTCTGTGAAGTGAAAAAAGTTTCAAGATTCAATCTTTAGCTTCAGATATGATTGAAAAAGATGTGGGGTTTATGGAAAAGGTCTAAAAATTCAATCTTGAGCTTCAGATGAATCAATCTTTAGCTTCAGATATGAATGAACAAAATATTGGGTTTATGGAAAAGGTTTCAAAATTCAATCTTCAGCTTTAGAAGTTGAGTTAAATGAAGCAGGGAGAGGGTGTAACTGAATGCAGGAGTTTGACAGAGAGTTGTTGAAGGAAACATGATTGACAGATTGAGATTTGGAGAGAGGGAGAGGAAAGCGAGTCAGAGATTTTGGATGTTTCATATTTTGTCGAACCATTTTTTGTTTTTTACTGTCCTTTTAGCAATGTACTGCAACTGATCTTTCAACTCAAATAATGTCTTATTATGCAGGCGTTTGGAAAAATGTTAGTTTTATGAGAGGGAGAATTCTTTTTTTGAAAATTTAAAAAAAAAAAAAATCAAAAACTTGCAAAATTTTACTGGTAAACACATTTTTGAAAAAAAAAATCCGAGAAAAGGAACAAAAATTTAGTGTCCTATATTACTCTATCACATATGTTTTTAGCATCTTGATTCAGAGATTTGGATGTTATTGTTAGTGATGTTACTATTAGGATTGAGGAGGGAGCTATGTTTCATATTTTGTTGGACAGTTTTGTTTTTACCTGTCCTTTTGGCAATGTAGTGCAATTAAGCTTCAACTTAAATGGTGCCTTAAATTTGAAGATAGGTTTCCTTCTGTTTTTATTATATATTACTCTATCACATACTAGTATGCCTTAAATTTGTATTTTCTCAGCATCTTGATTCAACATGGGTTGTCTTTTACTCTGGTCACCTGATAATTCATGCTATATTTATACATTTTTATGGTTTTGTTTGTGATTATTGTTATTGGACCAAAACAACAACAACAACAACTACCCAGTAAAATCTCACATAGTGGGGTCTGGGGAGGGTAATGTGTACGCAGACCTTACCTCTGCCCCGATAGGGCAGAGAGACTGTTTCCGATAGACCCTCGGCTCAGAAAGACGGAAATAAAAAACAAGAANCATCGTGAACGCGATGCTTCCTCAGACTAAACCTTCGCGATCGCGTTACACCACTCGCGAACGTGATGAATAAAAATGCCTCAAGCCCAGCTGACCAAATTACTCTACGCGAACGCGTAGACTCACCAGCGAACGCGATGCCCAAACAATCAGCCCTTTGCGAACGCGGAGCCTCCCTCGCGAACGCGAAGGCTAAAATTCCAGCTTTCACCTGCTAACCCTTCGCGAATGCGAGGGCCTACTCGCGAACGCGAAGGCCATTTCTCTGCAACACTGATCAGCAATTTTCTGCAATTCCAAACAACATGATATGGTCCGATTGACCACCCGAAACTCACCCGAGGCCCTCGGGACCTCAACCAAACATGCCAACATATCCCATAACCTCATTCAAACTTGTTCCAACCTTCGAAACGCTCAAAAAAATATCCAAACACCAAAATCACATCGGATTCATGCGTAAGAATTTCAAGAACTTCCAAATTTCGCTTTTGATCAAAAACCCAACCAAACCACGTTCGAATGACCTGAAATTTTGTACACCCGTCACAAATGACGAAACGGAGCTACTGCAACTTCCGGAATTCCATTCCGACCCTTATATCAAAAGCTCACCTATCAACCGGAAAACACCAAGATCTCAATTTCGCCAATTCAAGCCTAAACCTTCCACTGACTTCCAAAATGCATTCCGATTCCGCTCCTAAGTCCCAAATCACCTAAAGGAGCTAACCAAATCATAAAAATTCCGATCCAAGATCATATACAAACAAGTCAAATCTTGGTCAACCCTTTTAAATTTCAAGCTTCAAACTGAGAACTGTTCTTCCAAATTCATTCCGATTACCCTGAAAACCAAAACCAATGATTAACATAAGTCATAATACATCGCACGGGGCCAGTCATGCCCGAGAAATGACGAACAAAAAGCAAAAGCTCAAAACGACCGGTCGGGTCGTTACATCCTTCCCCACTTAAACATACGTTCGCTCGAACGTGCCCAGAGTTGTTCCAAAAGCCAACCAAACGCTTAATAACATTACCATGCATATACCCGGGGGTGATCCCACGTCACCCTATCTCCTATAGGTCCGATAACACAATGCAACTGAAATTTCACATTCCCACCTAGCCCATAAGCCTTAGAACCACATTTCCACTTCCGAAAATCCTCCACAAGATCAGAATCTCATATCTATACTCTGAATAAGCCCGAACCAGCTGTGATAACCCATACCTGCAAGCTCAGGTGCAATTACATGATATACCACCCAACTCAAACACTTGTAGCGATAACTTCTAATCACAACAATTGCACACAACAACCGAACATCGATAGGAAACCTCTTATCAACTAAAGTCTCACTCTAACACTTTCATATACTGCCAATGATAAACGAAACACGCAGTAAGCCATAACCGTTTTCTCAGATCAACCATTCATGAAGCCACTTCTCCTTTGGCGAAGACCATAGCAAATTTCTGCACCAAACCTCGATGTTATCCTTCCAACATGCTGAAATCAAGTCCGTTTGCAGTCATTAAAGATCCCGACGATCTCATCCAATCCAACACAACCATTCTGGTGACATTGACACATCAATACGGACTAAAGCCACGACTTGTGCAATCCGTGCACCAATAAATCACAATCCGAACTTACTCAAATCATAAAAAAATGACTCAAATGAATGAGCTTTACCGCAAGCTCACCAGCACCACCACAACGCAAGGCTGAGAACCCGTCTCACATCATAGAAACAGAACACACGAATCTAACCCGCAAGGTCATACCTCCACATAACTTCGCTGCAATGCACGACCCTATTCAGACACTGGTCCACTTGAAACACCTCAAGTCACTCTGCTCGAAATTGACGACCACGCGCAATTGATGTCTAGAACCAAAACAACTCATCATACCCACGGTGAAGCAAATACATAATACCACATAACCCGAAAGGATATAACCGATACGCCATCTGCCGAGCCATACCCAGTACTCTTCTCACTCGACTTCCACTATGAAATCCCAATGGAACCGCACCATCTGTGCCTATAACCAACAAATTATAACGTCTTGCAGCACAGAAAAGTAATCCGTAGATCACCTCAAAACACTAATAGCTCAATAACAACCAAATCAACACATCCCTCACCAATAGCGACTCGAAGTCAACAAAGCCGTCTCGATGCAGAACACACATCCAAATAGGTCTACCAATGAACCACACATCAACCCTAGTCACACACAATAGATAAATAACCCTCCGAAGGTTCACAATAACTGAATCATAGCACATGCTATCATCTGACTATTTACCCACATCTTTGCCGTCCACAACCACGAGCTAACCTGTATATGAGAACTCCTAGTCTCCAAGTCCATAAAGCACACGAATTACCATATCTGATCCCCACTCTGCCGCTTGAATATACAGCACACCTCTAATACTCAATCATCTCCTGAGAGGTACACCTATAATTCTTCTGAGCCATTAAAAGAACTCGAATATCACCCGACGATCGGACAAGATAGTGCTGCAATACCACTAAAGCATCCATAACTCAAACACATCGACCTTTCTGAACCGTATACCCTCATCAAGCCACACCAATCAGTGATCTCATTTATCTAGTCACCTGAAGTTGCCCATGCTATCTAAGAATTTGTGACCTCCCTTTCAAATCTGAACCGTGACCTTACACATGCAAATCTCAATCCTACACAACATACCGCATAAACCGTACCATCCTAGGATAACCACGAGAACTTTATATCCCTTTCGAGCCACAAGCAACTATGTACTCCACTAGCCAAGAACATCCCATTGATCCCATCTAGAAGCAAATCACTATACATCCAATGCTCCTCACGCCAATAGGAAAAATATACCTCTCTATCTGTGGTGGGAACCATCTAGAGCTCTCCAAATTCCATTTGCACAACACTAGATCGTCAGGACTGAATCCTTCTAACTCAACCGAGCTATGCAGGTCACTAAAACTCAAAAGAATTGCCGCGAAACACCTGTAGAAACTCATAACCTCCTAAGCATCCAAGAACTAATCATATCCTTACCATACCGACTCGGCCTACTACCAAGCTACCCCATCTATCCGAGTTCCCTCATGATTTACCTTCAACTTGATACTCCTTCTTGCTATAACATCACAATTCCTCAACCCAGACTTACCACACAAGACCCAAGCATAAAGCCACACCGTCCTACGGTCCATAAGCCGCTGAACACTCTCTAGATATTCCTAACAGCACCACGGTCAAAATGCTTACCCTGAGGAGACTTCCTACCATTCCAAAGCCATTACCTTCACCTTTCTTATACTGATATATAGAATCCCATAATTGATATAGAAATACCACAAGTCTTGACATCTTCCAATGAAAACTCAGTTTCTTACCGCTTATACAACTTTAAAATACCCAAGTGTTACATTTAGAATCTTGAACACACTAGAACCATTCTCGAGAGTCATTCACTCTACTCAAACTGCAATTAGCCTGATCAAACGAACCGAACAACCTGTTCCTAATTAGCTCTCCGACACCGCAGAGTGTAACCTCATCCTAGAACAACCAAGCAACTTCCTGCTCTATGCACCGAGCAACCATTACCAATAACAACTCAAGACATTCCGTGATTCTCATACACCTATGAAGCACGAAATAACCTTTGTCAAAATTTTCCTTTACTCGAGACATCCTCGGTCTCAATCTCCGTAAGCCATAACTGATTCACCAGTATGCCTCAAACTGGAGCCAACATAGCACATAACCGCGCAACCAACTAAGCAATAGCAGACTCCCCCACTTGGCTCGATGCCATAGATCAAAATACACACAATAAGTCATAACGCATATACTCTATTGCTGCCACAATACCATAGTGAGATTAAACTCAATTCTTCATAAGCTCGTGAAACGCAGACCATCTAGTACTCTAAGTCTTATGCAAATCTCGCATTCACCCTCGTAACAGTTGAACCCCACTCTCTTAAGCGACCCAAATTCCAGCCTTCACCTGCTACCCCTTCGTGAACGCGAGGGCCTACTCGCGAACGCGAATGCCATTTCTCAGCAACACTGATCAGCAATTTTCTGCAATTCCAAACAACATGAAATGGTCCGATTGACCACTCGAAACTCACCCGAGGCCCTCGGGACCTCAACCAAACATGCCAATATCCCATTACCTCATTCAAACTTGTTCCAACCTTCGGAACGCTCAAAACAACATCCAAACACCAAAATCATATCGGATTCAAGCCTAAGAATTTCAAGAACTTCCAAATTACGCTTTTGATCAAAAACCCAACCAACCACGTCCGAATGACCTGAAATTTTGCACGCCCGTCACAAATGACGCAACGGAGCTACTGCAACTTCCGGAATTCCATTCCGACCCCTATATCAAAATCTCACCTATCAACCGGAAAACGCCAAGATCTCAATTTCGCCAATTCAAGCCTAAACCTTCCACGGACTTCCAAAATGCATTCCGATTCCGCTCCTAAGTCCCATATCACCTAACGGAGTTACCAAATCATAAAAATTCCGATCCGAGATCATATACAAACAAGTCAAATCTTGGTCAACCCTTTCAAATTTCAAGCTTCAAACTGAGAACTGTTCTTCCAAATTCATTCCGATTACCCTGAAAACCAAAACCAATGATTTACATAAGTCATAATACATCACACGGGCCCAGTCATGCCCGAGAACTGACGAACAAAAAGCAAAAGCTCAAGACGACCGGTCGGGGCGTTACATTAATCTGTATTGGTATCTCAGTAGGGAACTCCTTATCAAAGTCAAAATCTGCAGTCCAAGGCTTCAAAATGATAGGTCGATTATTAATAATGTAAGGTCCAGTACATAAAAATTCGTGCATATCATCAATAGATTTGAATTTGATGATGAAATACCCTTCCTCATGCATAAACAGATTTGGATTTGCTATTTTGTTCCACTTGAGATCTACATATCTACGCATGGCATATACCCTAGACAATCCCTACATAAGCAATTAGGGCTCCTTTCCATTTTTCAGTCTCACGATCCACATCCTCCTTTTCCAATTGAATAACAACATTTCCATCTACTAATTGTGGAGCAATATAAGACAGAGTCATACCATTCTCTACTGATCTGTTCTTTGCAAAGAGACTCGCCCATTTCTGTATTGGTTGTTGTACTGTAGCATGCAATACTGTTTCATTGGGTTTATGAGGTTTCTCTTCCTCGACTAGCTTTGAATCAACTCTGACTGTTCCTTCAACTTCTTTCAGCTTCAATTGAGCTAAGATCTGGGCTCAATTGAAGTTTCTTAGCAGTTGTTGTTCCTTTAGACGACGATCCTAGCTCTTTTTGATTCAGCTCACTCATTTGCACTGGTGTTACTTGATTTTGTTCATCCTCTGTAGTTTCCGGTTGCATGCGTCCTCTAGCTGAGCTTCCAAATGTGACTAATGGTAGTTTCCTAGGTCTGTCGCGTCCTCTTCCACGACCATGACCTCGCCCTCCTGCCATGGCTAATCACGCCGGCGTAGGTTTACTAACATGTGCCAAGAGCATGAGAAGAGAGCTTTTTTTTAATCCAATAGAGCATGAAAGTATTTTCTTTCATTTCAACAAAATGAGTATTTTCTTTTCATGATGTATACAAATTATTTTCTTTCAGTTGAACAAAATGAGTACTTTATTTTCATGTTGGAGAAATAGTACTTTCTTTTTCAACCAAAAAGAAAGAGTATTTTTTTTAGTTATGGAGCACAAATTTCATTGTTGGTTGCGGTAAAAAAGTAAAGCAATACATTAATTCCTTTAGATTTGTGTGAATTTTTAGAAGAATAATTAAATTCTTTGAAGAAAATAGAGTCATGAATATGTTGGGTATTTGGAGTGGGTGGTGGGGGTGGGGGAGGGGAGAGCAGAGGAAAGGAAACATAGGGACTTGAGGGAACGGGGATGAGGAGAGTAGCATAAAAAATATTTTCATTCACCAACCAAACAAGGGAAAATAAGTGATGAAACCACTCATTTTCCTTAAAAATCATGGAAAACATTTTCCTAAAACATTTTCCTTCATACCAAACACACCCTATATTATTTGTAGAGTCAAACGTTTTTTCTTTAATCACAAATTTTCATATACTCTTAAAGAATAACATGAATTATAAAAGTCAATATTACAGTTCTATATTTTCTAATTCTAATTATAATAAAAATCTATTTTAAAGGTGTTAAGAAATTAGTATCCAAATTGAAATCGGAATTGAAAGTATTACCCCCTCCTACAAACTCCTCCACTTCTCTTAGCTATTTCTTCTATATAGTTACTCCAACTTATCTGATCCTACTAATTAAATTGTGTACTCCCTCTTATATTTTTTGTTCATCATAACAACAATAACATAAAATGTTTATCATGTTTGATTTTTTACATATATTTTAAAAAGTATTATTTAAAAATAATTTAATTCTGTTAGTTTATTTATCTTTTTATCCTAATTTATTATTATTACTATTACTATTACTATTACTATTACTATTATTATTATTATTATTACTTTAGTTAGTGGGACCCAACGCGAAGGAATGGCAACGAACCATATCCTTATCCCGCGGATTACACACTATCGTCAACTGCCTTCCATCTTCTTGACTCAGCTTCCTCCGCCTTCCCAGCAGGAGGAAATTTAGCTCCCTCCACTTGCTATGGCTTTCTCTTCGCCACTATTCTCTCCCGTTAACTTCGCCTTAAACCCTAACTCTCAAATCCATCCTAAATGCACTAAACCCAACCGCCGGAACTTCTCCGTCTGCGCCATTCCGCCACTCTCCACTGCTACCGACATCTCGGCGGTCACCGGTCCGTTGGACGGAACGACTCTCGCCGTACTCGGCGGTGGTTCCGTGGCAGCACTTGCAGCTATCCTCTCGCTTGCCGACCCCGAGCGCCGGCGGCAGCTGCAGGCGGAGGAGGTCGGCGGAGGTGACAAGGAGGTAGTCAGAGAGTATTTCAACAACAATGGGTTTCAGAGGTGGAAGAAGATATATGGTGATACAGATGATGTGAACAAAGTGCAGTTAGATATAAGACTGGGACACTCTAAAACTGTTGAGAATGTGATGAAAATGTTGACTGAAGAGGGGTCTCTTCAGGGAGTTACTGTCTGCGACGCTGGTTGTGGGACCGGTTGTTTATCCATTCCGCTAGCGAAAGAAGGTGCTGTTGTATCAGCTAGTGATATTTCAGCTTCCATGGTCGCTGAAGCCCAAAAACAGGTGATCCTTCTCGAATAGTACTTTTTAGTTTTTACCGACAATATTTTCACATATATCCTCCAGTTCATTTTATGTCTGAGTTTGTCTGGACAGGAAATTGGATTAACAAGAGAATTGTCTGGGCACGAAGTTTAGGGAAACTTTTGAATCTTGTGGTTAAACTAAAGATGTATATAAATGTACCAAAATGCCCTTTGAATCTTGTGGTCTTTAACATGCAATGTGAGATGCTGAAATTAAAGAGTTACTAAATATGGATTATGAAACAAACTAAAAAGGAAGGTAAGATACATAAATTGAAACGAAGGAGTATAGTTAAAGTTGAAGGTCCAACGAGTTGAATCTGCCTATGCTTTTGCATCACATTCTGAGTACTCGTGGAATAAGAAATTTATTTGTGCTTCTCTTAGCTTGGACAAACTAATTTACAGCGTGGGAAATGCAATATCTTAGCTCGTACCTTTTCTTTTCATCGGCAGCTTTTATATTATCCTTTGGAGTATATCTTAGATTATATGATGAGCTTGGGTTCATCTTTAAGAAAGAAACTTGTTTTAGAAGTGTAATTGGTATTAGGATTATGGCTTTTGTGGAGTTGAGAACTGAGTAATACATCTTAATCTGTAATGAAGGCGCAAGAGGAGTTGTTCAAGGCTAAGGATGACCAGTCCCCGGCACCAGTAATGCCAAAATTTGAAGTGAAGGACTTGGAGAGTTTGGATGGGAAGTATGACACTGTGGTCTGCTTAGATGTTATGATACATTACCCACAAAGTAAGGCTGATGGTATGATTGCTCATCTTGCATCATTGGCTGAGAATCGTTTGATCCTGAGCTTCGCCCCAAAGACATTCTATTATGATTTGTTAAAAAGAATCGGAGAGTTGTTCCCTGGACCTTCAAAGGCTACACGAGCATATCTACATGCAGAGGCTGATGTGGAGAGGGCACTGCAGAAAGCTGGGTGGAAGATAAGGAAGAGAGGCTTGATTGCCACACAATTTTACTTTGCAAAGCTTATTGAGGCTGTCCCTGCTTAGGATTGAAAGGCAAGTGAGATCTCATTTGTTTGGCCATGTTTCTTTGCTGCTGGTTAGAGATTAGGAAGTTCGTTGAGTGTTTATCATGAATGCGTTATCTCACTCCTTCGTTTTCTAACTTGTATAATAGTTTATAATGTATCTAAATTGTGCTTCTGACTTGGAAATTTTTTGTTGATATTATTAATATATCATGAAATGTAAATGTTAGTCATCATTTGGTGGCTTTGATTCATTCCTTCTCGTTTTTACTTTTTGTGGTTCTCTGCCAGCAGCTCTGCTACATTTTTTCCTCAAATAATGCTTGATTGTTGTGAAATCCTATCCTTCCTTTTCTTAAGCTTCTATATTTCGTTCCATGTGCATTCGAAACATCAAGATAATATTTTGAACAGTTAGCGGCAGTAAAAGAAAATAAAAATAACAGTTTAAAAATTAGTTTAAGAGATAACACATTACATCAAAGTTGAGAATTGAACAGTTAAATGAATTTGATTTCTTAAAGTCATGTAAATGGTAAGATAATATTATTAGTGGAATGGTGTTAAACATTCAGGCTAAAGATGGAGATACTGTCATAAAAATTGGAGAAGAGGGAGTAGAATTTACTATCAAGTAATCCATTTTGGAGATGAGGTTGAACCTGTAAATTCTCAGTTATCTTGCCAAGTGTTTGCTTTCCTATGTCCAATTATCATCAATGTTTTTCAGATAGATTGATGCTAGTTAAATTCATCACAGAAGAGACCGTCATTCATAGTCGAAGGCAGATGTAAATGAGATCTTACGGTTGTCACTAAGTTGTGAAGATCACTAAGTAACCGGAAACCATACTTTCATAATCACTGTCAAGAACCTTGATAATTGATAAATAATCAAAACCTACTATTAAATTGTCATTATCTTAAAGTTTGTCTTTGTCCATCACATCTTATCAGCAACTCTTGCTAGTGCATCAGCAACCTTGTTAAGAGCAGCAATTAAGCTATCAGTGTGTTCCTTCTGCTGCTCCCTGTCCAGTTGACGGTTGTCGATTTGAGCATCAAGTTGTGCATGAAGCATATTGGTGTTTTGCTCCATAGTTTTCAGCAGTTTATATCCCAGACTAGTAGCAATACATCCATCTGGTGATTGTCTTCTTCTCTTCACTCCGTCTTTAAATGTGGAGCTTTTCCAGAAATCTGATCCAGGCTGTTCACCTTCAGCTGTACCTGAGAGCAATACAGAGGAATGTGCTTTACTGTTAAAATCTTTACGGTATAGCATTTAACTAAAGCTGTTATGGATAAGTTAATTTAAATGATGGCACTTTGAAATGTGCTATTGACTTAGAGTCATCTGAAAAATGATCCTTCTATTTTTATTTATTTATATAAGTTTCTGATCCTTTACTTGAACCACTCATCCTGTTTAGCTTACTGGAGTTATGGTTAAATTTTGACCGAACATTCGTGAAAATGCAAAATGTACTTTGTGTGTTACAAATCAAGCAAGAAAAAAGAGTTGGCGCAGAAGTCTGTGTGAGAGCAAGTATGTGCTAGGAAAGAGGGGGCTGCCAAGCTTTGAATTGTTGGTTATAGATGCGATGGACAGTGTTAGTATGAACCAAATCTCATATTAAATGTGTTACTTTTGATATTGCTCTGTCTTGTAGGAAATTCATAAAGTTGTATGCTTGTGAAAGGACCGGCTTTCTAACGGATTGTAGTTATCAGAAAATATTTATGCCACCAGGATAGAATTAGTACCTCCAACAATATATACAACAACAACTACCCAGTGAAATCCCATATAGTGGGGTCTGGGGAGGATAATGTGTACGCAGACCTTACCCCTGCCCCGACAGGGTAGAGAGGCTGTTTCCGATAAACCCTCGGCTCAGAAAGACGGAGATAAAAAACAAGAAAAGAGAATTCATTAGTAACTCCAGTAGAAACCGTAATAGTAACAGAAGCATAAAAACCAAAAGATGAATGACATGCAATAACAGTAACCAGAGTCTAAGGCCCGGGGCTAAGATAAACAGCAAGAATAGTGTGGGTTCGACATAAACTGCAAGCCATCTAAGATCAACCCTAATCCAACCCCACCTCACCCCCGGTATGAAGTAAGGAAAGCTCTACTACCCCTATCCTACAACCCTAATGCTTGACCTCCAGGCCTTCCTATCAAGGGCCATGTCCTCGGAAATCTGCAGTCGTACCATGTCCTGCCTGATCACCTCTCCCCAAGACTTCTTAGGTCTCCCTCTACCTCTTCTCGTACCCACCACGGCCAACCGCTCACACCTCCTCACCGGTGCATCAAGGCTTCTCCTCTGCACGTGCCCGAACCATCTGAGCCTCGCTTCCCGCATCTTGTCATCCACAGGGGCGACGCCCACCTTCTTCCGAATATCTTCATTCCTAATCTTGTCTATCCTAGTGTGCCCGCACATCCACCTCAGCATCCGCATCTCTGCTACTTTCATCCTCTGGATATGGGAGTTGTTAACCGGCCAACACTCTGCCCCATACAACATGGCCGGTCTAACCACAGCTCTATAAAACTTACCTTTGAGTATCGGTGGCACTTTCTTGTCACACAAGACTCCAGATGCAAGCCTCCATTTCATCCAGCCCGCCCCTATGCAGTGAGTGACGTCCTCGTCGATCTCTCCGTCCCCCTGAATCATCGACCCAAGGTACTTGAAGCTATCTCTCTTGGGGATGACCTGTGACCCAAGCCTCACGTCCCCGCCTACTTCCCTCGACTCAGAGCTAAACTTGCACTCCAGGTACTCTGTCTTAGACCTGCTCAATTTGAAACCCTTAGACTCGAGAGTCTGTCTCCAAACCTCCAATCTCTCGTTAACACCGGCCCTCGTCTCGTCAATTAGAACTATGTCATCAGCAAATAACATACACCATGGCACCTCCCCTTGAATATGGTGTGTCAAAGCATCCATCACCAAGGCAAATAAGAACGGGCTAAGCGCAGAGCCTTGGTGTAATCCCATAACAACCGGGAAGTGCTCCGACTCGCCTCCCACAGTCCTAACCTTAGTCTTAGCTCCATCATACATGTCCTTGATCGCTCTTATGTAGGCTACCGGCACGCCCTTCGCCTCAAGACATCTCCAGAGCACTTCCCTAGGAACCTTGTCATACGCTTTCTCCAAGTCAATAAACACCATGTGCAGATCCTTCTTCTTATCCCTGTACTGTTCCACCAACCTCCTAATAAGGTGGATAGCTTCCGTAGTGGAGCGGCCCGGCATAAACCCAAACTGATTGTCGGATATAGACGTCGTCTTTCTCACCCTCACCTCCACCACCCTCTCCCAGACTTTCATGGTATGGCTAAGTAACTTGATACCCCTATAATTGTTACAACACTGGATATCACCTTTGTTCTTGTACAACGGAACCACTGTACTCAACCTCCATTCCTACGGCATCCTCTTCGTCCTAAAAATTACATTGAACAACCCAGTCAGCCATTCCAATCCTACTCTACCCACACACTTCCAAAATCCAACCGGAATTTCATCTGGCCCGGTCGCTCTACCCCTACTCATCTTACGCAAAGCCCCCACGACCTCCTCCACCTTAATGCGCCTGCAATACCTAAAATCTCGGAGACTCTCCGAATGCCCCAAGTCCCCTAGCGCTATATCCCGGTCCCCCTCCTCATTTAGAAGACCATAGAAGTACGTCTGCCATCTCTGCTTAATCTGGGACTCTCCCATCAATACTCTAGCATCCTCGTCTTTGATGCACCTTACTTGGTCCAGATCCCGGGCCTTCCTCTCCCTCGCTTTAGCCAGCCGAAACAACTTCCTGTCCTCGCCTTTCTCCCCTAATTCCTCGTATAGACGGCTAAATGCTGCATTCTTAGCCTCCGTGACCGCCAGCTTTGCCTCCTTCCTAGCCACTATGTACCTCTCTCTATTCACTCTCCTCTCCTCCCCGCTTGTGCTCCCTGCCAACTTCGCGTACGCTACCTTCTTCGCCTCCACTTTACCTTCCACCACTAGTCTCCTTGGTGCCTGCCAGAAAAACCCTTCGATACACCTAGCACCTCTCTCGCCGCCTCTCTCACATAGTTCGTCGTCGTTGACCACATAGTGCTCGCGTCTCCACTACTCCTCCAAGCTCCCATAGCGGATAACCTCCCCTCCAACTCCTGGGCTTTATCCTTGGTTAAAGCTCCCCATCTAATCCTCGGTCGGCCACGAGCATGCCTCTTCTTCCTCTTCATCATAATGCCGATTTCCATCACTAAGAGTCTATGCTGAGTCGCGAGGGTCTCTCCCGGGATAACCTTGCAATCCTTGCACAACCCTCTATCACACCTTCTGAGGAGAAGGTAATCGATCTGAGTCTTCACCGCCGAACTTCGGAAAGTAACCAGATGCTCCTCCCTCTTCGGAAAAGTCGAGTTCGCAATCACCATGTCGAAAGCCTTAGCGAAGTCTAACAGCGAAGTACCTCCTCCGTTCCTATCCCCAAGGCCAAAGCCACCATGCACCTCGCCATAACTACCAGCAGCCGCCCCAATATGACCATTAAAATCCCCTCCAATAAATAACCTTTCAGTAGGTGGAATACTACGCACCATCTCGTCCAAGCCCTCCCAAAAGCGCCTCTGAACCTCCTCATCCAAGCCCTCTTGCGGCGCGTAAGCGCTAACTACATTGAGGGTGCACTCACCAATCACCAACTTAATAAACATTAGCCTATCATTCACTCGCCTAACCTCCAACAATATATATTGGATATAAATATTGTTCTATATAATAAAACCTAATACCAGAATTGTGGTACAGATTATAAATAAATAATCATGAAAAGATTGTGCTAACCATGATACAATGACAGGGCAATTCTCATCATGAAGGTTGTGTCCAACAATCAGATCAGTTCTGATGATAAAAAGTTAACTAGCTTCTGCGCTGAAGTAGCAAATTTTGAAGGACGCTTTAATTTACCTGATATAGGCGTGGGAGAGGGAATGGACTTTGCTTTTTTATCTTTGGCAATCCCTTCCTTCAGTGGGTTGCTTCCAATTTCCTCCATTGCTGGAAACAGAACATCATCTGCCATGATATATCCGTCTGTATGAGAAACTGCTTCAGCCTCTGTGTTCTCCTGCTCGTCCTCCTCTTCCTCTTGCTCTTCCTCTTCTTCTGCTGTTTCTATCCCATACTCAACTTTATCATCTGTAGTTATGGTTACCAGAGCTAGTTGGTATGCTTCTGCTGTGAATTCCTTCCCATCCAAGACATCATAGACTTCTCTGTCAAAAAAACCTGGTAGCTTTCTCTCTCGCCTTAGATCATTACTCATAATCCAATAAGATTCACTGCTTCCATTTGCTTGCGACTCCCATGCTTTAATTTTCCTGAAGTCACTGATCATGTTGCTCCATCGTTTTCTGCATTGAACAGGTCCTCTGTTTGCTCCATGTTGTCTGCAGTAAGAGGAGACCGAATTCCATTTGGGTTCCGGCTTGTCTGAACCGAACACAGAACTGGATTTACGCCCCCTATGAGTTCTTTCCTCTGCAATCTTTTTTCCTTCTATGAGAACAAGTGTTTCTTGTCTGGTCCATCGCGAGTGTCTTGGTGTTTTACTTTTGTCATCTGTGTCTTCAGTTGGTTTTCGCTGTCCATCAACCAAGTCAGCTAAAGATGTGGTGTTCTCATTCATCTCTGTTGAGCCTAATGTCATTGATTTTTGTTTCAGAGGTCAATTAGGGTGAGGTAACATTGCACAAAAGGGGACAGTATAAAGATCTTTGGGGATAGTCTATTGGTGGAAATTTGTCTATTGCCTATTATTGTGGGAGAGATTACTAGTTTCAAGAGATTTACCAAGTTGATTTGGTGATTGACTTCCAAACAAAGGCCTTAATTCTTTCTTTGGGGATTGAATTTTAAAGGCTTTCTTGTTCAAGCACTGGATTTCCTAAGAGACAATACCCATTAATTGGACAGATTTCTTAAAGTATATCTTATTGTAAATGCCCTTGTTGGATCAATGTGTTATGACTTGTGTCTCACAAATATTTCCTCAAAACTTACAGCCTTGTTTGATTCTATTATTCAAGAAGTTGCCATTTCAGAGAAGGGGATTGTAATCCTTTATTCGACCAAATACTGGTGCTCTATTTATTGCCGAATCGTTTAAGGCATCTCTATTAAAAGGTATATTGACCTTTTGCCGTGGGTTACTAGAATTTCCAAGTAACTGTTACTCACCAGCTATTGTATATTGACTGCTGCCACTAAATAATGAAGTTTTTACCTAATAAAGTGTGATTGGTATGCCAAAGTTTATTTTCAGATGTTTAAATGAAATTTTGAGTATTAAAGATTGATAATAGAGTTCAAAATGTTGGTTGAGACAAGTGATATGAAATTAAAAGTTAAGATAGTCGTAAGAAAATTCATACACAATGGGTCTTTTTCTCACGTTGGTACAACATTTGTAAAATTAATCTATGTTTTGGCATTGGACATACTAGACAGGTAGATTCAAGCATATGATATTCTTTGTTATCGGCACAGTCTCATTTTTTCCTTACCGTATGCACAAAAGGATCAGTTGGTTGATGTAAGTGTAGGATAAGTACTGAGTAATGGAAAGAAAGTGAAAAACAAATAAAGAAAATATGATTCATGTCCTAAACATATCAGTTCTGCTTAATACGTCCGTTAATTTGATAAAAATAAAATTTAGAAGAGTGTTTCTTAAATTAAAAAACAAAAGAGCCGATTAAACGCTGATGGGCATCTCTACTCAGGTATGGACACAATTACAGCATCAGGGAAAAAAAGGGGAAAACTTAAAGTACGAAAGTTGTCCCACATCGACTGAAGCAAAGGGAGACAAAGAGCTGGAGTAGTATAAAATGATATGAGGGAACAACGTCAAACATACTTACCTGGACGGGGTCCATGGCCTAGGTTGGTGACTTCCATTGCACTTTGGAAGGGCGCCCGCCTAAGGTCGGCTCAAGTGGTCGAGCCTACGTCATAATTTGTGGCAGAGGGGGCTTGCGTTCGCGCGGCCCCTACCCCAATTCATATCTTAAGCTCTTGGGCCCTTGTGTAAACTGCCTGTTGGGTCTTACGTAATTTGATAATAATCTAATCTCTTCTAAGTGTGTTTCACACTTGTAGCTGCTTAAATAATACTAAGCCTTTTTGGCCTTATGTAATTGGCAATCTTTAGGCCATATATTTGATTTGGCCCTAATCAAATTTGCACCAAATAACCAGAACTTATTTTCCTTAAGAATAGCAAAAAAAAAATATATTTTGTACCGCTCTCCTCTCCCAAAATGCACGCAGTACTCTTGTCTCCCCTTTCCATAAATGGTGCCTTTTCATTTATATTCTCTTTAAGTTTATTTATTAAATAATACCTCTCTCTGTCCGAAAATTTCTCCAAAACCTCTTCTGTATCTACTGTAGCAATGTATATAAAAGACATAAAAATATTAAATATAATTGTAGGAGTAAATAAATTTTTGATATACAAAAATGGAAAATAATTTTTGATATACACAAAGAAGGAAAATAAATTTATAATATATAAGTAAACACATTATTTAACATGTTATACACTACGATATACAGATAATATAATTATTTTTGTTATGATGTATATTGGTATAGAGACAACAATAAATTTTGGAAAACTATATTTATAAATTCATAGTTTAGATATATAAATAATGAAAATAAATTTTAATAATCATTTTGATATACACAAAGAACGAAAATAAAATTGTGATATAAATTTTGCATAATCATCAATACGTGTTTTGGCTATTATATATCAATTTGTATATCATACAAGATTTTTATTGATATACATAGACATGTACATTCATATTGTATGTCAGTGTATATCACACAATATTTTCACTGATATACATAGACATGTATATAAATATGAATGATATATATATATATATATATATATATATATATATATATATATATATATATATATATATATATATATATATATCACCATGTGTATCTGTGTGCATATTACATTATATATCGTGATATACATTATTAAATTTGGCATTATGGGTGTGTTTGGTATAAAGGAAAATGTTTTCTGTGGAAAATATTTTCCAAGAAAATGTTTTCTTGGAAAACAAGTAGTAATCTTATTCATTTTCTGGTGTTTGGTACGCAAATTAAGGAAACTGACTTCTCAAGAGTATTCATAAATAATTTAGATATAATAAACATGAAGCTATAAACTTTCAAACCAACAACCTTCCGAACCCACAAATTTCATAAACTTCCGAACCGCTAAAACTTTCAAAAACCGCGGAATTTCGAACCCGTAAACTTTATAATTTCTAAAACCCGTAAAACTTTCAAACACATAAAACCTCCAAACTCATAATTTTGGAACTTATA
>NC_031990.1:72305639-72430789 GCF_001879085.1 Nicotiana attenuata
TTTTTTTTTTTAAAAAAAAGGCTTTTTGGAGAGGGGTGGGCGGGAAGGTTGAGAAAGATTTTTGGAAAATATTTTCCCTTCTCTTGATAAGGAAAACATTTTCCTCCAATTGGAGGAAAATGAGTTCATGAGGAAAATGTTTTCCAAAACATTTAAGCCAACCAAACATAGGAAAATTGAAAAATATTTTCCGGAAAATATTTTCCTTCATACCAAACACACCCTATAAGGTTAAATGTAAATCAAATCGTCCAATTTGATTTTAATAGGGCAAAATTCATTCTGAATAAACTTACTCCAATTTTTTTGATCAAAGAAGAAAAAATAAATTTTTGATATAATATCTTTTCAGAGCAAGTTGTGGGAGTGAATAATTTTTGATATACAAAGAAGGATATAATTTTTTGATATATACAAAGAAGGAAAATAAACTTGTGATATCCATTTTGGTATACACATATTTGATGTATTATACACTGCCATATACAAATAGTACAATTATATTTATTATGATATGTATTGATATAGAGACGACAATAAATTTTAAATAACTATATTTATAATTTTATATTTTAGATAAACAAATAATGAAAATGAAATTTTATTATACATTTTGATATACAGAAGGAAATAAAAATAAAGTTGTGATATACACGTTTTTGTGTAAAAATTGCGTGGGATAGCCACTTTTTAAAGCGATATTTAGTTTTTATCTAGCATTTTTAATGCTGAGCAAAAATAGCCACTAGTCTATTAAAATCAATATGAAAAGACAGTATTACCCTTTCTTCTATCTCTTTTCTGTCCATGTTCTCTTCCTTGCCAGTGAACCTCCATGGCTTTGACGCCGCATAGTAGTGAGCAACTTTCACCTTCTCAAGTTCTACATTCTCCGAGTGACGCCACAACATAGCTAATACCAGGTTGCCTCTATATCGACGAGAATTGAGAAATATCAAAAGACAGAAACAATGTTACGTTCATTTAACATTGTTGATCTCGTTATGGGTTCATTTATTGGATAGAAGTGCTTTGTTCAGAGTATCGATACAGATATACATTCTTAAAATTTGTAGTATGGGTTACTACCGTTTTTGGTTTTATTTATTGAAACAATCAATAGCAAACTACGATGATTCTGGAAGAATTTTGTGCACTTCATTTGGTTAGTTACAAGCTCAAAAACGTTTGATTTTCTGCTGCGTTATGGATCCTGAACTTACGGTTACAAGTTCAAAAGTTAAGGACGCTTGGTCCTGAACTTCGAGTTCCAAGTTCAAAAGTTAAGGACACTTGGTCCTGCACTTAGAATTACAAGTTCAAAAGTTAAGGACACTTGGTCCTGAACTTAGACTAACAAGCTCAAAAGTTAAGGAGAATAGGTCCTAAACTTACAGTTACAAGTTCAAAAGTTAAGGACAATAGGTCCTGAAGTCCTGAACTTAGACTAACAAACTCAAAAGTTAAGGACAATAGGCACTGAACTTAGGCTAAGAAGCCCAAAAGTTAAGGACAATAGGTCCTGAACTTACAGTTACAAGTTCAAAAGTTAAGGACAATAGGTCCTGAAGTCCTGAACTTAGACTAACAAGCTCAAAAGTTAAGGACAATAGGTCCTGAACTTAGGCTAAGAAGCCCAAAAGTTAAGGACAGTAGGTCCTGAACTTAGACTAACAAGCTCAAAAGTTAAGGACACTTGGTTCTGAACTTATGAAGTTAAGTTCAAAAGTTAAGGACATGTAGTCGTGAAGTCCTGAAGTTAAGTTCAAAAGTTAAGGACCTGAAGTCCTGAACTTAGAGTTCCAAGTTTAAAAGTTAAAGGACACGTAGTCCTGAAGTCCTGGAGTTATTCTAAAGTTAAGGACATGAGCAGAAGGGTATTTTTGTCCGGGCAGTTAAAGTTTATTAAAGCAGTGGCTAAAGACTAAAGACATTTTAAACAGTGGCTTAGAAGTAAATACATGTGTTATTAGTGGCTAACCGTGTACTTCCTCCCGTTTTTGTAGTGATATACATTTATTGGCTACTTGGTGCCAATATTTATAAGTATGACTTTTTTCTACTAATTACGAGAGTACATTGTCATACCATGCCAGAACCCCTAAATTGATAGCCCAAAATGTGCGAAGTTTGTAGCAGACTTGCACCAACTTAACGGTACTAAACTTAACTGACGATGTGCAAAAACTTTCTCTGATTTTGTTTACCAGAAATTTTTGTTAAAGAAGGATCTCTTGATTTGTACGTTAATAACGTGCCAGAATTGAGTTGGGATTCTCAAAAGAAAAAAAAATTACGGATATCCATTCAATATAAAGAATAAATATATGTTACAACTTACTCCTATTAATTTTTCCATTTAACGTAAAATGACTGTTTCCAGAAGTAACGGAGTAGTGTAGACGTTATATGGAGCATTTACCAACTGTTTGACAAAAAAGTATTAAATTTTTTATTAAACCAATTAGTGAATGGAATAAAGGATAAATCTTAGCCAAAGGTAATTAACTTTAGATCGCAACATATTAAGCATAAAAATTGGAAGAGAATAAATTGATTTAATATTTCTTGAGATAGCTATCATACGTTAAGCGAGAATGGTAAGCTTACATATGTGACAGACTTGGATTACAGCGGAAGGAGTATAAAAGATGAAAAGGAAGCTGCAGATAACTGAAGAATCTTCTCCCCTTGGCTTCATAGTAGTGCTCTTCTTAGTCATAGCCAGTCCCCCCTTTCACAGTTCCCTCTTTCCCTGTATATATAAACAATGTCCTCTTTTATCTAACGGTCTTTGACCAGTCTCCTTTCCAGCGACAGTCCTTTGTTACTTATCCAAGACCGTACGCTTATCCCGCGGTGTAAGCTTTTTGACGGCTTGACCTCGACAGGGGTCGTGGGGCCCGTCGCTATTACGCCTCGTGAACACGACCATGGCGGGGTCGAACTTTTTTATCGCCTCCAGCTATCAGGGTCAGATTTTGACCCATAAAGCTAGTTCCTTCGTCCGTTGGGGTCGTCTTCGAGGCGAGCTCAATGGGCGGACCCTATATATTCGGGCATTTAGGAGAAATCTGGTCATTATGCGAGGACGGAGTCCTTATAGCGAGATGGCGGTGACGTTTTAGGAACTTCACCGAACCGTTACGTCCGCTTGGAGATGGATCATCACGTTAGTTTGGGCTATACCATGAATGCCTGGTACGTGTCATTATGACGCACGTTCCCCAGGCACCGCATCGCTTCTCGTGCCTTTTCAACTTTTAGCGGCTCTTGGGTTTCCCGCTCAGGGCATTTGTGTTCCTATATATGGGGGAAATTCATCATTCGATTGTTACGCTTTTCGTCTTGCTTGAAGAATTTTGCAAACTTCCACCTTCTTCGACATTTCATACTCGTGCTTTTGTCAGAAGGAGACATATCCACCCTTTTTATTCCTTCGTCATTCTTGTTCATCCAACCAGGCTAGATAAATGGCTGATTCCTCTTCTCAGACTGACACATTCGTCGGAGCTCCGGCGTCGAAAAACGATACACCTCTTCTTAGAGAAGGGATGGAGGTGGCGGAAAATGAGAGGTTTCCGACTGTGGATGAGATATTGCCCCGTCCAGGGAAGTTATGGACCGACTTTAACAGTCCTGCCAAATACGAACCGGAACCTGTCCCCTCTACCATGGATGAAGTGGCAACTATGGCGCTCAAAGCTAAATGGGGAATCCCAAACCATATCGACATGATACCAGTGACGGGAGCGGACATCGTGCACTTGAATCGCCTGGGGTATTGCGCATTTTATTTGTATCCTTTTGTTGTCGGGTATACGCTTCCTCTCCCTTCTCTAGTGATAGAATTCTTCCGTTTCTACGAGGTGTGCCCGACTCAGCTCTCTCCATATGCGTACAAGCTCTTCCTCATGCTCATCAAGTATGCGGAGCTCGCCGGTCGAGGGATTACTTTGGGGCACATGCTTAATATTTTTGCCCCTCAATTTCTTCGGGGCACGATGATTCATATGCGCCATCGGGGAACCAAGAGTTTAGTGGTGAAGATGGATGATAAGGCTAACCGTCACTTCTGGGAAACCTCCCCCGCCAGTTGACGATATTCGTAAGTGGGTGTGCGCGGTTCTTCCCCATACAAGGGGCATTCGCGAGCGGACGTCCTTCCATGAGAAATACGGGCGTAAACCTCTCACTGGTGAGTCGGCCTGCTCTCTTTTCCGTAAGGTTTGATGTTGTCATTATCGGACCGTTTTTCTTTGTTGGCAGTGAGAACGCGAAGGACGAGGGTTCCTCCTCTCGCATTCCGTCAACCGGCGCCCCCTGCCCGTCCTACGCCGAGGGCTGCTATCCGGCCTACATCGAGAGTCGCTAACAAATCTACACCTGCGACCGGAGCTGCAAGCGCGGTGGCTACTTCTCAACCTGAGACTCTGGTCCCTACTGTCAGCTCCAGGGGCGAGTCATCATGTGCCGGTAGTGGAGAGGGCCCATCGAAGAGACGACGAGTGGCCCTGAAGGTGGCGCTTTTAACCGAAACGTCGTCGGGGGTCGACCTTGTCTTAACATCGCCTGATGTCGGCGGTGATGTCGATCCGGTCATAGAGGTTGCGCCGGTTGCGAGAGGTCAACAAACTGAAGTGGCAGGGACACGGAGTCCCGAGGCCGCCACTACTATCCCAAGCGGCCCTTCGACATACTGGCCGACCTGCAATTCTTCTCGGACTGAAGAGAGGGGGAAAGGCATCATGGTCGATGATTACGAGTCTGAGTCCGACCTTGATCCTGACGACATCAGGATGTTCGAGGAAGGCTTCACTCGAACTGTGGTAATGGCGGGGGGTCCTTCTCGGATACTTGAGATTCCGTCGGACCTCAACCTCTTGCAAGACACGGTGGATTTTGTGCCGCAGTTTGATATCTTATGCTCGACCGCGGAGAGTGGAGCTCTTCAGGACGTCAGCGACGTCGAACTATCACGTGGAGTGGCCGCGATGGGCCTAAGGGTGAGTTCCTTTCTGTATGTTTCCCTTTGTTTGTTGCTTTTTCGTTTAATTTTGGCCCTTATCGACTATCTTCCTCTCTTTGTTTTCAGTCTTACATGCTGGAGATCGAGAGTGCTCGCAGGGCCGAGACTCGGGCCAAGATATTTTTGACGATGCTTAAGAAGTATAGGCGGTATCACAATAGGTGTCGTGAGATGCATGAGCAGCTCAGGGCGGGCGCTGGCACCCGATCCCTCGGAGAGGAGTTGGAAAAGCGGAACCGGGAATTGATGCAATCCATTCGCAGGTGTAGTGAGCTCGAGGAGCTGCTTCGTACCAAGGACGAAGAACTTGAGTTAGGAAAAGGGGCTGCCACTGAATGCGAGCATCTTCAGGCAAAGGTGTCGTCATTACAAGCCGAACTTGATCAGGGTGCCGCCAAAGTCAAAATTTTGAGTGCACAATGGCTGGGGAAGTTAGCCGAGCTGGAGAGAAAAGTAGTTGAATTGAAGAATGTCGAGAATGCTCGAGCGTCTGCTTTGGCACAGGTGGCGGCATTAGAGGACACAATCCGCGTCCTCCAATTTGAGGAGGAATCCGAGAGGGAAACGGCCACGCTGAGGGAGGCGCAGCTCGAGGAGCGCATTGGCGAGATCGATCGGGAGGCCTCGAGCCTTGGGGACCACGTTGTGGAGCTTGAGGTCGAGAGAGCGCAATTGTTGGCCCAGGTCGAGTCCGCCTCTGCCACCATTCCTCGCCACTTGCATGAGCTCTAGGTTCACGCCGAGGCCCAGCGGGACATCTACAAGGGTTTGTGGGAAGCGGGCAATGTTTCTAAGGCCGATTATGAAGAAGCCCGGGAGAAGGCACGAGAGGCTCGCGTCAATTGCGGCTACGACCCTACGTCACCGGAGGCCGGTGAGAATGCCGATGCTGGGGAGGAGTTTCCTGAAGACAATGACGAGGAGGACGGCGCTACGTGAAAAGTTGCTGCTATTCCTGTATTTTTCTCCCTTCTTTTTCTTTGTTACGAGCCCATTTTGGCCGTTTGTAAGGTGCGACTTTCAAGCACGTATATGTAAATAAAATAGTTGTTTCGCCTTTGTATGTCCTTTGATTTTCTTTCCCTTCTTCTTGCCTGTTACATCTTTTCGTTTTGGCGTAGACCTTTGGATTTTGTGTGACGAGTCCCTAATTTTTGATTCTGGAATCCGACTTTGACAGGATAGAGTAGGGTCTTGTCTCGTGAGTGTGAACGAAGTCGCTCCGAACTCATATGTTCGGACGAGGTTGACTTCTAGTTTGTCGATGGCCATTGGCCGTAAGGATGTTATTTCAAGCCAAGGCCGAAAAGTCGACCCACCAAAATTCGAGCGAGATCGAATTCATTTTTCAGCGATGGCCTTTGGCCTAGGAGTGTTATTTCGAGCTAAGGTCGAAATGTTAACCTTTTGTACTTCGAGCAAGGTCGAACCCTTCTTTTGGCGATGGCCTTTGGCCGTAGGGGTGTTATTTCGAGCAGAGGTCAAAATGTTAACCCTTTACAATTCGACCGAGGTCGAATTCTTCGATTGGCAATGGTCGTTGGCCGTAGGGGTGTCATTTTGAGCTGAGGTCGAAATGTTAACCCATTACAATTTGAGCAAGGTCAAATTCTTCGATTGGCGATGGTTGTTGGCCATAGGGGTTTTATTCCGAGCTGAGGTTGAAATGTTAACCCATTACGATTTGAGCGAGGTCAAATTCTTCTATTGGCAATGGCTATTGGCCGTAGGGGCGTTATTTCGAGCTGAGGTCGAAATGTTAACCTAGTACGATTCGAGCGAGGACGAATTCTTCGACGGTCGTTAGTCGTAGGGGCGTTATTTTGAGCTGAGGTCGAAATGTTAACCCATTACGATTCGAGCGAGGTCGAGTTCTTCGATTAGCGATGGCCGTTGGCCATAGGGGTGTCATTTGGATTTGAGGTCGAAATGTTAACCCATTACAATTCGAGCGAGGTCAAAGTCTTCGATTGGCGACGGTCGTTGGCCGTAGGGGTGTTATTTGGAGCTGAGGTCGAAATGTTGACCCATTACGATTCGAGCGAGGTTAAATTCTTTGATTGGCGACGGCCGTTGGCCGTAGGGGCGTTATTTCGAGCTGAGGTTGAAATGTTAACCCTTTACGATTCAAGCGAGGTCGAATTCTTCGATTGGCGACGGTCGTTATTTCGAGCTGAGGTCGAAATGTTAACCCATTACGATTTGAGCGAGGTCGAATTTTTTGATTGGCGACGGTCGTTGGCCTTAGGGGTGTCATTTCGAGCTGAGGTCGAAATGTTAACCCATTACGATTCGAGCGAGGTCGAATTCTTTGATTGGCGACGGCCGTTGGCCATAGGTGTGTCATTTCGAGTTGAGGTCGAAATGTTAACCCATTACAATTCGAGCGAGGTCAAATTCTTCGATTGGCGACGGCCATTGGACGTAGGGGTGTTATTTCGAGCTGAGGTCGAAATGTTAACCCATTACGATTCGAGCGAGGTCGAATATTTATATTTTTAGGCTAAATTGCATATCTTTGCAATAATAGCCCATAGTAATGCATAATTACATTATTTAGGCATAAAATGATCTTTTATATTTTTAAAATATTAAATAAATATTTTAAATCATTTTAGTACACAAAGATATTTTTATTTCAATTTTAGTCCTATTTCAACCCAATACCCAACCAAATCCTGTCCGTTGATCATTTTGATCAACGGTCCTGATTAACCCCTTCCTTTTTTAGTCCCAACGACCCCCCAAACTCTTTCATTTCTCACCCCCCACTGCCCTGAAATCCCTTTCCTCTCCAAAACCTCTCAAGCCCTAACACTAATTTACCCGCATCGCCGGTCATCTGCTGCCTTTCATGGTGTTTCCCCACCACCACCAGGCCTCTAATGGCCTACCTCACGTTGGTATTGCCATCTCTAAGGTCCTCGAGGGACCAGGTCAGTCCGTGTGACGACCCAAAGGGTCATCACCGGATTTCTCTCTTTTCCGTGCTTTCGAGGCCTTGAAAACCTCGCTTTTAGTTTTCTCGATTTGCGTGCGCAGTCCGGGTGCGAAGCCGGAAAGCTTTTATATTGAAATATGTGAACTTTGTGAAAAATTTGAAGAATTTTGATATTAATATTGCTAAAGTTGACTTTGGTCAACATTTTTGGTAAACGGATCCGGACCCGTGATTTGGCGGTCCCGGAGGGTCCGTAGAAAAATATGAGACTCGGGCATATGCCCGGAGTCAAATTTCGAGGTCGAGAGCCCGAGAAATGAATTTTTCTGAAATTATTAAGGAAAATGGAAATGAAAATTGATTAAAAGACTATGGTATCGGGCTCGTATTTTGGTTCCGACGCCCGGTACAAGTCTTAAATATGTGTTAAGCGCTTTCTGTAAAGTTTGGTCGAAATCGGATGTCATTTGACGTGTTTCGGACCTAAATATCTAAAGTTAGAAGTTTAAGAATTTTGAAATGAAAATGATGATTTTGAGGTTTGATTCTTTGATTTTGATGTTATTTTGGCGATTTGATCGCTCGACTAATTTCGTAGGATGTTATTGAGTTAGTGTGTGTGTTTGGTTGGGAGTCCCGAGGGCTCGGGAGTGATTCGGAGGTGGTTCGGGGTAATTTTACACTTAGAAAACATAGCAGATTTTCTGCAATTTTTGCACAGCAAACCCCTTCTTCGCGTTAGCGTTCCAAACACGCATTCGCGAAGCTTCAGTGGTCCCTCATCATCGCGTTCGCATCCCTCGCCTCGCATTCGCGTAGAGTCATCTGACCCTGAGGGCTTAGTCCTTTTTCTTCTTCGCGTTCGCGGACACTTGACCGCGTTCCCGTAGCTTGCCAGACTCTCTCTAGCGCGTTCGCGTTTCCCCTATCGCGTTCGCGTATAACAGTTCCTGGACCCCAGCAATTTCCTTCTACGCGTTCGCGTCTGTCTCCACGCGATCGCGATAGCTTACCCAGTTTACCCTTCGCGAACGCGGCCCTCTCCCGCGAACGCGAAGGGCAATTTTGCCCAGCGAATTTTTAAGTTAAAATCAGAACAGTGAACTCGGGATTTTCATAAAAATACACGAACTCCTTTCTTCTCCAAGCACTTAGGCGTCCATTGAAGCTCCCTTTCATCAAAACTTCTTGGGTAAGCATTGTTCAACTTGTTTTCTTCAAATTTCCTCTATTAATTACTAAATTCCTAGCCCTAAATCATGAATTCAAAGTAGAAACTGGGGGTTTTGGGTAGAGTTAGGGCTTTGGGGATTTTGGGTGATCCAACCTCAATTTGGGGTCGAATCTTGAAATAAATTATATATTTGAACTCGTGGGGTTATGGGTGATTGGGTTTTGGTCAGAGCCTCGTGTTTGGACCATGTGGGACCGGTGTCGAATTTTGGTATTTTGGAAGAATGATAGGAATTTCATTTCTAGGCTATGGGATTATGTTTTTGAGCCCTTATTGATATTATTGAACTAATTATGCCTAGATATCATTGTTTCGGAGTTGGATTGTATAGGAAAGGCGGTACTAGAGAGTTGATTGCTATTCTTGGACCGAGGTAAGTGTTTGTTCTAACTTTGGCTTGAGGGAATAGGATTAGGATGTTATTTGCTACTTGCTAAATGTGGAGTACGGTGTATAGGCATGGTGACGATTGTCTATGCACCGGAGTCTAGCATGATCGTGAGTCTTAATTGCTTTTAACTCGAATGATGTGACATAACTTCCTTGTTTAATTGATAAATTTCATATAATGTGAACGGTTGAGGAAGAATTGTGATTGGTATATTTTGGAGCGTTGGCTCGATCAAGAATGTGATAGTTGAGAAAGAAGTGATTTAAAAGAGGATGTGTTGTGATTATTCCCTTGTCGGGACGTGTAGACTATTATTATGTACTCTCCCTAGCCGGGATATTTGGGCTGTTAGTTGTACCCTTGCCGGGTTAAAGTGTTATGTTGTCGAATTCCCCTAATGGGGCCTTCTTTACAAAGTCAGATATTTTGAACTATAATATGGGATCGTGTGGCACGACGTCCACTTATATCTATATTATGAAATGGGATCGTGTGGCACGCCGACCACTTATATACTATAATATGGGATCGTGTGGCACGCCGACCACTTATATATTATGAAATGGGATCGTGTGGCACACCGTCTACTTATGAATTAAGAAATGGGATCGTGTGGCGCGCCGACCACTTATATATGAGTTATGGTATTGAGATAGTCTCGTCGTTTTATCCGTTGATCTGTATTCGCTGTATTTTCCCCGAGCATGCCCCCTTCCACTTTTTAGTTGATATTCTCTGTTGTTATTTCTGTTGCCTTTGTATATATATATATATATATCTGCACAGGTTGTTTTTAGTAGGTCCTGTCTAGCCTCGTCACTACTTCGCCGGGGTTAGGCCAGGCACTTACCAGCACACGGGGTCGGTTGTGCTGATGCTACACTTCTGTGCTTTTTGCACAGATCATAGTACCGGAGCAGGAGCCTTTGGTCAGCAGTAGGAGCGTTGGGAGCTTACTTCAGTCCGGAGATTCCGAGGTAGCTTGCTGGCGTCCGCATGGCCTGGAGTCTCTCTTATCTCTGTCTATCGTTTGATTTCCCTTGTATCGGATCAGACAGTACTGTATTCTCATTCAAACTTTGTATTTAGCATTCAGTAGAAGTTCGTGAGTTAGTGACACCAGATCTGGGTAGAGGTGTATTTGAATTTCCGCACTTGGTTTCAGTTATTTATATTTTTGGGACTTCCGCTTTTATATTAATTGCCTCGTTCTTCTTTATACTGTTAATGATGTTGAGAGAAATGTTAAATTAATTGGCTTGCCTAGCTCCTATTAGTAGGCGTCATCACGACTCCCGAGGGTGGGAAATTCGGGTCGTGACAGTCCGCTTGCATCCATGGCCCTTTTTCGCCTATTTCAGGCTGTTCTGGTTTAGTTCCGAGTAAGATCTTCCTATATCGTCATGAATAGGGGTTTCTAAGCTTGTTTCTTCATCTCTGTGATTGTTCTTCTCGAAAACCCTAATTTCTTCATTCTGAACCTCTCAGATCTGAGATGGTGTGGACCTATTTCGCATGAGTTTTACAATAACCTTGTGATTCTTTACAAGAATCGTATGATTTTCGAGTGATTTTTCATCTTTCTCTAAACTAGGGTTTCCAGAAACTTCTTTTTTCAAACATTTGGTAATTTTGAGTGATTAATCTTCTGTTTCTTATATGTTTTGACTGATTTCATAAGTTTGCTACAACCTTAACTCGTTTATAGTAAAAAACCCTAATTTTTTTTTGACATTCTTTGTTTGATTTCTGAGTACTGGTGTACTGACTGTGTTCTTGCCTGGGTTCTTGTGATTTCTCTTTAGCCATTTGAATGTCTCGTGGTTTTCTTGTCCTAATATGCCTCTACTGAATTTCATAGTTCAACCTTTCACTGATTCTATATGTCTATGTTCATTATGACTGTTATTTCTTGCTTTATTTAAGTTGTTTGTGATACTTGCTGACTCTTTACGTGATTTTCTCTTTGATTGAACCCTTGATTATTCTGAAGTCCTTATTTCCTGGTTTGATTTGAACACTTTACCTTAACAAAACTTTTGATTCTTACCTCTCTACTCGGTTTAGTTGAACTACTTGCCTTAATTAATTTTCTCTTGCCTTATTTGTTATTTTGCTGATTCTTACTGATTGTTTCTTTAATTGAAACCCCCGTGCATTCACCCTTAATTACCTACTCTGTACTTGATTTCCTTCCTTAAGTATTTGCCCTGCTTTTACCATTAATTATCCCTTGATTAAAGGGAAGACTTACTGATTTTACTTGTGATGGATTCCCTGAATCTCTCTTATTGCTACTTAATTGATTCCTTGCCTTATTTTGCTAAGCTTTTGATTACTATATAAAATCCCTCCTATTCTCACTTCAGACACAAATATTAGTTCACAAAAGCACACTCTAAAGCTCTCTGTTCTTCTCTGCTACTTGTGATATTCACTGGTCTAGCCGGTTGAAAGCCAAGGCTAGATATTGGAACTACATCTGCTTTATATTCTGCACTCTTTTCTTCAACTGGTATGTCTCTAGTTAAATTTTGAAATCCAAACCCTATGTGTTTCATTCCTGCACTAGCCCATCAACTATGAATTCAACCTGTCTTCCTGCTTACTTCTTTGCCTAGCATGTCTAAACTTTGTCCTGTTCAATGTATGATTGGCATGCCTACACTTCACCTAGTTATCTGATACTTCACCAGCCTGTTTGTGAATATCTGTTTAATCCCTTAATTATATGATCATGTTGGTTATTTGATGTATATGATTGACCCTGCTTGTATGTTTAATCCTGTTCAAGATATGTCAGGTTTTCTGTATTACATCTATGATGTCTGTCTTAACTATTTACTGATCATGACTAGCCTGCTAAGTCTCTAAGACCCTAAGTGTTTTAGGCAGTTGTTGACTATATGTTTCCTCTGTACCCTATCCATGTACCCCCAATGTGACTCTTATGTACCCCAATCCCTTTAACCCCATGTGAGATCTGTTTGTTGAGTGTTTCTGAATCTGGATGTTTTATGACCAATTGATTGTCTGCTGTTTTCAAAAGAGTTTTGGTACTTTTCTCAAATTGTCTTTTACCACCAAACTATTTCCTGTTTCAGAAAACCTTTTTACTCCTAGAAGTCATCTCTGTACTATTTTCAAAATCTTTTCAAACTATGTCAAGCACTCTCACTTTATTCTTAGATTACTAGGTTCTGCCCTCTGATATGTGTACTGCCTTGAGACCCTGGAGATCTCTCTGAACTCTGGCATATCAGGGCTGGCACTTCCACACTGCACAATAATCAGTTACTATTTGAGAAAGTCTAGGTGTGAGCACTGCCCGGGATTCTTGAGGTCCTTTGGGAACTCTGACACACCTAGACATGAAATTGGCTATGGAACTTTGGCATTTGAGACTACTGGAGGCTTGAAAATCATTTGGGCCTACTGCAGGCTCCCTATAGCTTAGCTTCTATTTTATTTATGTAATTTATATTCAGTTCTGGGTCTGTAATAATTATTGCAAACAAACATTTGGGGTGATTAGTGAAAAGGGGTGGGCAGTTGCATATTGTGGGTAAAATCGGGTAGATAACATGCCTATAGGGTCTATTTTAATGTGTTTGTTAGATAATATGCCTATAGGACTTGCTTTGGTGAATTATGCATGCTTTACTTTCACACAATTAGAAGCCATGCCTATAGGATTTAAATAAGCTCTATAACTAGATATCATGCCTATAGGGTGTAAAGTAATTGAAGTCCAGTTTCCCTTACAGCATGTATTCAAATTCATCTCCTTAGAAATTATGTCTATAGGATTAAAACGACTTTAACAGAAATCATGCCTATAGGATCTAAAATCAGCCTAACGTTAACCCACGCCTGCAAGTTCTGAATCAGATTAACTAACTTACTCGTTTTCTCAATCAATGTCAGTAGAAAGCATGCCCATAGGATTCAAATCTCCTGTTTAAACTTGCTAACTGTTTTTTGTATTCCTAATCAGCAATAGATACCGGGTATCACTATTCTGCGCCTAGGCAAACCTGTAGGGGATTAAAATTCTGCAACTGTAAAACCATGTTCTGTTATCCATGATTGTTCATATTCAACAGGTCTAAAATCAGTAGGCAAGCTGAATAGGTCTTTGACACTTTGGTCCTAGTTAAATACTAAATACTCTTTGCTCACCTAGATATCATGTTCTAAGGTTTTTTCTCTTAAACGGTTGTTTGAGACGTGCACTTATTTGTTTCTGCTTGTGGAGGTAAAATGTGAGCCTTTAATTGTTCCCCCCTTTAAATGCAGTCCTACTTGTTTTGGTTGACGCTTAGACTTTTCTCCTTTAAATACTTTAGGATGGTCTAGAACTACCTAAACTATAGGTCCTAAATATCTCCAGGTCCACAAGGAAGGGACGAGTAGTGCACGCATAGGATATCTTTCAAGGTTGCTAGAACGCTTTAGGCTATGACCAAGGGAGGGAATTGGGTAGTAAGGATATGATGACTACGCGCTAATGCCACGTGTAGCCCCTCATTGAGGAGTGATTACCGGGCATTGTGTGGGTATAATCCTGTAGGCTAACCAACCTAGGACCCCCTTTCCAACTCTCGTTGTTTAAATGAATTTACTTTTCTTTATATATGTGCAACTTGTTCAAACCTTTTCCCTTGTTTCATCACTTGAACTATATATGTGCTTAAAATGTCAAAACATGTCTTTACTTGCAAGTACGTGGTCAAACTGTTTATCTGTTAAAATGACTAAATCACATGAGTATAAGTTCGGCCGGGACCCATCGTTGTGGACCGCGAGGGGTGCCTAACACCTTCCCCTCAAGGTTATTTCGAGCCCTTACCCTAAATCTTTGGTAATGCAAACTAGTCCATGAGTTAATTGCTCAAGGTGCCCTAACGCACCATAATTCGTTAGGTGGCGACTCTTCAAATAGATAATTCCCAAAAGGAAATGAGTCGATCCCCCATGAAATATCGAAACCCGAACATTCTCCGCGAGGAGAAGAAAAAGGGGGCGCGACAGGCCCGGTCTCGTCCGATTTGCGCCAATAACAAGAGAAACATGTCATACTCCGTTCATAGACCATCAAGTGAGTGTGGGAATGTAAAAATAGGGTAGGGTGTGCCCTTTCTTTCAGGAAGGCCGCGCAGCAAGCTGCTGTCCCTTCACGAGCGATGGGAGTACGGGCCCATATGTGGGGTGAAAATAGGGTTGTGGTTACGCTAGGTGACCGGGATCCTATTTTGAACATGCGTTCGTCGTGTCGAACCTACTATTACGGGCGAGAAGTGGGTTTTGCATAGATATTGGTTATAACTTCTACTTTAGGTAACGTTTTGACCTAGATTGGTATGGTTGTCTCGAAGGCTTACCTACCGCTCTTTCGAGTGGGTGGTAGCGCCAAGAAGGTGAGGCCATGTCAGCCTGGTAGCGATATTCCGCTGATTCTGGATCTGAAGGAAACTTACAAATTTGGCTAAGAAATCCCCACAGACGGCGCCAATTTGTTTGACCAAAAAGTATTAAACTTTTTGTTAAACCAATTAATGAATGGAATAAAGGATAAATCTTAGCCAAAGGTAATTAACTTTAGATCGCAACATATTGAGCATAAAAATTGGAAGAGAATAAGCTGATTTATTATTTCTTGAGATAGCTATCATACGTTAAGCGAGAATGGTAAGCTTACATATGTGAAATACTTGGATTACAGTGGAAGGAGTACAAAAGATGAAAAGGAAGCTGCAGATAATTGAAGAATCTTCTCCCCTTGGCTTCATAGTAGTGCTCTTCTTAGTCATAGCCAGTCCCCTCTTTCACAGTTCCCTCTTCCCCTGTATATATAAACAATGTCCCCTTTTATCCAACGGTCTTTGACCAGTCTCCTTTCCAGCGACAGTCCTTTGTTACTTATCCAAGACCGTATGCTTATCCCGCGGTGTAAGCTTTTTGACGGCCTGACCTCGACAGGGACCGTGGAGCCGTCGCCATTACGCCTCGTAAACACGGCCATGTCGGGGTCAACATTTTTTATTGCCTCCCGCCATCAGGGTCAGATTTGACTCATACACCAACCATATGTGAGGTGTGGTACGCGAAGGCAAAGGGACATTCTACACATCGGATACAAGAGGGTCTGGCAATTTTTTTTTGCCAGTTGCTCGTGTTGTTTTACACGGAAGCATGTTAATTTATTTTTATTGTCTAAAATTTAATGGAATGTTTCCAAATGATTATTGTAATGATAGTAAATCCTTGTTTCTTGGATATCCGGAGTCAGTGTGCGAGGAAGGCAGCAGGTTTTCTTTGTTTCTTTCTCTCTCTTATTTTGTGCAATAAAATAGAATATTACTCCCCATGTTCCAATTTGGGTATTATTGTTTGGACTCTGAGAGACAAATAAGTTTTTGTTTGATAGCATTTTTATATATTTTAAATAGTTAATTATTATTGCCTTAAAAATATTTTGTTAAAATATACAAATTTTATTTTTTTAAAAAAAAAACTTAAAATCTTTATGTTCGAATCCACAGTCAGGATTTAAAAAATTGGCTCTTGATATTCGAATAGTGCCACGTAACTTGGCACAAAGGAGTAACTAAAAATAATTATATTATGATGGAAAATGTATAAACACCAAAAGCTGGAGAATACTGTAGAGAAGTCCATAAACAAATTCTAATTTCTAAAAGAATATTGAATAAAAGTAACATATAATGGAATTATAGAAGTTTTAAGATCATTCTTGGATTACCGAAATTCAATGAAGTTTAAAAAAGGGAAAATTTCACATTAGAACAACTGAGCTCCATACTTTTCAATTTTATAGCCTATGTTTCAATTTACAACCAACTAGCCCATAAATAATAGGCTAAGATTCAACATCCAACTCCAATAGGTTCTCAAAATTATTATTTAATTTTTAAAAAAGATTCCTCAAGCTTTTAAATTACTTTTCGAATCAGTAATTGTGACTCAAATATTAATTCAACAAACCAACTTCATTTGGGTGGTGAAAATTAGATTTTTAACAAGCTTAAATATGTGGGTTTAAATTTCGAATTTGATTTTATGAAAAATTTGGAGTGGGTGTTATTTAGACTTGTTAGAAATAGTATAAGGAGGTTGTATATAAAATTTGAAGTCATTTAATGGAGATTTGGACTGGTTTTGAATAAGAATTGCAACTGAAAATCGTGGAAGAAGTTCGTCTACAGACGCTTGTATAAATGTGTATAAAAATGTATAACAGTGTATAAGGTGTGTTTCTACACTCATATACAATATTATACAAGATTATACATTATTATACAAAAAACCGACTTCGTCTTCTTTCTTGCGTCTTTTCTGAAATTTAATTCAAATCTTGCTCAAATCTACTCCAAATCACTTCAAATTTAAATTTTGTACTCCTTTTGATATTTTCAATCAATTGGAACAATACCCAATCCAAACAACTAACAAATTCAAAACAACGCATTTTCAAAAGCAAAGCTTTGAATGATCTTCAATGGTGGACTTCTACTCTTCAATTTTCTTTCATTGCAAGCAGGTGACACAAGAGTAGAAGCAGAAAATACACGGTCCTTTGAAGCATATGTAAAGGATGTGAGAAGAAGAGAGAGTGAAAGCAATAGTTGTGAGAACAAAGAATTAACTCCATAGTATTTAGAAGCAATTGTTGTAAAAACATATATTTTGAATTTGCAAGTGCTTTTAAAATATGTATAATGTGGGCTAGGTGGGGTAAAACTTAAAAACATGGGCCATTTTTTATTATGGTGTGAAGTCATGTGTATTTTCTTGTAATTCTTTCTTTAAAAAATTAGAGATACATATAAAACTTACCTAGTACGTATAATTTATAGTAATCCTTTAAATGTTTAACTAAGGGGTTAACTATGGTTATTTACTTTAATTTGGGTAGTACACGATTTTACCCCAATACACAGAGAGAGCGGGTATTCTCGAAACTTGAATTTTATGGAGAGGAGAAAAATGGTGGAAAAAGAACCAAAGGTTATAGCAGAGGAGATAAGGAGGGATCGAGAAGAAGTACTGGTGTCTCTCATTGAACAGCGTACTAAGGATGTTGAAAATCTTCGCAAACGCATCTCTTATTACACTTCTCAGGTTGTCTTCTTTGGGACCCTACAAAGCTTTCATTAAATGTCTTTTTAAACTTTAATGGCTGAAATTGTAAAGTCTTAAAGTTGTCAACTTCGTTTATTGTTGGAAGGGGACCGGGATAGGTGCGGGAAGGTCTTTAATTTTCCCCCCCTTTTTTGTTTGAATAATGAAAACCACTGTTGATCCCTAGGAGTTTTGCGGTTAACATTTATTAATAATATTAACCGAATGTAAAGAAAGCTGCTATCTTTTCAGAAGCCTATTGATACCTTCCTTCGTGGGTTTGGATCTCCAAACTCGAAAATCAAGCTTTGTCCCGAAAGCCTTCAAATTTCTTTTTCTTTGATGCTTTTTAAGAATAATTAACCTCAATGTCTATGTATTTTAGGGGCTTCCCAGTTTTGTGTGTGCGCGTGTATATATGTATGTACATGTATAAAAGATGTCTACCCTACTATAACATTCTTGAACAAGTGAATTCTTCCCATTTGCCTAAGTCTTGGTGGGTAGAATTCACCCAATTCATGTCCTAGTGGGAATTAGATGGAATACTCGGTACGGGCGGAGCAACAGTGTTGCTTGCGGGTTTGGCCGAAACTAGTAGCTTTTGTTCAAACCTTGTATTTGTATTAAGAAATCTAAGTAACATGTACAAATTATTAATTTAGAACTCAGTAAACTAAAAAGATTATAATCCGAACACATAAGGTTCAAATTCTAGCTCCGCCTCTCATACTCGGACACCACCAGTCATAAAAAAACATTTTAAATAAAATCTTAGTCTTAATGGAGAGGATCCTCCCCATGAGGTTCGGGGTTCAAGTCAACAAGGGGAAAAATGAGTAAAAGCTACTGTTGGCCCATAGGTGTTTTTGGATTTGCTACCATAAAATCGTGGTCACCTTAATGAGGATTTGCTTTTAAGAAAACCTGGAATATATGCTTCAGCAGGAATGACACAATTTGCTGGTATGGACTATTAGAGTTGTGAAGTAGATGTGGATTCGAAACCACACTAGGATTTTCAGTCCATTGACTTGATCCACTTTGAAATAAGTATCCTTTCTTTATGTCATTTGGGCTGCCCTGACATTCTAAGGATGACTGAAGCCTCTCTTGAAAGGCCTCCTGACTTGATCTTCTTCTTTATATACACAATTTGATGTATGAAATTGGAAGAAGTACTGCTTCTTTAAAGAGTGAACCAGGTTCAGGATTCAGACTAGTACTTTTTTTTTTTAATTATGCAGTTAGCTGTATTCTCGACTTGAGGGCGGGAACCGCCTTATCTTAGGGTGTATGCGTAGCCCCAAATTGGAGGGGGTGTTCATTTTTTGATAATCAATAAGTAGCATAGCTTCGATAGACTTGCAAGTCTTACCATCAATCTTGGTGACATCTGTGCAATGCAGCTATATCTGGATCGACCAAAGTCAGACCACTTCTGTCAAGGACCAATATAGTCGGAAAAAAGCTAATTGCCGTATTTTTTATGGGTTTTTTCCTTCTTTTCCTTTTTGGGATTAATTTTACATGTTTGTAGTTCATTGTCTCTCTCTCAATAACAAGTGGTCTAGTGAAGATAGGTGCCTTGAGGAACCTAAAAACTCTACTATACTTTCTCCTTTCTCCCTTCTCCCAGACCATAAGGATTTTGAGTTCAATTGAGATCAAATTCAGTGGTTGCAAGAGTCTCCATTGATGATTCTGTAATGGTCTTCTCATTGTTCAAATAGATGACATGGAGATATTATCATGTGGCTTAATGCAAGTTTTATTCAAATTATGACATTCCAGGGTCTTCAATTGGAATATGAGCTGGCTGTTCAGCTGTTTACGTTTCTAATGCTTCTACAGAAGCTTTATACATGAATGTCAATTGTATATCTTGTTCTTTCTTCCCATTCTTGAAATTTGCAAGTTTTCTCTATGCCAAGGATACTCCATATATTTCTGATTCCCTGGCAAAAGGAGGATACTTGAATGTCCAATTTTATGAGTGATAAGCTTCAAATCTTTGCTTGTGGCAACAGATCCAACTTTGAGTTAAACTTAGTGTAGTGCAACAGAATCCCTTTGTCTTAAAAATTATATATCTATTAAATTCCATAGGGATGATTGTGTATCTATCAAGTTTCATGCTCATCTGTGAACTTAACCTGCAATCATTTTACTCACAAAGGGATGGCTGTTGAATGTTGGCTATTACCTGGCGGATGATTTATTATCTAATTTAATATGTAATTGAAATAATGTTCATTTTACTTCGGAGTCTTTCTCTTACTTTGGGACCATAACTAATATTTTCCATTTTCCCCCTTCTTTGGAATGAGATATACAGCTTGATCAAGCAGAGAGGAATTTAGAGGAGTCACAACAGAAACTTGCTGGTCTCCGGGCCCAGGTCAATGTGGCAATATCCACAAGCTCTCATGGGAATGACTTGGATCCGGTGAAAGCTAAAATAAGATCCGTCAGTCCTATTCAGATAAGTGATGATTCTTCTGAAAGCCTCTCTGAGTGTAAGCCTCAACCTGACAAAGACATCACAGCTAGAAAATCTTCAGCACTTGATAAAAAAATAGCAAGCCCTTTTCAGGAAAACAATGATAATTCCGCGAAGCCGCCCACGGCTAAACCATTACTTATCATTCCTGACGTGAGACCAAAGGTTTCTCAGCCTTTGAAGATGGTAGAACCTAGTCCTGTCCCATGTGGATCTGATCCTTGTGCTGGAGGATCAGGTTTTAATTTTCGTAACACTCGCATTGCAAGGTCAAAAGCAGATAATATTGTGGAAATCCCTCCTGATGTTGTAGCTGCTGAGATTCAACCTAAAGGAACAAAAAGGAAGTTTGGTAGTAATTTATTCGTTAGCTTTGATCTTTCAATACTAGTATGTGTAACATGCACTCTGATATAATATGCAAATGTTTTTTTTTCATATGAAAATTATGATTTGACGAGCTTGTTTCTCATGTTCTCTTTGTGGGTATAGAACAGAAAGAGCGTAAAGAGTTGATTCCATTGATAGGTAGCTCCTCTTCAGCAAGCAAGATCCATTGCCAGACGTGCAATTTCATACCTAGTCAACACAAGCGAAAGATGAGAACTATTGTCTTGTGCCCTACGAATGATCAACTTTTTGCGAGCAGGTAGATACACGCTCTGTGTGAACGACAATTGTGATTGTGTATTTCATTCGGTGCTTCTAGATTTATAGATGAATTATGGGTGGACTAACTGTAGAAATTGCTTGCCCCTTTCCCTTCTACAGTTAGTCATGTATATCATGGCTCCACCAACTTCATCATGTATGTCATGACTTTAATCTAGTTTAGAGATCCTACACTAACGCCACATGATTGGATCTTGTGGACGATCTGAAGATGTTCGTACCCGAGCAAAATTCGAGTTCCTAAATTGCACACTGCAATTGGTCATATTAGATGATAATTAGTTAATTTGCCTAAGTAATGATTTGAAAGTTGTTTCCTTCAGTGTTATTAAAAGCCATGGCTTTGTCGCTTAAAGTGATACGAAGCGAAGAGCTATTGCTTCATGGGTGAAACCAAGTGCTTCATAGAATGTGTGCTTCAAACAATGACAGCAAAGTAATCTGGATGGGAAGCGGTCGGTTTTCTGAATCTCAACTTGGAGGAGCTGGATTAATGTTGGCATTATTGTATATAGGATACTAAAATTAGTTATTTCAAATTGCAATTTGATCATTGTGGTACTAAATTCATTTGTGTTTGGTATTTTTTTAACGCTTAACTTCAAAGAAGCATGTAACGTCGCTTCTCGCTTTTTGCTTAAACTAACCTCATGGACCTTGTTGTTTTTTTCTGCTTTTCGCTTTTAAAACACTGGTTTCCCTGATATAATGCTGCACTGTACTTGCTTCTTTTGAGAACGACCTGGTACTCATGTTTCTCAGTCTTTCTCATACAGTTTTCAACCTTTCAGCATCGAATGAAATAAATCAGTCTCGAATTCTTTCTATTTGCTTAGAAAGGCTAACTCAGAGTTGCTTAACATGCAGTGCTCTGGATGGCGTTGTCAACTTGTGGCAGGTGCAGGACATGGGGTATGTCAAAACTTTAGCATTCCATTTCCAGAGCTGCATCTGTATCATTTTCCTTTGCGAGACCCACTTTATAGGCAATAACTTCAGATTTCAATTGTTTTTCCCTCGCATCACCAAATGCTTGTATTTTGATGGTCTGTCACTTTGGTAATCAGGTCAAGTGCCAATCTTGTCAGTAGCACAGATTGCATTTCGCGCGAGGGTAGAAGATGGCCAGAAGATGTAGCATGGCATCCGAAAGGCACTAGTCTCTTTTCTGTGTACAGCGCTGATGGTGGGGATTCACAAATTTCAATCTTGAATCTTAACAAAGGAAAAGAGGTATTTTTAGGAAATTTCTTGATGCAATTATATGACAAAGACCATTTCACTGTAAAATCTGCAAAACTGAAGAAACATGCGTGCATGGTTTGATTTTTAGGCTGACCTGTTTGGTCTTATGATGGACGAGGTTTGTAGCAGGAATACGGGGTAAATCACGGTCTAAAATTTTAGGAAAAAACTGTGGAGTATACGGTTCAGGGATCTATGCCTTTCTCTCTTTCTCATGATTTTGCTATAAAACATTTTTTAAAGAGTCAGAGGCAGCAGCGTGGTTTTATTTTTAGACTGTAGTCATAAAGTAAACATCCAAAAGGAATGTAACATGTCTTTTGTCAAGTATTCAAGGGATGTAACATGTCTTTTGTCAAGTATTCAAGTACATAAAAAAACTCTGAATTCTCCTCCCTCCACGGAAGATAAAAAACCCATGGAACCCCATCAGGTAAACCTGATATCATATGCCGCTCCTCCAGCCTAAACTAAAGTCTATGATTTATAGGTGCATTGTTGTTCTTGTCTCTGTCATTATCACAATTAACATACATTCTATTGGCGCTTGGTTATGTAGCACTTGATAGTATGTCTTGCATACTCTATTGTGTCAAAGGACTCTCTTGGATTTTTTCTCTGCTCTGATCTCATATCCTGGTACATTAACAGAATACGCGAGTAAATTTCTTGGAGGAGAAGCCTCATGTCAAAGGAATCATTAACAGCATAATGTTCATGCCATGGGAAGAGGACTGTTTTGTTACTGGTGGTAATGATCACGCAGTTGTCTTGTGGACCAATAAAGTTGGAGAAAATTCATGGAAGCCTAAAGTGTTGCCTAAAGAGCATTCTTCTGCTGTAATGGGAGTTGCCGGTTTGCAGCATAAGAAAGTTGTGATGTCTGCTGGTGCCGATAAACGTATATTAGGATTTGATTTACCAGCTCAGAGAGTAGAATACAAACATCAACTAGAAAGCAAATGCATGAGTGTCCTCCCTAATCCACATGACTTGAATCTTTTTATGGTTCAGACAGGGTAAGTTACCATCTTCAACATTCTATGATCATTACGTGCATATGTCTTTGTTCCATTATGTGCATATTTCATTATGTAGATATTTCTTTTACATTAGTAATAATTTTTCTTGCTATTTCCCATTCCCTTTTCCTCTAAAGCACCCAATGTGTTGTAATTTTTTGGTATTTTCACCCCTTTCTTTCTTTCTTTCTTTGTCAAAATGTGCTATGTGCAATAATGTTTGAGTAAAATGGATTTCTACTATATTGTTTTTGATACATTTAGATTTATATGATAATATTTCGGTTTTTCTTTGGTAATGCATCGCAAAATGATGTGTTCTGCTTTAATTATGTTTAAGAACTATTATACCTGTGAGGAAGAAGAAGAAGAAGAAGAGGAGCCACCTGAACAATGTAGAATCTAGAATTTGAAATGGATCCATAAAATTTGTTTCTGGAATCCTATGAAGTCATTCCTCCTAAAGGAAGAGATCTGGGGTTCATTTAAAAAGTATTTTGATAATTTTCTTTTACTAACATTATTGTGGTACCTAAATGTGAACAATTCAATATCTAGACTTAGTGTTCAGGAGAATAGCATGCTAGAAGAATATATTAACACATACTTAAAATATGACTAAATTGGAGTGCTGCTACAGGATCTTGACTAATTGGAAGATAACTACTAGAGTGAAAGCCTTAAAGGCGAGTTTTATAGAGCGGTTGTGAGACGAGTAATGTTTATATCTGGAGGAGTGTTGGACCTATAATGACCCAACATATTCACAAAATGAGTGTTCCGAAAATGCGGATTTTAAAATGGAGGGGTATTCATACGAAATTTGACAAGATCACAATTTACCACATTTGATAGAAGGTACAAATAACACACATAGAGGATAAAATAAGTGAAGGTCCCTTGAAATTGCTTTTGGCTATATCGACTTTCAGATACACTAGTCCATATGACACTATGATGATCAGAGGTCGTAAAAGATGATGCAGGAAAGAGCTACAGTCTCTTAGACTCTATGCAAATTTTGCTAAGGATAAAAATGATGGAAGTGAAAGATCCTCATAACGATACCATCTAATTGGGAATAGGGTTTATTTTTACTGGTACACTTACGTTCTGTCAGGTGTTGGAAGGAATTTGTATTAATATTGGTATTATAGTAGAAAATGTAGAGATATTCTTATATTACAAAAGTAGGAGACCCCTACTCTTAAAGAATTTAAGTTATGGAATAAAACGGGTCCAAATTGAGCGAAATGGATATTGAGGATTCACATAGCCAACCTCAAGTAGTATGGGATTGGCGCTTAGTTGTTGCAGTGTAAAGCCTGTTTTATATCTTGAACTATTTTCTTATGATGTCACAAGTCTGATTTGAATTATTATCTTAAAGTAGATACGATTGAAGCAGGAATATGTTAATTAGGCTGATATATTTTTGTTGTGCTTTTACTGATCCAATGACTGCATCTTCACATGCAGGACCTTAGAGAAACAGCTTCGCTTGTTTGATTTTAGGTCGAGGCAAGCCGAGATTCATTCCTTTGGGTGGAAACAAGAAAGCAGTGACTCGCACTCGGCTCTTATAAATCAGGCTTGGTCACCCGATGGTTTGTCCATTTCATCTGGCTCTGTTGATCCTGACATTCACATATTTGATATACGGTACAATTCTCACAAACCTTCCCAGTCCATTAGAGCTCATCATAAGCGAGTCTTCAAAGCTGTTTGGCACCACACTCTCCCGCTCCTCATTTCTATATCTTCTGATTTGAACATTGGATTGCACAGAATTTTATGAGGTGCTTCCTTTTCTTTTTAGCCCTTATTGTCCCCAGACCCCATTCATTTTGGAAATCATTACCGCGAAGCCATATTGAGCCCTTAGATCAAAGAAATTCATTGCGTGGGTTTGATACAGCAGGCGATTTGAAAAGAAAATGTTAAGGAGTGTCATCTTTTCCTGTGCCTTGTTCTGCATTCAAGCTGTTAAGTTCAGAAGCATTTCACCTCTTTGTTAGCTCATAGGGAGAAGTTTTATTTTGTGTCTATACAACTGACACTAGTTGTATGAGGCTTCTTTTTGTCTCACAAAATTGTGGACACCAATCTTACACTGCTGGGTCCATAGAATTCTGGGTCCACAAAACTGTGAGACAAAAAGTTGCCTCATACAACTAGCGTAAGTTGTATGAGACACAAAATAAAATTTTTCGCTCATAGGTCTGTCAATTAATTGACTGCTATAGCCTATAGGCACTCCCGGGGGTGGGGTGATGTAGAGTTTGGAGAGTTGAAATGACAATCTTGACAACCAAGTACCACATTAAAATCCAGTAGAAACAGACACTAAATGAGTTGTTATTGTCTGTCTAATCTTAAGTAGGTAGAGTTACCCAATATATATGTGGGAGATAGGAGATATTTACGTGAATGAGATGAATACATGTTGTCCAGGACATAACCGTTATAAAAAAACAAAAATGACTGTTGAAAGTTGTCTAATGTAATGGACATGTCGCCAGCATTCCGTCCTTGTTTTAGACATATCCTTTAGTGGTTGACCTCTTGACCGTTGACCACTAACTTGACTTTGATATACCAACTTAGAGGTATTAAAATGTGTGCATCAAAGTTAGTGTATGATAAGTATGTGTGAATACTGTGACAGACTATTTGCATGTTTTGGTGCATAAATGAGATTGGTTAAATCAAGAAAAAAGTTTTGAGTAGTAAGTCGTCGTTGAAGACTTCAAGTAGTGTTTTTCTATTGTTGTGGCGTGGGCAAAATATACTTTCCATTTGCACTCGATGAACGAAAGTATGAATGAATTTTCATAAAGGGGTCTACACCTAATCATGCTCTAAAAAGTTTGCCAGACGTATAGATCACATTATCAATTGGAGGCCTTGCCTTTTTGGTTGCTTTCTTTTAAAGAAATACTATATTGATGGAGGATGATTGTGTTGTCTTTTTATTTAATGACCTATGCAAGTAAAAATGGTTTAAATAAGGTGCACCCAAAGGGTGTGGCCTACACTATATGGTTTTTTTTCTATCTGCCTAGTGATCCATGAGACGAGAGCAGAATTATGAGGGAGAAATTCAAATATAGCCAGATTTACAAGTGGTCGTTCAAAAAAAGTTCAGTTTCAAAAGTAATCGAAAATTAGCCACTTTTCATGTAAAGATAAATCTGAGCGAAAACATTGTTCAAAATCCTGAAAATACGCCAGTATATTATGCTGGAGTTCCAGCATAAGTATACTTGAACTCCAGCATATTATACTGGAGTTCCAGGATAAGTATGCTGGAACTCTAGCATAATATGATGGAGTTCCAGCATAAGTAACTCTAGCATAATATGATGGAGTTCCAGCATAAGTACACTAGAATTCCGGCATAATATACTGGAGTTCCAGCAAAGTATACTGGTCCAGTATAATATGCTGGAAGTTCATACACAAGTGCTCGAATCTCCAGTATATTATATTGGAACTTTCCGTGTGTTGGAGTTCCAGCATAATATGCTGGAAGTTCATACACAGGTGCAATGAACTCCAGTATATTATGCTGGACCGATTTCTGTTGCAGCAAAATAATGGCTATTTTTCATTGACTTGGTACACGCTGACTATATTTGAATGACCAGTCCGAAAACTGGCTAGACCGTGCTATTTTTACAGAAATTAAAAAATTGCTAGATTTACAAGTGGTCATTCAAAAATTGCCACAGTTTCAAAAGTAATTAAAATTTAGCCACTTTTCATGTAAAGATAAATTTGAACGAAAACATTGTTCAAAATCCGAAAAATACTCTAGCATAATATAATGGAGTTCCAGCATAAGTATACTGGAACTCCAGCATATTATAATGGAGTTCCAGCATAAGTATATTGGAACTCCAGTACAATATACCGGAGTTCCAGTATAATATACCGGTCCAGTATAATATGCTAGAAGTTCATACATAGGTGCTCCAATCTCCAGTATATTATGCTGGAACTTTTCGCGTGTTGGAGTTCCAGCATAATAGCTAGAAGTTCATACACAGGTGCACCGATCTCTAGTATATTATGCTGGACCGGTCCCTGTTGCAGCAAAATAGTGGCTATTTTACAATGACTTTGCAAACGCTGGCGATTTTTGAACGACCAGTCCGAAAACTGGCTAGCCCGTGCTATTTTAACGAATTATGAGGTCTTATTTTTAAATTTTGGTCGACTACAAAAATGCTATGCAATTTTTTTTCTGTCTAAGTCTTAGTTGATAGAGATATGCATGTGGGCACGAGCAGTGGCGTAGCCACCCTACGTCAAGGGTGGTCAAACGCACATCTTTCGCCGAAAAATTATACTGTGTATATAAGTTAAATACTACTATGTTATATGATTACATTGAACAACCTTAACACAAGGCAGTCCGCTCAGGGTGTTAAAAGTGACGTGTTGTATCACGAGTTCAAAGTTCTCAGCCCATTTTATTTGCCAAAACTAAACCACCATGTGTGGTATATTTGATTCTTTTGCAATCTAAAAATTTTCTAATAAAATAACAAAATTTGTGTAGAGATAAATACTAATCTTAAAAGTAATATTTCAACTAAAAGTCTTCTTAAATTAAATTTTATAATTTAAAAGTCAAGTTCTGGTATACTATTCATCGACAAAAAAAAATATTTATCACTTTTTTAAAGTTTGAAGACCCTTAGCGGAATTTTTGACTATGCCATTGGACTCAAGCTGACCAAACAGCATCCGGAAAGAAATGGTAGTAAATCAGCCGGGGAGTGCATGGACAGCATTTTCAACTAATGGTCGCAAACCTTTCAAAAACAATCTTCTTTCGTTGGTTCTTTCTAACATTGTTACAATTAAATTATAGAAAAAGGTGACAGAGAGACAGAGAAGTCTTCCAATTTCAATAATAACATGCAACAAAGTGGAGTTGCTAAGAAATGATGCTTCATAAAAGCTTTACAATGCTTACATGTAAATCCACATGGGTTTAATTTCTAAAGTAATACGATAATTATCAGCATGTAGGGTCAGCTAGCGCTAGACATTTTGATTTATGCATGCAGATATAATTCTTTATGTCGTATCAAACGTGTAAATACCATATGAATTATTGGATTAAAAAATGATACAATAATATTAATAAGACACGACATGTGACTGAAATTTTACTAAGTATAATTTAGTAAAAGCACAGTGTAAATGACCACCGGATTTCTATCCCGTAAGCTACATTTATCTGTCCAAATAGAAGCTTTTAATTTTACACCCACTCCCCCTCTCTCACCTTACCCCCATTTTCCTTTAAAGAGACACCTAATCCAACAAACTAATGAACGATAGTTTAAAATTGAAGTGGCCTTAAGGATTATAATATAAATTATTATCTATGTGAGTTTCATTGGTTATTTTTATTTGTAAATATCATTGATGCACATCAAAGAATGTGGGGCCTCGGGTTTGAGCCCGGGTATAAAAAAATCCTTGGTAGGGAGCGCTTTCCGCCGAATGAGGTCTACGCGGCGTGAATCCGAATATAGTCGGGTTCCAATGCGGATACCGGATATCGGGTGAGAAACCAAAAAAAAATATTGCAAGTATTAGTAAATATAACTTCTTTGGGAAAAGAAAATTTGAGTTATCGACTACTATCTTAGTTTAAGTAGCCTGTTTGCTAACACTTCATACTATGTACTAGCTCTTCTGTAGCACACTTATTTGCATGTCCATTTTTTGACAGTGAAAATCCCCCGTCAACTATTAACAATGACCAGAAATGAACAAGTCGTAGAAGAAAATGTCTTTTTTTTTTTTTTTAAATTGTTGAGTGAGATATTGATATGCTCATGTATGAGTGCACGTTCATTATTTGGAAGACCTAAAGAATTATTATTATTATAAATTCAGAAAGAACTTTTAGTTTATTTTAGGTTAACGAAGAATAGGTGAGTTATGAAATACCCCATGTGTGCTATTTTATGTGGCACAACTTTTTATTTTATGTGGCATAATTTTTTTTTTTAGTTGTCCGAAACATGATAATACTTTTTATATTTTAAAAATTATTTAGTTATAAATTTCTCATTTTATCCTTGATGGAATGATTTATTGTCACACAAATGTGATATGTTTTAGACTACAAATTTTAATTTTTTTCTTTTTTAAATTTCATACCTAGTCAAAGTAATACCACATAAATTGGATGGTGGAAGTATCTACTTCTCTTTAGATTTTCACGAATGCATGGCAAATTTATTTGATCTACTTTGATTATTTGGTTCTCTTAATGATTATTCATTCAGTTTATTTATTTATTTATTTATTTATTTTTCTTTGAATTTTCGGTTTCCAAGTTGAAAGTGCACCTAATAGTCATTCTTTAATTTGAAAGAAAAAAAAAAACGCGCTTTTTGTTTAACAGATACGACTAACGCGGCAGTGGGTGGCCCACAATGTTCTGGCTTAGTTTCTGCCAAAATCCATACCTCAACGTACGTTAAAGTATATATACACAGAATGTACGTTTGTGAATCTATAAATTTGTGAATACATATATACAGAGAGGAGAGAGAATAGATAATTGAATTTGGACATTTTTGAAAGTTGGAGAAGAGGCGGCGGCGATGGGAAATTGCTGCTCCGACGTGGCCGGCGGACAATCGGCGGTCGGCGGTACCGGAATAAATCAGAACGATCCAGCTTACTCTCCTAACGAGGCCGTCGATGCCTTCCTTAAGTCTCGCGGTTACCAAGGCCTCTACTCTCAGATCGAGGCACTTCACTCTCACTCTGTTTACTTTGATTTTCACTCAACGTTATTAGCTTATACGCACATATATCAATTTTCTCTATGTTCTGCTAAACGACTGTGACTCTGAGGACTTAGTTTGTCGTTTCGTTACCAATTGTGGTTGAATTAAGATACTACAAGTTGAATTGGCATTGACCGTTCGAGAAACTGACTTGTTCTGCGATTAGGAATAACTAGCTTGATTATATGTCTCTCTGAATTTTCATTGGTAATTGAGGTAGATATGGACTTGTTACATCAGAATTCCTACTATAATGACTAGCTTGTTTATTTGTTGTTACTAAAGTTTAGGGTGTAGATATCATAGATAAAGGCTTCCAACTGCAAATGTGAGCATTCTGAAATACTAGCTTTATCCTTCACAAGATCATGATCAAAATTAAATATGTTTGGCTCCAACCAAACAGAAAGGCTAGAAGTTCCGAGTAAATGGGTAGCGCGAATATAGTTATTCATTTAAATCTAAAAGATTATACTTTCGAGCTTGAGGTTTCTCCAAGCGATTATTGAATTCCTTTCTTATTCTAGAACTGGATTGTTTGTACCTCTTCATATTGTACAGCTGGTTGTTTTTTATTTTTCGTTTTTGTTAGTTAAGAACCTAAGAGTAGTCATTGACTTGGAGGACGGCCCGATGTAATTGGAATTTGACAAGTGCTGTGATTACTTAATTACACTTCTCTTGATTACCTAATGTCCTATAATGTCATCTGAAGAAGGGAGCCAAACTGCTAGATGTTTAAATTGATGACGAAGTCCATTTTTTCATGTTTTATACGATGTAAATATAGCGGTGCAGTTATTTGTGAACCAAGCTACTTCATCACCAGTCCATTATTGTAGGAGCTTTGAATTGACTGTTCCACTATGCAACATCATATTGCAGTTCTTCGCTATTCGATTTCTATAATTGCGCTCATCATTTTCAATGTTTGAGCTTTCTCATATTTATTTATTTATTTATTTATGCACTTGCAGTTGTCTCTATCTGCTACCAGCTTGCGCGATCGTGATATGCTTTCCAAGGTTTGTTGCTTATTTGGTGCGCGTTAGATAATGTAAATGACAATGCTGACTTTCATGTGCCGTGATTTATAGTAGCATTGGGTTATTCTTAGATAGAGTGTCATCTTTTTTAGTTTTGACTATCATTGTTGCTTCTTGCTTTTTTATATTCCTGTTGAATATGAATTGTTTTATCTCCGTAATATGACTACAAATTTGAATCTTTGCCTAGGTGTTTTCTTGTTTTAATTTTTTCCATCCTGTATGAAGGTGAAATTCCACTTTCGGGGATAATACTTACTCGAACACTCCATAATATCATTTATTTGACCTTACATTTTTCACTCTCAAAAGCTAGCTTCTAAAGACAACCCTGGTAAACTGAAAGGTTAATGGAACTATACTCGAGAAACTGTGGTACCAAACATTGAGGTTATTTTTCATGTAATACAACTACTGCCTGCTTACGTGTTTCCATTTTTGTCTTCGATTTACTTTGTATGGCTAGCTTTTAAAATATGGCTTGCGGGAAAAGCCCATACTTGGTGCACCATATTTCTGGGTAGAATGTTATCAGCAGTCCTGTACCAGCTAGAACTTATTGACTTCTGTGAGGTTTATGCTCTGAGCTCAGTTGGAATCCGTATAGTCTAGTAGTGTTTTGCTATGAATAGCAGCCTAGTGTTGATAGAGAGCTTACCGCCCCCATGTACAAAGAGTTCTTCTTTGTGGCAAAGAAGCATGCTTACCCAACCTATAACATAAAGGCGTCATAGACGCGCCTAAACTAATTTAAGAGTAAGGGCTTGTACTCTCTCTTATGCGGATACGCTATCCCTTCCGGTTATGATATGGGAAAGGGAGGTGAAATCTACTCATTGATCTTTGATGTTTGATTGGCTATGTTGTATTTGAGATACTGTGCTTAGTACTTCTATAACAAAAGAACTAGTTTTTGCTTTCCAACTATCTAAGAAGTACTCTCCAATTCTCATTATGGCTATTTTTGGACTTCGGTATTTTATTTAGTTTATGAGTTACCTAATTGTCTTTTATCCCATTGTTTTTGATAAATGGTATTGTTTTTGTTGTATTGATTTTTCCTTGTCAATATGGGATGCCTTCTATCTTCAAGCATCATAGTCTGTTTTCTAAAATAAATATGTTATTACTTAACTGAGAATTTATTTTATTTATTTTTTACAGAGTGACCCTATGGCAGTCCTTTATTCAAAAGAAAAAGATGGTTCATTGAAAGAGCTTAGCCGTACAGAAGTAGTTTTGAACTCATTGAACCCGAAGTGGATTACAAAATATACAATTGCTTATTATTTTGAGACAGTGCAGAATTTGGTGTGAGTCCTGATACTACACTTACTGGTTCTATTGAGTTTTTCCATCTCACAATCTTTGCCTTTATTTCAGGTTTCGTGTGTACGATGTTGACACTCAATTTCACAATCAAGATGTCAAGGTATATATGTGCTCATTTTAAAATTTCTGATAATGATAATTACAGTTTCTACTTGTCCCCAGAGGCATTCGTATCAGATTAACCTGTAATTTTGAATATAAACTCCGCTATGTAAGTTTTAATATGAACCCTGAGCTGATTATACGGAGAAGACTTAAAAAAGAGTGATTGAATCAACCTGCTGCTTTAGTAATTTGAACTGTGTAACTATTGTTTTATACTGTCATAATCCCTACTGTTATGTTGTTTGTACTAGCTTATGTGCTTGATCTCGAAATCAACATGTCACTTATGTGGTAAAAGAGCTGCATATATTTTGCGAACTAACAACACTTCAATGGCTTACCCGATTGAAGCATAAAACAACAGTTTGTATTTGCACCGTGCAAGAAGTAATACCGATTGTAATCACTACAGCTTATTGCAGCATTGGCATGTTAGTTTCACTTTTTAGGAAAGGGTTCTAGGCTTTCAAGCAAATTCTGTATATGTTGCTGTACCAGATGGAACCTTCTAATTCGCTTCCTTTACACAATATATCTCAAGTTATGTGATGTCACTTTTCATCTGTATCGTCTTTTAACGGGACAATTCCATTCTTTGGACATCTCAGGCAACATGTGAAAAGCATTCCCTACATTCTTGTATATTGAAGGGAGTTTTTCTTTTTGAGATCCTTGCAGATGCTTGGTCTCAGAAGTAGTTCTACATATGGTGTTTTTTGGGAGCTAGCTGTCTGCAGTGACGGTTACATTTCAAATTGAGTAATCTTGCTTCACCTGAACCTTGAATTAGATCAATAGTTAAAAAAGAAAGTAGATCAATAGTAAGATAGATACGTACAACTACCATATTTCTGGCTTCATTATCGCTTGATCTACTACATGCTCATCTAGGAAAAGGGTTTGGTGTGTGTGTGTGTGTGTGGGGTGGGGTGGGGTGGGGTAGTTTAACATCGTATACTTGAGTACCCACCGTATGCTTTGAATTTGCTTTTGTTTGCTTATTATGGACAATGAATAATCCATTTTTTCTTTTTAAATGCTATTAGAGAGTACAAGATACAATCATCTGTTATATGTGTGAAAAAATATTAGAGGATACAAGGTATATAATCATGTTCTTTTGAATGCTCATTCAAGTGCTTTCACAGCAAAAATCTTATGAAATCATGGAAGCTTGTATAATTATTGCAGATGCTTAAACTGGAAGAGCAGGACTTTCTTGGTGAGGCCAGTTGCACATTGGCCCAGGTGTGCATCCCTTTTTTAATCATTAACATTTGTTCCCAAAATTATTATATCACCATAGCTTTCTGGCAATGGTAGAAGTGAAATTGCATGATTTACCATCAAGGCTATTATTAGCATGCTAACTGAAGAGTAAGGAGAAGACATATCTCACCTTGAGGCTCTTCTACTAATTATTTGTATAGTACTTGGTTATGGACATGCATTCCGTTGTTTGGTTGAGACGCGAAATAGATTGTTCATAGTTTAATTTGCCTGTAAGTACTTTAAAAAAAAACTGTTTTCTTAAAAAAAATTGTTTTGAAACTGCTGTAAGTACTTAGGAAAAAGAAAAATGTTGCTTCTATTCAGTATGGCTTTCCTGTTGGTCGGAGCTACAGTATTATGGATCTGCTTTTCTGGTTATACCATTTTGCTTTATTTTCAAGAGTTTATGAATTTTCTGCCAGATAATGGTTACAAGCCCTGAACCATTTCAATTATTGCATCTCTGTGTAATATTCTTGCTTACAACTATTTCTTCCACAATTTAGGATCAAATTCTGGTATTGTCCATTTTAATAATGTAGTTGTACATATGAGGTTATTTTGTTTATTAAACCAATGGATGTTAAACATATTTCCGTATAGATTGTCACAAAGTCGGGCAGGTCCCTGACCTTGGACCTTGTATGTGGCGAACAATCTTCTGGTCAAACACATGCTCGAAAGTTAGGCAAGCTTACTGTTTTAGCTGAAGAAAGTGTCAGCTCGAAGACTACTATTGAGTTGAGATTAAGATGTTCAGAATTGGAATCAAAGGATTTGTTCTCAAAAAGTGTACGAAACTCATCAGAGTAGTTTTATCTTTTCTCAGTATGAAACGTATGTTGCTGATAACTCTTCTGCTTTTGGCAGGATCCATTTCTGGTGGTCTCAAAAGCTACAGAAAGTGGAATAGTGGTTCCAATTTGCAAAACAGAAGTGATAAAAAATGATCATTCACCCATCTGGAAATCGATGTTCCTGAATATCCAACAAATTGGAAGTAAGGTACAATACAATTCTCTTTCGAGTGATCTATTATGCATTTTCTTAAGAACGTGTTGTGTTACTTGGGAAAATCCCCTACAAATAGAACCCTGAAAAGGAGGAAATGATATCCTTCAAAAGCAATTTTCTTTTTCCATGAGACTATATGCTGTTCCAAGCAATCAATATATGTTGAGCTAGATGCACTTTTTTCCCTAAAACTTTTTTGGGCAAGCTCTGAAATGGCTAATATTTTCCATACGAATTATGATGAAACTCCCAGTGCTCACTTTTCACAGATCTTTGCTCCCTGATGAGTAGATTTCACCATCTATTTCTCTAGTACTTTAAATTAGCTGTCTTTTTGGACTCTGTAATTGAAGTACTCCAATTGATGGGATTCAGCAGATATCTATGGAGTCAAGCTCTTGTGCAATAACAAACTTTACTCATCAAAGTAGTTAATGGTTTTGACTTTGAGCCTGCACTTTAAGAATTCACTCATTTTAAGGGATGTGATTGGTAATATACTTCTCCTCTGAGGAAATTACCATCTACTTTGTGCTGACAGTATGTTGCATAATCGAAAGAGATATCACTTCTGCACAATATTTATTCTTTGATTTTCAGTTTAGAAACATTTGAATTAATGCAGGACAGCCCATTAACTATCGAGTGTTATGACTTCAATAGCAACGGCAAGCATAGTTTACTTGGGTAAATGAGCTTCTTTTCTTCTCTTCATCATTTCTGACCTCTACTGACTGGAAGCTGACAGTGTTTCTCCTGATTGTCAGAAAGATTCACAAGTCACTGTCAGATTTAGAAAAGTTACATTCTGCTGGTATTGGTGCAAATCTTTTTATACCAGCTGCTCTGGGACCTAATCAACAAAACAAGGTAAGAACTTATTAATCAGGTAAACAATACTGCTATTGCAACTTATTTAATTAGCAGTCACTGGATTTTTATCCAGGTTCTGAAGAGTCAGCTTTTTGTGGAAAGCTATTCTGAGAAAATCCAGTATACATTCCTTGATTACTTAGCATGGGGCTATGAACTCAACTTCATGGTGGCCATTGATTTCACTGGTATGTGGTTGCGTAATAATACATATATTTTCATGTTTTCAAGTACCTATTTAATGTCTCCAAATACCAGATTCTCGTAAGTCTTCCTTTGTTTCCATAGCGATGCATGGAAATCTTAGTTGTCGTCTTCATCAGTGGCATGATTTATTTAGACAAACTCTGGGCGTCTTCCTCTTTTCTCATGTGCAGTGGGGGCTGGACTGATGCCTCCATTGACAACTCTTATTTGTTATTGTTGCAATGTTAGCTTAACTTAAAGATTTTATGGAATGTAAAAATCTTTGCAATCCCCCTCCCCATTTATGTCAGAATATCCATGGAGGGAATAACTAATAATTTTTAACAATTATGTAGATCCTGTTTGAGTTGTTGGTTGCATTCATCTTTTCTCAATAATCTTCTGCATTGAATTTACACATACAGCAAATTATTCATCAGAAAAATAAGTGCAACCAACAGGGTAGAGGGGAGGGTCCATACTCTCCGGAGTTCCAAACCTGTGGGCCAACTGGGCAGGGTGAGCTAACTCACATGGGATGTCTCTGTTATTGAAACAAAAAGCTTCTGTATGTTAGTGCTCGCATTCATGCTTAGCTTGCATCTGAGTCTGTAATCATTTCTTTTGTGAATTATTGTATGTCAGCTTCCAATGGAAATCCACGCCTCCCTGATTCATTGCATTATATCGACCCTTCAGGACGGCCAAATGCCTATCAGAGAGTAAGAATATAGTCTCAGTAATAATGATTTGATATGTTTCCTTCATATGATGTAAGTTATTTAATGAGCATATCAATTTCAGGCAATCTTGGATGTTGGAGAGGTGTTGCAGTATTATGATACAGATAAACGTTTTCCTGCTTGGGGTTTTGGAGCACGGCCAATTGATGGCCCAGTTTCTCATTGCTTCAACCTAAATGGTAGCAACAGTTACTGTGAGGTATTTCTAAGAGAGCGTTATATACTTTCAATTTTGTTATTGCTTTAGCTTTCTGTATTTTGTTTTGCTATTAATTTCAGCTGTTTTTTTCTTCCTTAAACTCTAGGTGGAAGGAATCCAGGGTATTATGATGGCATACATGAGTGCTCTTCATAATGTTTCACTTGCAGGTCCAACTTTATTCGGACCAGTGATAACTTCTGCTGCACATATAGCAAGTCAGTCTATGACGAACAATGAGCGGAAGTATTTCGTTTTGTTAATAATCACGGTACATTTCATTTTCTATGTTCTTTATCTTGTCTGGTTTCCTGATGAACATCTTTTTTTAGACCTTTCAAGTGAAATATTAACCATCATCTGCTATACCAATCAGAGTTTCAGTGAACCAATCCCTTCTCAATCATGTGTATATCTCTATAAATATACATCGTAAACTTCACCTGAATGCATAAAAATGCAGTAAAACCTCAAACTTGAATTTTTGTTACAATTCAAACTTTGTCTATCTTATTTTAGTTGGGTTTGATTTTATTAGAGACTTTTATAACTCAATGTCATATGTTCTCCAACCTTGATTATATTTTTGAAAATTTCCAGGATGGAGTGATAACAGATCTCCAAGAAACAATGGATGCTCTTGTTCAAGCTGCGGATTTGCCATTGTCAATTCTTATTGTTGGGGTTGGAGGAGCAGACTTCAAAGAAATGGAGGTATGCAAGTGCAACAACTTATTTCCTCAACAAGGAGTGGCTTTTGAGTTATCCAATTCAATTGACTGTGATGATTTCCCATGTGATCCGTTTTCACAGATATTAGATGCTGATAAAGGAGAGAGGCTAGAGTCTACAACTGGACGTGTTGCTGTGCGGGATATAGTACAATTTGTTCCTCTCCGAGATGTACAAAGTAGGTCATACTATACATTTCTCAGTTAAAGCTTCCTCATGTAGAAAAGGATAATCAAACGTGCTTAAGAGCTTGAGAGAATAATGCAGGTAGGTTTCTGCTGTATGATCTGACGCCTTTTCATTGATTTGCAGATGGAGATGTCTCAGTTGTTCAATCGCTTTTAGCAGAATTACCTTCCCAATTTTTGGAATTTATGCGGTTCAGAAAGATACAGCCGACTTTATGATCATATTATTATTGTACATATAGATGTTGATTCGCCTATTGCCCCGTGCTATTTGCCATTTTGGAGCTGGCTTCCCAAGACTAAGTTTTGCTTTTAGATTTCTGTTCATGTCTTCCTTCATGTTGCTCAGAAGATTTAGCTGATATTTTTCTTCAGCATCATTGAGCCGAGGGTCTATCGGAAACAGCCTCTCTATCTCCATGAGGTAGGGCTAAGGTTTGCGTTCACATTATCCTCCCCAGACCCCCAAGTGTGGGAATATACTGGGTATGTTGTTTCTTCAGCATCGTGTTGTAATTGATTTGTTGATTAAAAAAACCATGTCCATTGGCCATTGCCTTCTGTTCTGCAAATTCGAGTCTTGTTAGGAGTAAAGGGCGTCGTGATCACCTTCCAGTTGTGTGATGATTGATTACTTTGCAACAAGCTCCCAACAAGTAAAGGCAGTTGCCCCTGGCAAAATAACTGGCAGTTTTAAAGGCAGTTGGCAGAACCAAGGTAATCGAATAAGCCCGATGAATGAGGTGGTGTGACGCCGCCTCTGGCAGTACCAGAATCCGGCTTCAATTCGAGCTTCTTGTATGAAGTATGACCTTAGAAGTTCTTTTCCTTTGGTGTTGTGGGGTGGTAGTACTTTTAAATTATAATGAGATTATTCAGTGCATATTTTTTTTTGGATGATTAGCTTATTGGATAAAAAATGAGATATACAACACAATATAAACATGCATGTGGTTTTAAATTAGATAAATTTGGATAGACTTTACTTTCCAATTTTAATTTTGGCTTTTTAGAAGTACCTGGGAGCAGAGTTTTGGAGGAAGACATTTATTATTTTACTCGGGGGATAGTTCTAACCGAGTGTGGTATGAAATAGTTCTGGGACTAATTATACGATCAAAATTTTTGACCAAACTAGAGCAATTTCACATTTTATTCCGAATTATTATCGTTATCCCTTCAACCAAACACCCAAAAATAATCTACATCCTTACTTCCATTTTATCAATTTCTTTTGAAGAAAATCACGGTAAGACATGTTAATGACAGATCTTTAGATATGTGAAGTCTCAATTTGAAATTGTTCAAAATTTGTGGAGAAAAATGCTTGGTTCTTTAAACATTTGTTAATTCCTTTTGATGATGATTCCTTGCAATAGTTATTATGTACAATAATCAAGTCCAAATAAAAATCAATTTACCGTTTGCTGTGGACCCAGCTTCATTCGAAAAAAAAAAAAATTGCAAATTTTAATCTTAATAATATGCTTAAATAAATATAACACAGACGAAATGAGTATTTTGCTTTTCGCCAAAATGATGGCTCTTTCATGGAGGTGCGGTTTTATAAGTTTTGTAAAAGCAAGGGCCAAGGGGTGCCATATTACGTTCTTAAAACCTCTAGTTTCAGGTCGCTGACTTGCTGTTACCGTCCAACATAATTTACTAAGATATGGAAATTTTGCTGTTGTGAAGCAATTCAACAAGATTTAATTTCGCTCACTTAGTTTATCCTTCCTTTAATCTTCGAGTACCAGTAGTATAGAATGATATCAACCAAGTGTACTCTTAGATTTAGATATAAAAGGAAATTCATGATGAAGTAAGATAAATTTTAAATATATTAATGAAATATAATAGAAATTGCTAGCTAATTTCGCCTTGTTTTCTCCTGGCGATATCTCCTCTTCTTCCTCTTCTTCTTCTTACAGTATAAATACCTCTATAATTAACAGATATCCTCTCTAGTTATATGAGTATTATCTTTCTTTTTCTACAAGTCCTATAAATTATTTGTCAAATTTTATTAATAGCATTATTGTACTTAATTAAATTTCATAACCTGGTTTCTTATCTAAGAATATCCTTTTTAATATATTTTTTTTGCTATCAATCAAACACCAAAAAAGTTTTTTCCTTCAGCTTTTGCAAACGATGAAAAAAAGTTTTTAGCAATTTTTGAGTTTTTGCAAAAGCTAAAAAAAAATCTCTTTTCTTTATGTTAAGTAGAAAAACATTTTTATGCAAAATCTTTAAGAAATTAAATTTCCAGAAAATCTTCTTCGAAATTTTGGCGCAAACACTACCTTTTGTCCCATATGAATGTAAGAAAATTAGAAGAAAGCAGAAACAGATGGATATTCATATTGTTCTTTATGTGAAATAATTACACAGGCATCCCAAAAAAAAGTAGGACCGCACAATTCTCTTATAGACCATAGTATAGTCCACACTAAGTTAAAGTATTCACATTCGGATATAAAAAGCAAGAATAGTAAACCCTAATATCTTCTTCTTCTTCTTCCTCTTCCTACTCTTCTTCCCCGATATTCCTTGTGGACCTCCTTCTTGTTTCATTTACTTTGGGTTTGGTTGCTTAAACAGATTAAAGCTAGAGTTTTATTAGAAGAAACTAAAGAGTCAAAAACAGTGGATCCAAGGCATGGAAAGAGGGGACTGTTCATCCAATGAAATGGAAGAGAAAGAGAATAATGATAATATTGATCATCCTCAACTTCAAGAGGAGCCCTATAATATATACTCATCAGCTCGATCTCAGCATGACATGTCTGCTATGGTTTCTGTCCTTTCTCAAGTTATTGGAAACAGTACCACCCATTCTTCTTCTGCTAATGTTACTCCATTAACCCTACCTCAGTCTGCTGTAGCTCTCCAAAACCAATCTCAATCTATTCATGAGGATCAAGGTACACACTACCCTCCCCACTCTCCGGACCTATTTATGAGATTATTACACTGGATATATTATTGTTAAGTGTCTCACGTTAGGGAGTGAGTTGTCGTCGTCTCCTTATATAATCTTGAATGATGCTAACCTATTAAGTTAGTTCCAAAATTGAGTTAGATCCAAGATCCACCTTTTTAAAAAAAATAAACAACCTATTTCTGTAAGTTGTTTATCATCTTCATTGGATGACAAGTGATTTCCAAAAAGATGACCATATTTAATTAGATGTGTTATCTGACTCATTACTTTTTTCGCAAGCCGATACATATTTTTATTAGTCTATATAACCTAATTATGCATCTCATTAATATCTTGTTCATGACCACTTTGGGTGGCGTCCTTAATTAATTGACCTTCTAGTTTGTAATTCCCCAAAATGGAAATAAACTGATTGTTTCCTTCATTCTTCCCACTAAATTTCTTCGAAGCAAAAGAAATAAAGAGAAAGGAAAACAAAGACTACGAGGGAAAAAGAAAAAAGGAACTTTAGGTAGCAGTTAACTTCAACTAGTTCAATTTCTTCCTAGAGTTACACCGACCTAGGTTATCAACATCACAACAAATCTAATCAAGTATTTTTAATAGGAGTAGGATTTAACTTATATACATTGAAATTCCAAAAAAAAAAAAAAAACACTATCAATGTACCTTATCCTTCTGTAGCGGATAATCTATAGAAGTAGTGGAGTATTATTAAGTTATTAATCCCATGTTTATGAATGGTTATATAAATAGTCAGATCTCTCTATAACAGTATATGTATGTGTGAAGGGAATTCGAGAAGAAAAAGGTATAGAGGAGTGAGGCAAAGACCATGGGGAAAATGGGCAGCCGAAATCCGAGATCCAAAGAAAGCAGCTAGAGTATGGCTTGGCACTTTTGAAACTGCTGAGGCTGCAGCACTTGCCTATGATGAAGCAGCTCTCAGATTCAAAGGCAACAAAGCCAAACTCAACTTCCCTGAAAGAGTTCAAGGCAAATTTCAATACCTTACTACTGCTACTAGTCAAGATCATCACCACTTGCCTAATAATATTGTTGCCCAACAATATATTCCAACTACCTCCAATAATAATCATCCTCTCCCTTTTCAAGAACATTATCCTAGTTTACATCACTATGCTCAGCTTCTTCAGAGTGACAGCAATATTACTGATTTAAACTTCGGCGTCTCGCCAAGTTATAATCAGCAGTTATCTGATTCTTTTGATTTTTCGCAATCATCATCTAACAGTACATTATCAGAATTGCCAGCTTTGACATTACAATCAAGTTACAAGCAAGAAGAAGAAGTTTTTATGAGATTTTCATCGCATTTTGGTACTTCTTCAAGCTCATGTGGACCTCATGAAAGTAACTGGGAAGAGTTTGAAGATAGACAGTCATAAGTTCATTCCCTAGTATTAGGAGATATGAAGACTGAAAGAAGTTTTTATGAGATTTCCATTGCATTTTATTTTCTAGTTTATGGTTGTACTGGGGTTTCTTATCCTCTTTTGTTTCAGTTAAGTGTAATACTTGAGTAGGCTAGCTTTTTAGCGTTATTTGCTTGGAACTATATATATTCATGAAGTTATGGCAAAATATTGGTGTGGTTTTATGTGTTTAAGGTTAAGTTTCAAGCTAAAACTCGTTCCCAATCTATGAAATATATGTATAGTTGATGTAGTGGTGGAAAAATGCTTTGAAAAAATAGTTATCCATCCATATTATCTACTAAAAAATGGGTTGGACAAAAAACTTTTAAAAATGGGTTGAATATGGATGAAATCCATATATTATCCACTTAAAAATGGATAACTAATGGGTTTAACTTTTACTTTTGCAAAGACTCAAATTGGAGTTTCTCAAGTTTGGAGACTAGGAATTCTCCCAAAAGTGATCATACTAAAAAAATCATGAATAATATGGATATCTATATTATCCCAGTTAACCCATTTTCTATATGTATTGAATATGAATCCCGTCAGATATAATTATCCGTTTTTGAATTACTCATTTTCGATCTGCCCATATTTGATCCGACCCACCCATTTGCCACTCCTAAATTTGGATGCATCAACATTTATTCATCTAGTGACTGCTATTGTGCCTAAAGAACGACTAAAGAAAGCACTGTTCGCTATATTGGATTAAAGAAAACGAACCCCTTTCTCATTTTGTACAAGACAGTCATTTGCAAAGATTAACTCAATTCATATGGGACTTCCAAATAATTTTATATCGTCTCAAAAAAATTACAAATTTGTCAAGTGTTACTCCTAGTCCATGTTTCTCAATGTGAATATTTGTAAAGCATATGGCATTTAATGAAAACAGTATTACATGCATAATGATGCCAAGTTAAATAAGTTGAAGCTATATATAGCGAATAGAGGAGTAGAATTTTAATTTTGTGTAGCTGAAGTTGGCTAATAATTGAGTTACTCTTTTGCATGGCAAACAAATTAAAGTAAGAAGGAACGCCGTCCTTTCCTTATTTAATTGTCACGTATATTTATTAAAGTAGTAGATGATACTGACTAAGTACTTAAAGGATATCTAGTTTTCGATCAGCTTCGTTACGTTAATAGATCATAGTGAACATACAAAATATATTTCGCCATTTCCCTACATCTCAACCATTTTATTTTTTCTTAATGAATTATATACAATAATACCAATATTACAAGTTTTACACTACTGCATTTTTTCTATATACTATTGTGATTTTGTATGCTTGCTTCGAGCCGAATGTCAATCGAAAACAACATCTCTATCTGCATAAGATAGGGGTAAGGTTCCATACTCACTATCCTCCTCAGAACCTACTTGTGAGATTACACTGGTTTATTGTTTTTGTAATACCAATATTTGAAGATGAAACAAATGAGGCCTCAAGAAGTATATGATTGACTATTTCTCATAAGTGACATATCATGAACGGGAAAATAAGTGATTGTAAAAAAATGACAAATGGGATTAATTAATGAGTTAAGATTTGAATGATTCATTACTAATTGAGCAGCTTCTTTTCAGAGGCCAACAAATTATTTTATTGATTACTTACCATTCTGCGTTAACTTAAACAAACAACACTCCCCTCCCTCTAAATTTCATCAATATAAGCAACGGCACAATGTGCTGATCAAGTCATGAAAATTTTAGAACTTTCCCTTTTAAAATTTATGTATGTCTCCAGTCTCTATTAAAGTTCATAAAAGCCAACTTTTTGAACGTAGTTTTGATTTTTGAGTCAAGGCCAAGAATATATTTGCTGGAGAATGAGAATATATATAACATCATTTTGGTCTTTAGATGGTAACTCTAAAGAATGGATTGTGTACAGGGGCTTAACTTCTATACAAAACAAACAACAAACGCAGTGTAATTCCATTAGCGGGGGTTTGGGAAAATAGTGTATACGCGGACCTTAGCTATTTTGAAAAGGTAGAGAGACTGTTTCCGATAGTCTCACGGCTCAAGGAAAAATAAAAAGAAGCAATAACAACAAACATTAACTTACGTATAAAGAAAATCTAATTTTTTTAAAACACAAACAAGCTACCTAAAATAAATATTAACATATAGCTGTCCATATGAAGTGAGATTAATTATCTGAAAAATAAAAGGACAATCTATTATAAAACGTTAAATAACACTGTGCAAATTATTTTAGAACATCGGGGCGTATAAACCAAATCCTATATATAGGTAGTAAAGACGTCCTGTGCACCAATTAATGATTGCGGCGCTTAAGGCATAGAGTGACCCAGGCACGATGGACCAATATTAACTACTCCTATAACATTGTTGAAGAAAATTCTATTTTACTTCGGAGTCTCCATCCTTCGAGACGGAAGTGGATTCAGAATTTAAATTTAATAAGTTTAAATTATAGGTTCAAACCGAGTATTTATTGAGATATAAATAAGTTAATTCATACTCAGTATTAAAAGTTATAGAGAATTCGTAGCCAAAAGACAACAGCCTCCTGTTAAGGGACTAGACTTTATTAAGACGATAGCTTGTGCTCGTGAGGTGAACATATTTTTTATTCAAAAATAAGGGAAAAAATGAACATTAAAACATTATATTCCTAACATAAACCGGCGAACTTCAGAAAGAAAAAAAAAAGAGTAGAAAAAATAGATATAAGAAAGATCGAAAAGGCATATATACTCCCCTTTCCTTTGTTATGAGGCTAGTTCGATAACTCACCTTTTGGCGTTAATTCCAAAGCTTGAAAAAAGGATCATCTGAGCTTTCCTTTTTAGCATATAAACGTGCATGGCTTATCATTCTCAGAACCTTTATTTAAAAGCAAGTTGAAGATGACTATATTTTAGTGGTAGTTTCAGAATACAGTGAAAGTAAAGTACTGAACTTGGGCATGCATTTTTCAACTTCTAGGTCTGTATTCTCTGTATCTTATTACCTTTATAAAGAGATAGAGAGAGAGAACAAATGTGAAAGGTTGAACAAATGTTTCACAAAGTAATTCAACAAGTCATAGAATTCGGCTTAGGTTGACCAATTCTAGCCAATATATAAATTTAACCCGACTACATCATATTAAATGGCTTTTTCACTACTGTATTTTTTTTATATTATTGTTAAATTTGTATTTTTTTTGAGTCGAGAGTCTATCGAAAACAGTCATTTTACCTCGATAAAATAGGAGTATGCTGTGTATATAGCATCCTCTCCAGATCCCACTTATAAAATTACAGTATATTTAATTTTGTTATTGTTGTTGTTACCATCATTGCTAAAAAGCAAGCCATATCATTCAAGGATCAAAGTGAACAAAACACGTAGCGAAACAAGGACCGTCTAACTTTCATGAATCATGATTCATTTCTTTGCTTTTCGTTTTTCAAGACATCATTGATGGGGGCGTTCCCCTATAGTTTTATCCTAATTTTCTTAATAAAATTAGATAAGTACGTTAATTGCTTTTCTTCCTAAAGCAAGTCTTATTAAAGGGTTTCTCGAGTCACTTTTGTATTCCAATAGTTTTTGATTTACATAGTGAAGTAATAATATATGGAATTATGTGTTTGACCAAGAAATATAAACTTTTGGTTAAATTATTAAATTTTATGTAATAAGGGGTTAAACTTAGTTAATAATAATATCTTTAGATATAGAATATGACAACTTGGATGACATAGGATAAAGTCGGTGGGAGATTGAAAATAACACACGTTTAATATTCCAAAAGGTATGGATAATAATGGGGAACAACTAACAATAAATAGCAACAAATGACATTTATGTAAATAGGAAGAACAATTCACCCAATAATGAATGAGATAGATGATTGTTCCTTCTGACAATGATCAATGACGGGCAAATCATCGAATGCTCGAACTATTCTCGGATCCGATGGAAAGATAACGTATAATGTGTGCAAGAATATTGTAAAACGTAATGTTTGTATTTTTGCTAGAGAGAGAAACTTCTTCTGAAAAAAGTTCTTATGAAGTCAATATTACATGTCCTACACTATTATCTCTTTTCTATTTATATGAGTCATATCCCTAACAAACCCTAATAGTACAAGTGCAGAGAATATTCTATTGAATATTCTCTTTACTATCCTATTACAGAAACTAGCTATTATTGTTCTGTCCTTGGTGCTTGACCGCAGTCGTTGTTGACAGCCCGACCACGAATCTCACTGCTTCCTGGTCGACCTCGACTGATCCTTCCTTAATGTCGCTTTACAATAAATTTTCTTGGAGCAGATTTGGCCTATACAGTTAGTCTCCCCGCTTATTGAGGCCTACCCCGGACGACCTTGATGAGCGGACCCTATTTGTCATGGTTGGGAAGTTTGGACGAGCAAGTCGAGTAGTGGCGTTTCGGACGAGGTGACAACGTGACCTTTCGTGAGCCGCAACCTTTGGGGTCACATCGATCAGAGTGACGTCATGACATCATACGTCATTATTACGCGTTTTCCCGATGCCTTGCGTCTTTCTCGTGCCTCTACCATTTCGATACCTGCACTGGGTAATGATGGTTTGATTTCTCGATCCTGATGCTTGAACTCTTATAAATAGGGATATGAAAATATTCGTTTATTTTTTGCACTATAAATATCGAATCTATGTGTCTTCTTTTTCATTCTTCATATAGAGTTCTTGCCCTCTTTGCCTCACTATCGTATATCTTTTTTCCCTAATTCTGGTGATACCAACTGCCCATAACTTTTCTGCACTTGCAACATCCTCTCTAAAAAAAATAGTTAACGTATCTTCTAGTTTCGGTAGGGCAATTGACCCTGTTCCTTTGGCGGTGCGTATGCCTCCCCATGACGATAGTGTTTCTGTTGCCGTTGAAGACGAGAATTTTCCTTCGGTGGAGAAGATAATCTCTCGTAGTGAAAAAGTTAGATCCGATTTTTTGAAGGTGCCTGAGGACGACCCTGAGATCTCGGAGTCATTGACGAAAGAGGCTGAACTCGCAGAGTTTAGGGCAAAGGTCAAAATTCCTGCCCATATCGATCTAATTCCAGTAGAGCGCGATGTGGTACAAATACATTGCCTTGGGTATTGCGCTTTCTACGCGTACCCTTTCTACGTCGGCTACTCTTTTCCTATTCCCCATAGGCGGAGGAATTCTGCCGCTATTACGGCGTTTGTCCGGCCCAACTTTCTCCATACATCTACAAGTTTATCCACATGTTTACGAAATATGCGGAATTAGCCGGGGTCAGGGTGTCACTTCGTCATTTGATGCATCTCTTCGCCCCTAGTTACCATAGGGGGACGATGTTGCACCTTCGCTATCGAGGAAGCAAATATTTAGTGGTGAAGATGGACGATAAGGCAAATCATCAGTTTTGGCTCAACTACTTCTTTGTCAAAATCGAGGACGTGGTGGCCAACACAAGCGGGTTACCTAAGGCTTGGAATTAGGCCCGTAAGTATCTTTTTATTTTTATTTTTATATTAAGCGTTTGTTTTTCTAGTTTTAGTCGTGTTTTGACATTTCGTTCCTTCTTCGTGTAGCAGGGAATGCGCCCCCTCCTTTGGTCGGGGACATTCATGGCTGGGTTAGCCAGGTTCTGCCTCACACGGTAGGGATTCGCGAGTGGCCAGCCTTTCTCAAGAAATTCGGGCCGGCGTCTTCCGCGACCGGTGAGTTCATCTATTTTTACTTAAAATTGTTTTGACCTCGTGGTTGCTTGCTTGTTATAGCATTGTGTAGGAAACAAATCTTTTAATATTCATTTTTCAGCCCGAGGACCTTCGAGAAAATCGGGGCTCTTCCCCCTGCATTTTGTAAGAGGAAGACTGCTTCTTCGGAGTCAGCTCCCGTTGTGACTGTGGCCAGGCCTGCTGTCACGACCTAAACTGATGGGCCGAGACGGGCACCCGGTACCTTACTCAACCGAGTACCAACATAACGTATCTTCTCATGTCATACTATCATAGATAACTGAGCCAGAAGGCTGCCGTGAGATAAGTAGAATACAACATGTGATACCAACTTATACATAAGACATACGGGCCTATAAGACCAAAATAACCACTCGTGTACTGAACATAGGCCGACAAGGCCATACAATCTTTTACGTACATGACATATGTCTACAAGCCTCTAAGAATACATAATTTTCATAAAGGTCGGGACAGAGTCCTGCCATACCAAACAAATACACCTCTAAATCATACTAACCAAACAAGCGACTCCGAATCAAATGGAGCGCACCAACATCTTTCGCTGAGCTGATAGCTTATTTGGAGGGCTCTCGACCTGTCTACCGGGACCTGCGGGCATGAAACGCAGCATCCCCAGGAAAAAGGGACGTCAGTACGAATAATGTACCGAGTATGTAAGGCATATAAATAAGTACATGCATATTCGTATGAACGTCATGTCGTGCATAGGTACATGTGTTCATAACATCATCAAGCCTCTAAGGGCATTGTCACGCCCCAACCTCGGGAGGCGCGACCGACGCTCAATCGAGTGAACCCAACTGAGCAAGCCTTATCAAACACTTTTTACTCAACTCAATGTGATTAAGGGATCCGATTTCCGTTTAATTAGACAATAAGAGGGGTTGTAAATTCAACGTTGATAGTTCATTTTATATCATAACCTTAAACTAGTTAGTTTCCATGTTTTCCGTATAGTTACAATTTTAAAGAAAGCAAGAGTTCAGAGTTACAACATAGTTCATAGACCCATCCAACACCCATACGTAACCCACACAACGTCTACGGAGCCTCTATGGATACAAAAGACAAATTATGACAACGCCGGCAAGAAGGCCCCGACTATACCTCAAAAGTGGAAGTCTACAACAAAAGATGTACAACATAACCCCTTGAAGGAAAAAGGGGCTCACCAAGACTTTGAGAGGAGGACACTCCGCTACGCGCGATCGGCACTGTCCGCTATAGAGCCACCTACATTCATTTAAAAATGTAGCGCCCCCGGCAAAAGGGATGTTAGTACCATGGAATAGTACTAGTATGTATAACTAAACACCATCTAGTTAGAAAGAACTTTCATACAAGAATAAGGAAATCACAAGTATAACTCAAAACTTTAAACGATCACCACATTATCAAATAAAAGAATCATACAATTTTCACATCATTTTTCCATAGCTTTTAGTTTGGGGCATTTCACACTATTCATCATTGTTCACAATACCACCGCTATCTTAAGCAGAGTCCGATCTCGACCCGATCGGCTAGGTTGCCTCATTTGAGACATATACTTCAATCACAATCTCATTTTCCCTTTTTTCCGGAATTCATTCACAATACCACCGCTATCTTGAGCGGAGTTCGATCTCGGCCCGAACGGCTAGGCCGCCTTACCAAGGCGTTGTTCCCTTCTCATTAATCATCTCGTTTCAATCTTTGTTTCACATATATCATTTCATAGGCACTTGGGGCCAAAACTATCACATCATTTCTGGAACTAGGGCACATTTCACATCATTTCCAATTTCAATGTTAGCTTTGCAATTTAGGATAATAGGTGCACACAAGAGCAATTTAAACTGTAAGCATAGATAAGACTTCATAGATGGCACAACATATGCAGCTTCAATCTCAATTGAAGGTCTAAGCATTTCAATACATGATTCATATCCTTGCACCTTTTCAAGTTATCAAGAATAGCACATTGATCATATTGAGACACATCTTTCACGCATATAAGGTTACAACCCCAAATTCATGTGAAACAACAATTAATTCAACTTTAATCTTACCGTATTTACACAAACACCAACGGAGCTCAATTTCTAAAAGATGGGGTTTTAGCCATACATACCTCAATAAAGATTTCCTTAATTCTTACAAAATTTTGGGACTCTTAGCACTTCAATCTATTGTATAAGAATTACAAATCGAACCAAGAATTAGAGACAAGATTAAGATTCTAGCTCGTTTGAGCATATTATCAAGCACTCAGGGTGCATTGTGATCTTAGGTCCTTTTTGCGAGAGATTTCTATCATTTTATACCCCAATTGCTTTCTTTTTAGTTCACAACCTCCCAATACTCTATGATCTTATATGCATGCAAGAAATCCATTCTTATTCCCATGACCCCCCCCCCCCAAGCTAAGTACTCATTCTAGTGTGAATTTCGAAACTAGAGATTAGGACTCAAGTTTCTTACCTCTTGGGGTGAAAGCCTAACAATTTTTGCTTGAGAGTCTTCAAGAATTTGGCAAGGATTGAGAGATTAGTTTCTCCCTCTAGAGCTCCCTCTCTCACTCTATTTGCAGTAAAACACATAAAAGAGGTCGAATGGGTGTTTTTAATGGGATGGGGTCGGGTTTTAAAATTTAGAAAATAGGAGCCCCGACACAATCTGCAATCGCATATGCAATCGCATATGCAATCGCATACCTGACATGCAGCCCGCAAAATGGACCGCAAAAATGGTCCCAAAACCTGAACACACTGTCTGGGTATGCGACAGAAATGCGGTCCGCATACCTGTTCTGCCGTCGCATAATGCACTGCAGAACTGCCCCTTACAAAATTCTAAGGGGATTATGCGATGACTATGCGGCCCGCATAGTGATTATGCGATCGCATAATTGGCCGCATTGTTGACCTCAAATTAACCATCACACTGCTTCACTCTACGGCGACTATGCGGTCCGCATAGCTGTTATGCGACCGCATACTGGACCGCAGAATCACACTTTTCTGGAAAATATTATTCCTTGACTTTTTAATGCATAGATTAGCCCAAAGGGTCCGAACCAACACGTATTCCTAACTTGGCACTACGAGCTCTCGGGTTTTGAGTAGAAATTTTCACGGGGCCTTACAGGTATCCCATCATATCATCTCGGCCACTGTGGGCAGATCATCAACGTATACCAGCTGATCAGGTGGTGGTGCGTATATAACGCCGTACCCTTTTCTTATATCCCATATACATATAATATACATATATACGCGTATATAACGCGATCTGGTCATGGGTCAATGTACATGTATAAATGCATGAGACATAAGAAATACGTTAATAAGATTTTCTCGGATTGACATAAAAATCATTATGCCTTTCGGGTAAACTTTATCAAATACGTATTTTTTTGAGACCCATGAACAGAAGATATAATAATAATTCACATGGGGAATCAAGAATATAGACACCCCTAGGATTTCTATGGATAGAGTCATTTATGAAAGTTGTGCATTTGCTTGTTTCGTTTATTTCGTATGGATCATGCCAAAAAGAAAGGAGGGATAGCCTTAACATACCTGAGCTGATTCTCTTGAGAATCCCTCTAACACATGTCTTTTGCGATGGAACACGTAACGGAGGATCGAAATAGGGAAAAATCCGTATAACTTCGCATGAATTCCTTGTTGAATCGCTACTCGGTAGATGTAGAACATTACATTTTGGTGAATTTGATCAAACTTTGTATGGCTTCCTTGCTGGACAGTAACGTTTTCATGCATCTCTTAATGAATTGTTGAAGAAAGTCACTTTTCCATCTAATCTTTGTAATGGTATAGAAAAATGTTGTTTTGCTGAATTTTGCAAGGTCTTATTCTTCTCCGATAAAGATACCAATCAATATTTACGTGTAAACAAGATAAAGCTTTGCCTAGTGACTCTTTTTCATAATTTTGCCACCTTGGTTAACCTTATGCCATTTGGCAATCTCAACAAGACCCTTATCCACTTAATACCATAATTATCTCCACCATTAATCAATTATTCAAATAATTAAGGATTATCTCAAATTACTTAAAATACTACCCACTTTTAACATATCTTATACACCTTACTATCATGGCCACGTGGTACCTTGTATGGTACTAGTCCATAATTACCGTATAGCTCGGGCCGTATTTTATCCCAAAATGCCAAACTTGAACGAAAATTCATTTTCTTTGACTTGCTTCCCCTCTCACCTTCACGAATTTGCTCATCATTTGTTTGAAATAACATAATCCTTATAATCTCCAAATAATCTTTTCCTTGGACTGATGTCAATTACCTTATGAAAAATTCAACGTACAATACTACAGGGTGCAACATCGTCGTAATTTAATACTGCGAAACGTAACATCATCGTAATATAATACTGCAGGACGTAATATCGACGTAATATTATAGGGCGTACCACCTGCCCGGTTGTCGGCTGCATCTATTCCCCCTTCTGCTGTGGCTAGGTCTACTAGATCGTTGACTGCATCTGCAGCAGCACTTACGACTTCCCCCTTGCATCATCTAATATACGAGGAAGAGGATTCATCGCCGAGTGACGAGGGTTTTATTTCCCATAAAAGAAGATTGGTGGACGTCGGTGATAGAACCGTCTGGGCCGTAGATTCAGTAAGGGGTGATCATGAAACGATGGTCGTAGTGCTTGACGATAATGAGTTGCCATTTGAGATCCCGCCTTCGACTGAGGCCGTAGAGGGCATATCTTTTCACGATGCCGAGACTGGAGCTGGAGGGCCGTCTGTGAGAGTTTCTGATGTTTAACAGCGAGATGAGCCCTCGTCTTCGCGACCGGTTGATGTTTCTGCTCTGTTGGCCGATGGGAGAGATAAGGGAGTCGCCGATGATGGTTATGAAACGAGCTCCGACATTGATGCAGACGAGATGAGGATGATGAGGGAGAGGTTTACCCGTCTTGAGGTGATATTGGAGAGGTCCACGCAGACCATTACGATCCCTATGGATCGAGACTTACTGGTGAACGCGGAGAACATGGTCCCTTCCCTGGGTCCCGTTTGTTCGGATGTGGAGGGCAAAACTCTTGAGAAATTGCATGATGCTACCCTATCAAGGAGTATTGCCGGCCTCGCACCCAGGGTAAGTTTTTTGACCTTTATTTTTCAAGTTCAATGCTTTCTGCTTCGTTCTCACTTTCTGTTCTGTTCTCTTCTCTTTTTTTAGACTGTGGTTTTGGAGATTGAGAGTTCCCAGCGAGAGGCGAGGCATAATGTTATTTTCCAGCAGATAGAGTGGAAGTATTGCGAGTACCTTAACAAGCACCGCGAGATCTGCAGACGATTTGGTGAGAGCGACAATTTCCAGGCTCGAGCTGAACTGAAGGAGAAGGATGACGAGTTGGTAAGAGTCATTGGAATATGCAGTGTTTTCGAGGGGGCGTTAAGGGATAAAGAAGAAAAGCTTGAGGTGAGCAAGGGGGTCGAGGCCCAATGCGCCGACCTTCAATCTCAAGTGGTATCGTTGCGTGCCAAGCTCGAGGAGTTGGCCCGGTTGGGGGCTGCGAGGAAAATTGAGGGTTTAGAGATCGTGGTCTGTGTTATTTGTTCTGAGCGGGAGAGTGCTCTGGAGATGTCCAGGCTCAGAGATGAGCGGATTGATGAGCGGATAAGGGAGATGGAAAAAGAGGTTTCAGGCCTTGGTGATCAAGTTGTTGCTCTCGAGGCCGAGAAGGCACAGTTATTGGCTCAGCTGTCTTCTTCTCGCACTTCTATTTTTCCTGATCCCGCGGGATCTGTATGAGAAGTGGATCCATGCCGAGGCCCAACTGGATACATTTAGAGATTTGATGGGGGTGGGGATAGTTACGGAGGCTGACTTTGAGGATGCTCGTGTTAAGGCACGTACAACTCGGATTGCTTGTGGCTATGATCCCGCTACACCGGAGGCTGGTGATGACGAAGAGGATGTGGGCGTGGATCGGATTGAACAGGACGCTGGTATGAGGATGAGTATCCTGATGGCGATGGCGGTGGCGGAGATTAATTGTTGTTCCTTCTTTTTGTTTGTACATTTGTGTATATATTTTTGTGGGCGTCTTTTCTAGCCTTTGTAAAAAGAATATACTAAGTATGAAATGCAGTTCTGTTGCTCGTACCTGATTCTTTTCCTTTTGTTCGAGTTTTTATGCCTCTTTTTTTTTGTTGCTTGGTCGCCTTAGCCAGGAAAACTTAGTTCAAGTGGGTTGAACGGAGTTGAATCAAAACTTAGGTTTCATCATGGCCGAGGGCCGAATAGGTGTTAATTTGAACGAGGTCGAATGTAACCCGTATTTAGTTATGGCTGAGGGCTGAATATGTGTTAATTAGAACGATGTCGAATGTAAACCATATTAAGTTATGGCCGAGGGCTGAATAGGTGTTAATTCCAATGAGGTCGAATGTAACCCGTATTAAGTTATGGCCGAAGGCCGAATAGGTGTTAATTCAAACAAGGTCGAATGTAACCTATATTTTAGTTATGGCCGAGGGCCGGATAGGTATTAAATCGAACGAGGTCGAATGTAACCTATTTTTTGTTATGGCTGAGGACCGAATAGGTGTTAATTCGAACGAGGTCAAATGTAACCCGTATTAAGTTATGGCCGAGGGCCGAATATGTGTTAAGTCAAATGAGGTCGAATGTAACCTATATTTAGTTATGGCCAATGGCTGGATAGGTGTTAATTCGAACGAGGTCGAATGTAACCTATATTTAGTTATGGCCAAGGGCCGAATAGGTGTTGAGGCAACGTTGCTTTGGCTGTGCGTTTTGCAAAAATATGGGCGAACTTCATGCATTCGTGCTTTATTCATACACTTAGAGAAATTTACATATTTTTCGGGTTGGCATTTAGTCCCAGTCTATCTAATGTTAGCTGGCATTCCAGTCCCAGTCTATCTAGTCCCTTCATTGGTCGACCTGGAGAAGTATATCGGGAGGTTGGGCAATGAATTTGCCGTCCTGTGCCTCCGTCCGTTCGCACTTCAACTTAAAGTGTCCCCCTCGTTGCCTCGTTAAAAACCTCGAGAAAATCCAATTGGGAAAAAACTCAAGTGAGGGAAAAAAGAGAACGACTTGGAGGGCGCTTTTTCTTAAAAGTTGAAGTACTTGAGGTGGGTGACATTCCAGTTGTTTGGTAGTAGTTTTACTTCCATTGTTTCTAGTTGGAATGACCCTTTGTTTGCTGTTGCCTTGATTTTGTATGGGCCATCCAAATTTGTTCCCAGTTTGCCTTCCCGTGGGTCTTTTCTCGCCTGTGTTTTAGCTTTGAGCACGTAGTCCTCAACTTTGAGTGGTCTGACCTTTGCCTTTTTGTTGTAATAACGTTCTGCTTGTTGTTTTTGGGCGATCATCCTTATGTAGGCCATATCCCTTCATTCTTCGGCTTCGTCGTGCTCCTGCCTTCTGCTTTCGTCGTTCCCCGACCCTCTCTCACAGGACTATCTCAGACTGGGCTCTCCGACCTCGACCAGTACTACAACATCAGTCCCATAGACTAATGAGTAAGGCGTCTCTCTGTGCTCGTCTTCGGCGTTGTTCGGTAGGCCCAAAGTACCTCTGGTAGTAATTCCGGCCATAGCCCCTTGGCGTCTTCGTGTTTTTTCTTCATGATGTTCAGTTCAGCTTGTCCGTTACCCACGGGGTGATACGGTGTTGAGAGTATTCTTTTGATATGCCACTTCTCAAAAAATTCGGCAACCTTTTTTCCTGTAAATTGGGGTCCGTTATCGCAACTGATTTCTTTGGGGAGGCCGAAATGGCATACGATGTTTTTCCATATAAAGACGATCACTTCCTGTTTGCGTATTTGGGCGAATGCTCCTGCTTCTACCCATTTAGAAAAATAGTCAGTTAAAACTAGAAGAAATCGTACGTTACCTCTCCTCGCGGGGAGGGGGCCCACGATGTCCATTCCCCACTTGATGAACGGCCAAGGGGAAGTGACTTAGTGGAGGTGTTCGCCGGCATGGTAGATCATTGGGGCGTACTTTTGGCACTGCTCGCATTTTTTCACAAAGTCTGCGGCCTTTTTTTTCATGGTGGGCCAGTAGTAACCTGCTCGTATGAGGCATTCGACCTGAGCTCGATTGCCGGAATGAGCTCTGCAATGGCCTTCGTGGACTTCTTCAAGTACGCACCGCGTCTGATTTGGGCCTAAGCATTTCGCCAGGGGGCCGCCATACGTTTTCTTGTATAGGTCATTATGAGTGATGTTGTACCTGGCTGCTTGCTTTCTAAGTTTCTTGGCTTCTTTTTTTATCATCTAGGAGTACGTCATCCTGCAAATATGTAACAATACGGTTGCGCCAGTCCCAAGTTAGGTCTATGGTTCTTACCTCGATTTGATCTATCGACGAGTGGAGGAGGGTGACCACGTTTCTTTCCCCAGTTGTAATGTTTTTGGTGGCCTCTTCTAATTTGGCGAGGCCGTCTGCCTCGGTGTTCTGTGCTCGGGGGATCTGGTCGAGCTAACATTCGTCAAACTTAGCAGCAGCTTATAGATCTCGGCCTGGTATTTTTGTAACCTTTGCTCTTTGATCTGGAAAGTCCATGTGACTTGGTTGACGACAAGTTAAGAATCGCAGCGTAGTCTTACCCGTCTCGCCCCATACTTGAGTGCTAGCCTTAACCCTGCAATTACGGCCACATACTCGGCCTCATTGTCAGTCATGTCTGGGCACCTTATGGACTGGCGAATCACTTCGCCTGTTGGGACTTCAAGTACAAGTCCCAGTCCGGACCCTGGCGCGTTAGAAGCGTCGGTGTACAAATTCTAGAGGTACTATATTTGGGGAGAAGCGTGGGCGACTTCTTTTTCGACTTTGGGCATTACTTTTGCGCTGAAGTCGGCGATAAAGTCGGCAAGGACTTGTGACTTTACCACCGTCTGCAGTTGATATGTGATATCGTGCTCGCTTAATTCTATGGCCCATTTGGCTATCCTGCCTGATAGCTTGGGTTTATGCAAAATACTTCTTAAGGAAAAGTCATGACTACCGAGATGGGGTGGCACTAGAAGTAGGGTCTAAGCTTTCGTGAAGCTACGACTGTTGATACCCAATTTTGCTCTCATATTTTCTCAAATAATATATATACTTTCGAAAGATCATTTAGCTTACAAATATATACAAGCATTTTCTATAATTTTCGATAATTTTTTAGAGCTTTTAAATTAGTTTTCCTATATGTAAATTACTCGAATAATTATTAATTACTCCTTCAAATTATTTTGTTCTTAGTTACCTAAAATTATTATTTGCACCTATAATACATGTTTTAAATATTTTTACTTCATTTTATATAATTACATTAGCATTTTTAAAGCTATTTGCATAATTTTACAGTAATAGCCTATACTCATACATAATTGCTTTTTATTTATGTTATTTGTGTCAAAATAGCATTTTATATTTTTATAACGCTAAGTTATTATTTCTAATTATTTTAGTGCATAGATAATATTTTTATTTGTTTATTAATAATTTTTATAAATTATTTTTTGATAAACTTTGTGTATTTAAATAGTAGCCCAGTTTTTAAACCAATTTTTGGACCAATATTGGCCTAGTGACCTAGCCCAATAGCCCCAAGACCCAACCCGGTTGGACCCCTTTAAAATTACCCGCGCCGCTTCCCCGTTTGATCTTGGCCGTTGATCTCAAATGATCAACGACCCATAATTAACTTACCCATCCCTTTATATCCTTTCAACCCAGAACCCTAACCCATTTCTATTAACCCGCCGCCCCTGAAATCCCAGGAACCCCCTTTGTTCTCTGAAGAACCCTAATCGCCGCCCTCTCCGATTCTTCCCCTAATCCCGTTAACAATGCGATTCTCCCTTTATTTACTTACCATATTAGTGTTCCTTTGCTACTGGGTGTTTCTCCAAGGTATTACACAAGTACTTGCTTTATTTTGGCAAGAGTAAATCTCCGAATCAAAGGAGATTAGCTTCACCCTTCAAAATTCAGACGATACCTCATCCATATGCATCATGGCAAGGCTATATGGGTCCGATTAGCCAAGATCTCCGGCCAATTTCTAATTTCTGTCGACTAGGGTTTACCTAATTTTTCCCTAATCTGACTTTTACTGATTCTACATGATATTATTTCCTTATTTATGTTGATTTTGCAATATTTCCTTGTTTGTTTGCCGGATTTCTACTTCTATATAAACCCCTCCCCATTCCCTTTTAAACGGACCTTTTAATCGCTAGATTTCACTAAAAATTGGAGCTATTAATTTGTTGTTCTCTCATTCTCTTGTTCTATACTTTGATTCTTGGTCGGCTGAAAGCCAAGGCCACTGGGATTGGATTTTTCAACCTTTTCTTGGTGCGAGCACTGGCCAGGGTTCCTTTGAAGCCTTTGGGAACTTTGACGCATTAAGATTCTGGGTTCTTGCTCTTTGTTGATATTCAGAACATTGTGGAATTTGTTCTTTCTTGTTGTCCGTTTAACTGGTAAGTCACTTGCATTTTTCAATTTCATTCTTATGTGTTCACGATTTGCATAATCTTACCTCTGAAATTCATGACCTAATGTGTTTCTGGGCTACTTCTGTGTGCAACCTTGTTAGCTTCGCACCTGTTTTGAACCTCTTTAGCATGTAATTTTACCTAATGCAGCCAGTTCTGAGACATGTTTATGCCTAATTTGAATAATTTGAACTCTTTTAAGTTAGTTTAGCTAATGTGTTGGTGCCTGAATATTCACATTTGATGTTGGGCATGAGTATGCTTTACTACTTTGTTCTGAATCCCTGTAATGAATGCCTCACATCTGTAGTGTGCTATAACATGTGTTAAGACCTTCATTATTAACTGTGACTTGCTTCCCTGCTATTGTGTCATTCAACATGTCTTTGTTTGCTTAATTCTATGTCCCTAGTAATTGTTTGCGACCCTTTAGGGTGGCTACCTTAGTCTGTGTTTCCTTACAATGTTTAAAACTGTTTGTCCTAGTGATAGATTGGCAAGTCTGTTTCCTGGTGTTGTGATGAATATTCAGCATGATTTGGACCTTTAAGCTTTAAACCTTCTTGATAAGATATAAGGTTCCACCAAACTCTATAGAGAACCAGGTTCTCTATCAGGTCCAACAGTACACATACACACAGCAGTAATTAAATGGCAAGAGGAATTTTACGTGGAAAATACCCAGCTCAACGGGATAAAAGACCACGACCTACCCTTATAGGATTTCAACTTACCTACTGAGCAACTTTTAGATTACAACCTATGCAACCTAGGAATTAACTTCTTAATCCCTCACTAACTTGTAATACTCTATTACAAGCCACTTTGTAATAACTCTATTACAAAGACTTTACAACATGACTAACTCTATCCAAAACTCAAACACACTGGTTAAAGGTTTACAAATGGGTTCCTATAGAATGCTTCTAAATAAGCTGGATAGGAATTACAATTTGAAGAACTATTACAAAGTTACAACTCAACTAAGGACATCCAATAACTCTATGTGGGAACTGATCCGTAGTTGTTTTGTTCTTTGTTCTTGAAGCACTTGAAACTTGCTTCCTGGATAGTCACGTGAAATGAGCTTGTCAAATGTTCAAGTGTTTTGTTTTACCTCCATTGAATATATATATACATGTGTGACATCACTTACAATGATGTAAGCAAGGTAGGTAAAAAGTCTTCCCTGGAAAGTTGACTGCAATACTGTCCCTGCACTGTAGCGTGTGCAGGCAACAACTTTCCAACTGGAAAGTTGACTTCGTACAGTCTCCTCGGGAACTGGTAGGGACCTGGTCCCTCAATTGTTCCTTCCACATCTGAAGAGTTGACTCATATTTCCACGCTGAATCCCAACCTAGAACCTTGTGATCTTGAGGTCTTGTAAATGTAAAACAGGTTCCTTATCTGGTTCTGGTTAGTAAGTTTGTTAGATCATCAAAACATAAATTTAAGTACTTATAACCAAAGTACTTGTAACCTATCACTTCTAAGTTAGTGCCCTACTTAGACTTGTTTGGTATTATGCACCTTTGTATGTTAATCTTGTAATCTCAGGGAACTTGATTCTCCTTTAACTCTCAATGTGCTTTCTACCAATGTGTTACTCCTTGCTAAGTTTTGAACCTATAATAGTCATCTGCCTCTAAGTCTTGTTGACCTTCTTAATTAGCATGTTCAATTCGTCATGTCTGCTTCTAAAACTATAAGTGTATCTCTCCAAATTCTGTCCCTTAATCATTGTTCTCTCACTCTCATCTATAATCCATAGTATTCTGAATCTATCACTCTTGGCCGGCTGAAAGTCAAGGCCACTAAACTCTCACCATTGACCTCCCTAGTGTGAGCACCGCTTGGGGTCCATTTGAGACCCTTGTGAACTCTTACACACTAGGATTTGGGGTCCTTTGGACACTCTCTTTACTACTGAGACCTGAACTATCACTAACACTCAGTTCTTTCCTCCTGCTTTCTACTGAATCTGCAAATTAGTTTGTTTAAGTGATTTCTGTGTAATTCAATATTTGGGTCACATGGTAAATATGTGGTTGTTTGGTTTGGCTTGAGTTCTTCTATAGCTTCTGGGCTGTGCTGATAGACATAGTTCCCTGTTGGATCTGGGTATGCTAATTGGTGAAGAAAGAGTTTTGTTGTAGGCCCATGCAATACTGGGTATCTCTTTTGGGCCTGCTATGGGACTACTATTATTGCTTGTACAATATTTTGTAATTACATTCATCATTTGGGTCTGTAATAATTCTGTAATAAACAATTGGGGTGTTAGTGAAATTGGGGAAACGAGTATACTCTAATATTTGCATGCAAGGGTAGAAAACATGCCCATAGGATTCAAGTGATTTACTTGTTATCCGACTTGCTGTATATGCCATTTAACTTCCACTGGTAGAAACTATGCCTTTAGGACACTCATACACTCACATAACTTGTCTACCATCAAAGCACGGGTGTAAACACTCTATTTATTCTACTGCTATATGGAAATAAATGCCAATGAACTCTCTTACGATTTGTATGACTATAGCATATTCATTGGATATCATGCCTATAGGATCCCACTAGCTTATGTTCTCTTGATTTTCATCTAGAAATCATGTCTATAGGACCTTAATTAACCGATTAGCTACTATTATTGTTATCGTATTGCTCCGCCTAGATAAAATGCTTATAGAGGTAAGTGTTATAAAATCAAAGTTCGATTGTCAATTGCTAGAGATCCTGCTTAATGGATACTGTCACTCGTTTAATATTGTTTATCCACTTGTCAAGGCCGGGTTCCCAGAACTATTTTCATTTTTTAAGCTACGCTACTATTAGAAATCATGCCTATAGGACAATGTCACCTTTCTAAAACCGGTATCTAAAACCAATGTTAATAGCCTTAAAGCTCACAAATGGTCTACTGTCTCCTCATCGAAGACACTATAAGCAGTAATGTTATATGTGCACGTTCGAATCCAAGATCACATAGAAACCATGTCTATAGGGCTTAATGATTTTTAATTGGCCTCAGTTCTAAAACTGCCCAACGTCTAATGTAAGAACCTGTTTGGCGTGCATTTGTTGCTTAAGTGTGGAACTTGAGCCCTTAACTGCCCATATTTGAAGTCCAATTTATTTTGTATGTCACCTAGTTTTCTCATTTTTGAGCAGCCTAAGCAAAGTCTAGAACCACCCTAAGTAGAGGTCCAATGCCTCTTGGACCTTAGGCGTGGGACGGGTAGTGCACGCATAGAGCGCGACTTAGAATTGAATTAGAGAGCTTTTAGGTTAAAAACTTTAACATAGTAATCGAGTAGCAGGAGATGATAGTCTGTGCCCGCTGAATAATATGAGTAACTCCCTACTCAAGGGAGTTGTGAAGTATTATTTATGTTGCAGGGGGTGACCCTTTACGCTAAAAAACTTAGGACCCCCCCTCTTTTCTTTTCTTTGTAACTTTAGTCATCTAATATAGACGTTATAGTTATATCCTTGTGATCCTTATTGTGTTATAACAAATTTATTTGACCCATACTCTCTTTATTGATCTTGCCTAATTATAATTCACATAGTCATAAGTTTGGCTGAGACCCGCAGTTGTGGACCTCGAAGAGTGCCTAACACCTTCTCTTTGAGGTAAATTGGGCCCTTACCCGATCTTTGGTGGAGTTGACTAGTCAAACAGAGTTATTTGCATAATAGGTGCCCTAACGCGCCTCAAAAACAGTTAGGTGGCGACTCTTTTTCTCTTAGCACTCTATCTCCCATCCAAAAGAGTTGTCACAACGTAGAAACCCGCTTTCGCGAGAAAACGGGGCGCGATTGCATGGCGACTCTGCTGGGGATTTACACTTCGGCTCTTACCATAATGAACTTGGCTTATGTGGATTATTTTCTTTGTTATAAAATGCACATCCCTTTTCCATCTTTATTTGTTTAAATTTGCTATTACATGCACACCCCTTTCCCTATTCACCCTTATTTGTTAAAATCCGTTATAACATGCACATCCCTTCCCCTCTCCACCTTTATTTGTTTAAATTTGTTATAACATGCACATCCCTTCCCTGTTCACCATTATTTGCTACGACCGCTCTTCATTTTGTTTAGAGACTGCTATATCATGCCTCTCCCATCCCTACTCCCTTATTTTCTTTATTACATTCTCGCATATATTCCACGAACTAACTTCTTCCTTTGTCTGTCTTTTATGTTTTTCATGTTTTACCTTAATACTGTATTTACTGCTTTTACATATTTATCATGCAAATACTTGACAATGTGTTATTATCTCTGCATAAAGCATGCTCCACATCATACTTCACTCGTGCCAATTATCAACATAGCGGCGCTTGATGAGTGTCCGTGCTCTTCCAATTTACCCTTTTTTTAAATCGAAAAGGCTTATTTGTGGTAGACTAGTCGATCAGCGATGCAGTCGACAGTCCCGTGCCTTTCCCTCTAAAGTTGTCCGCTTGAGAGTACCGGTCTAGACCATTCTAGAAACCTTACTCCAATATCAAATGTACATGCATCATGTTGAACCTAGTACGGGCTAAAACGTTATTAACGTGATAGCCCGCTGAGATAAGCCTTATCCAATGTCCGACGGGATTTCCACAATCCCAATGGACACTACCATGTTATGTGCATTTCTTGGAGAAAATATGCTAATATGTTGATCATTATTATGTAAATAGTCGAATCTGGAGGGGGAAAGGGCTACCCTTATTTGTTTTCAGAAAATGAAGCACGAAGTCCCCAGGTTCGGCATGGTCCAAAATATCCCACCTCTTCTACTTGAATGGTGGAAAAATCTCGTGCCTAGCGATAAGAATCACGTAAGAAGGGTCCTTGGTAATTTGCCGTCTTTGCTAGATATCCGAACAAATAGGGCATTGATTGAGGCTGCTACCATTTCTGGGATGAGAAAAGGGCCGTCTTCCGCTTTGGTGACATATAAATGACTCCTCTCCTAGAAGAAATAGGAGGCTTTGCTAAGCTGCCATGGGATAGTCCAGGGTTATTAGTGCCAGAGAATCGCACCCCTCGCGGTTTTCTAAAAATGCTAGGTTTCAAGATAAATGATGAGTTGCTTTGTTTGAAGAAGTCATACATCCCATTTGAATTTCTTTATGAGCATTACATGCACAGTAAGTCATATCGTCTTCATCATGAGGAACTCGACATTACATCCTTGGGTTGGACGCACCGTCGAGTTTATGTGTTTATTGTCTGCTTCTTGGGGTTGTTGATATTTCCAATGAAAGGGGGAAAGATCCATACTCGTCTAGCCATGGTTGCCAGAACTTTGATGGAAGGCATTGAGGGACAAACCTATACTATCATCCCCATGATCTTAGCTAAAATGTACCGCGCTCTAGACCGGTGCAAGCAGGGATTTGGGCATTTCGAAGGTTGTAGTTTGTTATTGCAAGTCTGTTTGTTGGAACATTTTCAGAGGGGAGAATGTCGCTAAGAGCTTCTGAGATGGCCATTGAATGACTACATAGCTTACCATTACCCAAAAAAATGACATTTATCCTAGACAGGTTTGCACAACCTGGAAATGCTGTGAGTTGGGTGCGTTTCTTCAGCAGTCTGACAGACGAGCAGGTGCGTTGGATGTTTGAATGGTTTCCTAGCAGTGAGTTCATCATCAGATCAAGAGAGACTACTCATCCGGTATTGATCGAGTTGAGGGGTATCTATCCTTATGCTCCTATAAGAGTAATGAGACAAACGGGAAGAAAACAGGTTATACCTCGAGTTTCCAACATGGTCCAGTACAAAGTAGATTTTAAAGGGGACGTCATTCCATTCAAGTTCGAGGCACATCATATGTGGAACCAGAAGGTCATTGTGGAAAAGGATACTATTGATCCAAACAGGTATCATGCTGGTCATGTGTACTTCTACCCATCATGGCTGGTAGGCGAGATAGCAGGAGACGTCAAGCCGGGAATTAATATGAAAAATAGGATCATAGATGACGCTATCGAAGCACATGTCAAGTATATGAGGTTACGCAAGAAGGTCTTCGAGTCTGAAGCTAGGCATCTGGAACAACACAAAGGGGATATGGAAGCAATCAACGAATGGAGGGAAATTGCCACTAAGTCAACAGAGATATTGGAATATTTGGAGCAAGGGTTAATGGAACTTGAGGGAAAGATGAGGAAGAGGCTTTCAGATTGTCAGAACAGGGATGACAATGAAGGAGGGCATCTAGCAAAGGCTTACCTATTGTTGGATATGCACAACCTGGGGAACCTGATTGATGGAGTCAAGAGAGCCAAGCACGGGGAAGGTCCTTCTGGGACCAAGTAGATTAGGAAATGATGTTCTTTATTGCCTTCTAGCTTAGTTTGGATTCTCGATTGTAATAAGGCAAATGCCATTAGTAACTTTCTTTTTATTGTCGATTTAGTAAGGATTTGAATCGTTTTCGTATTAATGAATGATGCAATTATTGGCATCAATTTTCTCCAAGTCTATGTGTCGCTTAGGCCTACCTCGGGCACAACGAGGTCCCCAAAATTAGCACCCGATGTATCATGTGATTTTGCAAAACATATTTAATACTGCAAGCATTCTTTCAATACCCCTTACTGACTTGTTTACCTTTTGTTTGTTTTTCTTTCTTTTGATTATTTCCATTCCCCAAGGTTGGTTCGTGCATATTGGCATCATCTGCATATCACACTAGATCCAGAGGTCCCCCACCTCCTCCTCCACCAAGTGATCCTAAAGGTAGAAGCAAAGGGAAAGGAAAAATGGATTATTTAAGCGGTATCAGAAAAGACAATGCTACTATGGCAGAAAATGTTGAAACTACAAATGGTCGAAGTACTTCGGCACAGAGTGAATTGGTCTTACACCTGGAACAGAAAATCCTGGAGCTACAAGGAGAACTTGAGCAGGTACGGAACTTGGCAAACCTCTCCCTCACCCTAAACGTCCCTGATATCAACCAACAAAATCCAAATGCCCAAAACCTGACACCACCCCAAAACACACAAAACCAAAATCCACCACCAAATCCTCCCGCACCACATCAATACACCACACCTCCTCAAAACCATAACCCTCCGCCGGTACCTACTCCTCAACTCAATACCCACAAACCACCACTTATCACACTCATCAGAATGCACCTCAACCTACTCCTGATCCCCAAAACTCGACCAATGACTACCCTTATGCCCAGATTCCCGGAGTTCATCAAAGCAATCCCATATATGCGGAAACTTTACCCCACACCCCACAACAAACCCTATATATACTGGAATCAATCGAGAAGGACCTGCTCATCAAGAACATGGCGGAAACTCAAGAAGCTCACTGGCAGAGTTCAAAATGTTGAAGGTGGTAAGGGCATTGAAGGTATGAATTATGAGAACTTGTGCATTCAACCAGATGTGGAACTGCCGGAAGGTTACAAACCTCCCAAGTTCGAAATCTTCGATGGAGCTGGTGATCCGAAGGTACATTTAAGGACATATTGTGACAAACTTGTAGGAGTTGGCAAAGATGAACGAATTCGTATGAAGTTGTTCATGAGAAGCCTCACAGGAGATGCTTTATCTTGGTACATCAGTCAGAACCCGAAGAAGTGGGTTAATTGGGTGAGCATGGAATCAGACTTCATGGACCGATTCAAGTTCAACATAGAAAACACACCAGGCGTTTTCTACATCAAAATCTCAAGAAGAAACCAATAGAAACTTTTCGCGAGTATGCTACTCGTTGGAGATCTGAAGCTGCAAAGGTAAGGCCAGTGCTTGAAAAAGAACAAATGAATAAGTTCTTCGTCAGAGCTCAAGACCCGCAGTACTATGAAAGGCTGATGGTTATTAAAACCATAAATTCTCTGACATCATCAAGCTGGGAGAAAGAATAGAAGAAGAAATTAAGAGTGGGATGGTGACGAGTTCTGAAGCACAGCAAGCCACAAACAAAGCTTTGTAGTCAGGAGGTATCTCTAAGAAGAAAGAAGTGGGTGATGTAATGGTAGCCCAAGGTCCAAAGTCTCCTCTCACATACCAAACACCTCCACCCACATACCAGCCTTCACCCCTAGATACCAGCAACCCACTACCGCCTACCACGCCTATAACACCCAACCCGCATATTACCACTCACCGCCACCCGCCCGCCAAAACTACAAAAAACCAAGACCAAACTTCGACCGCAGACCACCTAGACAATACACTGCTGAACCCATAGACCTACTATATGAGAGACTGAAGGCTGCTGGTTATGTCACTCTCATTCCCGTCGTTGCTATGGAAAACCCTTCTCAGTGGATTAACCCAAACAAGACATGTGCCTATCACTCAGGCATGAAGGGCCATACCATCGATAAGTGTCGCACTTTGAAGGACAAGATCTAGACATTAATCGACACTAAAGTCATACATGCAAAGGAGGCTGCACCCAATGTTCGTACAATCCTCTCCCGGATCACAGAGGAGAGGGAGTGAATGTGATAGAGACCGATGAAGAATGGGATCTGGAGGGGTCAATTGGACTCATTCGGGAGGGGGATGATCCTAAAACATCTCCAGTCACCCTCACGCCCATTGTGGTACAGACTAAAGCACCGCTTGAAGTTAAGGTAGCCGTACCAGCACCGTTTGAAGTCGAGGTAACCACACCCTTCACTGTGATGGTGGAACCCACTCCCTCTTACAAGTATGATGCTATACCATAGGATTATGTTGCGGAAGCAAGAAGGAAAGGAAAAACAAAAATGGAAGAAACAGGTACCGCGCAAGGCATGACCAAAACTGGCAGGGGCACTTGGGAGGAACAAGCAAAGAAGCTGCGTCTAAGCCGCTTGTCATTGAGACTGGTCCTGACGACCTTTGGAGAAAAGTTCAAGCGAGAGAATACTCTGTGGTTGACCATTTGAACAAAACTCTTGCTCAGATATCCATTTTATCACTGCTGCAAAACTCCGAGACACACAGGAATGCCTTGATGAAAGTGCTGAGTGAAGCTTATGTACCCACCAACATCACTAGTGGGAAAATGGCCAACATGGTTGGGCAGGTATTGGAAAGCCACAAAATCACCTTTCATGAAGACGAGCTGCCACTAGAAGGACTGAGTCACAACAGGCACTACATATCATGGTGCAATTTGAGGATAAGTTTATCGCTAGGGTCCTGGTAGATGGGGATTCAAGTCTCAATATATGTCCACTGAATACTCTGAAGAGGTTGGGTAAAGTCCTACACGGGATACGAGCAAGAAGCATGAATGTGATGGCGTTTGATGGGTCTCAAAGAGCAACAATCGGAGAAATCAACCTCAGCCTACAGATGGGCCCAACCTGGTTTGATGTTGAGTTTCAAGTGTTGGATATATCTGCTGCCTATAACCTGTTATTGGGGCGACCCTGGATACACCTTCTGGGGCAGTGGCCTCTACTCTGCATCAGGCTGTGAAGTTTGAACGGATGAATGGCTTTTTTCTCTACCCACCACCCATGAAAAGACAGACTACATAGGGCCTCCTCAGCCCGCCCTGGTTCAAATACCATTTTATCCTACCTCGCTCACCGCCCCTCAAGCTTAAAAGCCTTTTCGTTTAAGAGGTGGAATAGAATAACCCGGTTGAAGTGTAATGATCATACGTCTGTAATGCATTTTATGTCCCATAATAGGTCCCATTCTTCTACTCTTTCCCGGAAGTCGATGACTATTCATAGCTATTACCTTGACACCAAAGAAGAGTTCGACCTAATGCTTTATTTGTATGAGTCAAGATTCTACTTAGTGATCCGAAGGAGCAATTTGAATTACTGCAACCATCAGGAAGTGATCATCCATGGAGACGGGAGTAATCCCATCTATACCAATCAGACTGTTCCAGTCATCGAGAACAGGAAAAAGCTGGGTGGAGAAACATACCATCGTATCGCGTGCATAAACGCAATTGAAAAGGACAAATGGTAGAGAAACAAGATCGAAAGCATACTGCTGTGGACAAGGTATGAACCTGGCAAGGGTCTCGGTAAAAACCTCCAGGGTATCACCAAGCCAGTGCAATCGAAGCGTCATGGTACAACTTTTGGGCTTGGGTATGAATATACTTGGCATGAATACCAGAATTGGTCGCCGCCATGGCGTGGTCCTTGCTATCCGCTGGAACAACCGGTACCACATCTGCACCAGACATTCCATCAAGCTGACATGATGTGGGGATCTGAGGAAGACGAAGCCTTAGCTGGCATGAGGAAGCTTTTTCTGGGTGATGAAGACATGGATTGCAGTGCGATAGTTGAGGAGGAGGAGGAGGAGGAAGACCTTACTATTCAAACCGTGGAGAAGGGAGCTGTTCTCAAGAATTGGACTGTTGCACCATCCCGGGCCCGTTGAGTTCCTGGGTGGCCTGGCAATTAGCATCAATTATTTTTAAAGCAATTTCTTGAGTATCTAAGACATTTTCAGATTTTCAGTATTTTGTTTTGAACGTATTTTGTTTTGAAATAATTGCTCGAGTTATCGAGCCGTACTTGTTGACATTTTCAAGATTTTATTAATGAATTGCTATATTTAGTATTTATTTTTATTCTTTACATTTTTCTCTCTACAGCATTATTGTTACCTATCCCGACGAACCTACGACTATGACATGTAATGAGACGACGCAACATAAGATAGTGATTCAGAAGATCTGGAGGATGATACAATACCTAAGGAAATTGTCAGAGAAGTGGAAAACTTTGAAAATAAGCCTTAGTCTAATTTGGACGAGACTGAGACAGTTAATTTAGGGGATTCTGAAATAGTCAAGGAAACACGTATAAGTATTCACCTATCACCATCAGAGAAGGAAGAGTATGTCCGATTCCTAAAAGAGTATGAAGATATCTTTGCATGGTCCTATGATGATATGACTGGTTTGAGCACATCCATAGTGGCTCACAAGTTACCTACCGATCCCATGTGTCCACCTGTAAAATAGAAACTCAAAAAATTCAAGCCAGATATGAGTTTGAACATAAAAGAGGAAGTCACTAAGCAAATCAAACCAAGGTTCTCAGAGTGGTTGAATATCCGACTTGGTTGGCCAACATTGTGCCGGTTCCGAAGAAAGATGAGAAAGTTAGGGTGTCTGCTGATTACCGAGATTTAAACAGGGTGAGTCCCAAAGATGATTTTCCCCTGCCCAATATACACATACTGATCAACAACTATGCCAAGCATGAACTCCAGTCCTTTGTGAATTGCTTCACGGGGTATCATCAGATCTGGATGGATGGAGAGGATGCCGAAAAGACAGCCTTTATCACGTCATGGGGGATGTACTACTATAAAATGATGTCGTTTGGTTTGAAGAACACTGGAGCCACTTACATGAGAGCCATGACAACCATTTTCCATGACATGATACACAAGGAAATAGAGGTGTATGTGGATGACGTCATCATCAAATCCAGAAGAAGCACAGATCATATAGTAGACTTGAGGAAATTCTTTGATCGGCTTCGAAGATACAATCTGAAACTGAACCCTGCAAAGTATGCCTTCGGAGTCCCTACCGAAAAATTGCTAGGATTCATCGTCAATCACCGAGGGATTGAATTGGACCCATCAAAGGTCAAATCTATTAAGGATTTGCCACCATAAGAATGATGTGATGAGCTTTTTAGGGAGTCTCAACTACATCAGCCGTTTCATAGCACAATCAACCGTGATCTGTGTGTCGGTTTTCAAAATACTGAAGAAAGATGCTGCAACAAGCTGGACTGAAGAATGCCAGAGAGCCTTCAAAAAAATCAAGGAGTATTTATCTAAACCATCTGTTCTGGTCGCACCAGAACTAGGGAGACCTTTGCTGCTTTATTTGTCCGTACTAGATGGGGCTTTTGGTTGCGTTCTAGGACAACATGATGAGACTGAGAGAAAGGAGAAAACAATATATTATGTGAGTAAGAAATTCACACCTTACGATGCCCGGTACTCTTTACTGGAGCGCACTTGCTGCGCTTTGACATGGATAGCTCAAAATTTGAGGCATTATTTCTATGCATACACCACGTATCTCATATCAAGGATGGACCCGCTGAAATACATCTTCCAGAAACCCATGCCTACGGGAAAGTTAGCAAAGTGGCAGATATTGCTGAGTGAGTTCGACATCATCAATGTAACTCAGAAGGTGGTCAAAGGGCAAGCGTTGGCAGATCATTTGGCAGAAAATCCTATAGACGGAGAATACGAACCATTGAAAATGTATTTTCCCGGCGAGGAGGTATCGTTTGTAGGAGAAGATATCACCGAAGCATATGATGGTTGGAGAATGTTCTTCGACGGAGGAGTGGGTATCGGAGCTGTCTTGGTGTCAGAAACAGGCCAACACTATCCGGTATCTCTAAAGCTCAGGTTTTCATGTACCAACAATATGGCAAAATATGAGGCTTGCATCTTGGGTCTCAGGTTTTCCATTGACATGAATGTTAAGGAGTTGCTGGTGGTTGGAGATTCCAATCTTTTGGTGCATCAGGTTTTAGGAGAATGGGCTACAAAGAACACCAAAATATTACCATATCTATACCGTGTACAAGAGCTGATCAAGAGGTTCACGAAGATAGAGTTCAAACATGTTTCGAGGATCAAGAACAAATTCGCAGATGAATTGGCCACTTTATCTTCCATGATACAACACCCCGACAAGAATTTCATCAATCCCATCCCAATAGGAATTCATAAGCAGCCAGCTTATTGTGTTCATGTTGAAGAAGAAAGTGATGGAAATCCGTGGTTCCACGGCATCAAAGAATACTTGGCAAAGGGAGATCATTCGGAACACGCAATTCATACTCAGAAGCGCACACTCCGAAGGTTAAACAACCATTTTTTTCAAAGTAGAGGAATTCTGTACAGAAGGACTCCAGACCTGGGATTATTGCGGTGTGTCGACGCCAAGGAAGCATCCAGATTGCTCGAGGAAATACATGCCGGAACCTGCGGACCGCACATGAATGGCTTTGTCTTAGCCAAGAAAATACTAGGAGCAGAATATTTCTGGATGACTATGGAAACATACTGCGTCAAGTATGTTCAGAAGTGCTACCACTGCCAGATACACGCTGATATGATACGAGTACCACCCAATGAACTCAATGCAACAAGTGCACCCTGTCCTTTCTCCGCTTGGGGCATGGATGTCGTCGGTCCAATCGAACCAACTACTTCAATGGGCACAGGTTCATTCTAGTGGCCATAGACTATTTCACAAAGTGGGTTGAGGCTGCATCTTACAAAGCTGTAACTGAGAAGGTCGTCGCAGATTTTGTTCGGGATCGCATTATTTGTCGGTTCGGGGTACCAGAGTCAATCATCACTGACAACGCCGCCAATCTCAACAGTGACCTAATGAAGGACATGTGTGAAACTTTCAAGATCAAACATAAGAATTCCACAGCATACATGCCGCAAATGAACGGAGTCGTAGAAGTCGTTTACAAGAATATCAAAAAGAATAACTACAAGAAATGGCACGAGAAGCTGCCATTTGCTCTGCTCGGATATCGTACCACGGTTCGCACATCAACTAGGGCAACCCCTTACCTGCTGGTCTATGGTAAGGAAGTCGTTATTCCCGCCGAAGTGGAAATTCCTTCTTTGAGAATCATAGATGGAAAGAGTAGGTGTGGAGCCGATACGAGCAACTAGCTCTCATAGATGGAAAGAGAATGAATGCGGTATGTCACGGTCAACTCTACCATAACAGAATGGCAAGAGCTTTCAACAAAAAGGTCAGACCAAGGCAATTCGCACCGGGGCAATTGGTGCTAAAGCGAATCTTCCCACATCAGGATGAAGCCAAAGGGAAGTTTTCACCCAACTAGCAAGGTCCTTACATGGTTCATCGAGTACTAACAGGAGGAGCACTTATACTTGCAGAAATGGACGGAGAGATTTGACCAAAACCTATCAACTCAGACGTAGTCAAGAGATACTATGTTTAGGATTGCTTACATTTCTTCACTTGATGTAACTGAACTACGCTTGACCTGATTTTCGTTTAAGAGGGGATACGTAGGCAGCCCTGTGGGTTCGGTCACATCTTAATAAAATCTTCATTTTGCCCATGATAAAAAATTGGGGCAAGATCGCAAGTTCGGCCAACTTCTTCATATGTGGAACAGCCGAAAAGTATTGTCAGAAGAAGTATTGCATTTAAAATGTGTCACAGTCACCGGTTCATCTAAATTATTTGATATCACATACTACTACATTTCAAATAACTATATTTTTGCATACAACTTATCAAATGCATGCGTATTTTTTCGAAAACTTTGTTTCTATGACAGCCATATGTTGCCCAGGATAACTCAAGCAGGATCCTAAGACAGGAGCAAAGACAAAGCAAGAAGACAAAAGCACGAACCGACCTTCCCCCACAAAACTCCCAATTTTTCTTTGGATGCAGGCACGATAAGACAACATTATCCGCAGATACATCAAGTCACTACCTTCATGGCGACAAATTACCTAGCACAAACACCTCCAACTAAGAAATACTTTACTTTCACACTGCCTTCTCATCATTCGCATGAGGTTAAGCTCTATCTCTATCCTTGCATAAGGCTAAGCATCGCTTTTCCTTGCATGTGACTAAGCAATGTCTCCTCTTTTGCATGAGGCTAAGCATTGCCTCCTTAATTGCATAAGGCTAGGCACCGCATTCTTTGCATGAGACTAAGCATTGTCTCCTATTCTTGCATGAGGCTAAGCACTGCCTAGCTAATTGCATAAGGCTAAGCACTGCCTTTCCCTGCATGAGGCTAAGCATTGTCTCCTCTTATCGCATGAGGCTAAGCATTGACTCCCTAATTGTATAAGGCTAAGCACTGCCTTCCCTTGCATGAGGCTAAGCACCGCCTCCCTAATTGCATAAGGATAAGCACTGCCTTTCCCGCATGAGACTAAGCATTGTCTCCCCTTTTGGCATAAGGCTAAGCATTGCCTTTTCCTAGCATAAGTTTAAATACTATCTCTACTACACCACCTAAAACCTAGCACTATCCCTTTGTTCACATAGGTCTAAGCACTGTCCTCATCTTGCACAAGACTAAGCCTTGTCTTGTCTCATCTACACAAGTGACCAAGCGTCATACCTTTGCATTTCATGGACTGAAACATCGCCGTTTTGTCTGAAGGTGTCATAGTCCAAAGGAATCATCCTCATAGCCGGGAGACACCATTCCATGGCCTGAGTATCTCTCAAAATTGCAAGTCATTATTCAAAGGCGTCATAGTCCAGAGACACCATCCTCATGGCCCTAGGACACCATTTCATCGCCTGCGAATCCCTTGTCATACACTTCATGGCCCAGGACGTCATGGTCTAAGGATATCATCCTCACCGTTCAAAGACAACCTTCATGGTCCAAAGGGAATCTGCATCACATTTAAAATTTCGCAATAACCCATATATATTTGCATGCACCGTGTTTTAAGTTTTGCAGGTAATTCAAGAAGTAACAGTTCTAAAAATGGGAGTGTCACACCCCTTTTCTACCCACGCAAATATATGTATTATGAATTATTGTGGGTTAAAGAATTTTTCCAATTAAAATGACAATTTTAAAATAGGAATAATTTTATTGTTCAGAGTCGCCACTTGGAATTGATTTTTTGGGTGTTCTAAGTCACCTTTTATTTGAATCCCTATTCAAAGGAAGATTTGACTCTTTTATTATTGGTCTGCGAAAACAAAGTCCAGGTAAGGAATTTTGTTGACCGAGAAGAAGGTGTAAGGCATTCCCCGAGTCCCGTGGTTCTAGCACGGTCGCTTTATTGACGTAAACTTGGCTTGAATTAATTTTGGATAAACTATGCCTTATTGGTTTTCGTGTTTTACCTATCTGCTTTTATTGCTCGCATTTATTAAAAGATGTGTTGAGTAAAAATTAAATCATCGTAATCACACTACGCAAGCGAATGTGTGATCGAGACGAAATTTATTAATTTATCATAATTGCGTTATGCAAGCGAATCCGCAAGTATGGCAAAAGGATTAGAAATTATTTAAAGCTATTGGATATAGTATGAGATTATAGAATTAAATTATTGAATGTTAAATATCACGCTACGCAAGCGAGTTCGTGAATGAAAAAGTTAAAGCGCGCCTATTAGTTGCTTAGCACTTAAATTATTTTTAAAATAATAATAGTATTTTGCAAGCTCCAACAGCTCCAAACCAACAAGACCTTAAAAGGAAACTATCTGGAAAAAATCTTTAGTATTTTGCAAGCTCCAACAACTCTCTCTTTCTCTCTTAAGTTGTGTTTTCTTAGGGTGTAAAGGATGATGGCTGGAATGTTAGAGTGTATGTGTATTTTTAAAGTGAAAGAAAGGCCCTCTCTTTATAGGTGAGGGAATCCTTGAATTATTATTACCAATCTGTCCAAAGGACATATTTTTCACCAAAAATATGTCCAAACTATTCAAAGGACAGATTTTTTGGTAAAAAATCTATCCGAAAGACAAACTCATAGCAACTATGAATAGTATTTGGAGTATTGTACTATAGTCCGCAAACAGCAAAAAGTAAACCAAAAATGTACCCTACTTCATCATTTACCTTTTACCCTTCAAAAACTAATATCAAACTAACTAACCAATTCAAACCAGTGTAAAAGCAGAAAATTCAGCATTCAACTTAGCCAATTAAACTAATGCTGATATGATCAATCCAAGGAGAAGAGGAAAAAAAATCTACGATTAGGAAAAATACGTATTATAGTGAAGTAATTATTCACAACAAAACTAACTAAACGTCAAAATCAGAAACAATACTATAGGAAGTAGTCGATCGATCATTATCAGAACTTAAACCTAAACAAACTAACAAATCAAAGCAAAAAATCTAAGACAAAGAGAAAGGGATTAGGAATTTTACCCAACTCGAGCATCCGGGCAATGGCGGGACAGTGGCAGTGGTGGCAGTTCGAGAAGTGTTCGATCCCGAGAAAGCTCTTATTGTTGATAAATACCGAAACATTAAAATTCTAGTGAACCGGAGTTCGATTTCAATGTAATAAACAATAAAATCTAGGTCGAGGCCGGAATATAGACAAAAAGAGGAAGATTCAGTGCGTTTTGGTTGCTGCCGGCGACGGATCGGCAGTGGAGTGGTCGCCGGATTTTGGTTGCCGGATTCGGGATTGAAACTAATGAAAAGTGCTAGATTATAAAAAGATATACAAGTTCATGTATGTATTATGGGGTAAAGTGGCTTGAAAACTCACGATTTGGGAAAATATAAGGGGTTCAGATTTCTTCCTATTCGCGGAGATTGGTGAGGAATTAGGTGATTTGAGTTGAAGATATGGAGAGAGGAGGAGGAGAGGAGAAGATCGATGGTAATTTTAGGGGTTTTTGGACCAACCGCCATGGCGGCGGACGGTGGCAGTGGCGGCGGACGAGAGCAAGAGGAGTAGAGAGAAGAGAGAAGGGGGAGGTTTTAGGGTTTGGAAAATAGGGAAAAATCTGATTTTTAGCTTTTATATTTTAGTTAGGGATAAATTTTGGCCATTAGATTAAGATGGAATGAATGGCCATGATGGATTTTCATTTACTTAACCAAAACGACGTAGTTTTGTCTTGAAACTACGTCGTTTTAAATTAGGGGTGGCATTTGGAAACCAAACCCAACTAACCCGCCCAACCAGCCCAGCAAATTATGGGTTGGGCATGAAATTTTTTTATTAATGGTCATTCTGGGCTAAACCCATTTCAACCCGTTAAAATAGTTAGCCCAACTCTAACCCGTTTAGGTGCCCAAACAAACCCGTCAAACTCCCAAAACCTAAACACAAGATAGATGCTTTCTCTTCCACTCTCCATGCACTCAAAAAGATGACCAGTTTCTCTCTGAACTTCAAATACGATCTCCGGTCTCTGTCTTTTTTCCGGTGACTTCCATTTCTCCGGCGAACTCTTTGCTGGAGATTTCTCTGGATCTCGAATTTTGGCCATCAGATAAGGTAAGTGTTTGATCTTGTCAAGGGTTTCTCATGTTATCTTTTCAAATGGGCAACCCAAAGTTGACTGATTTCTTCATCGTTTTGCTATTTAGTTTGACACACTTGTGTTAAAATAACGGGCTTTCCGTTAGTTTGGAATGTGTTTCATTTGATGTGATAAAAAGTGGCCCTTTTCCACAAAGATAAAGGACTATTTGTGTCCATGGATATATAATAAGAATCAAAATAAACCGACACTCATACATAAGAGACTATTTGGGGCTTTTTCTCATTTCTACAACCTGCCTTTGTTTTGTTTCAAACATTTGTCCTTTCTACTCCAACAGTAGCATTATTTCTATTTATTTTAGGATTTTGTTGTTGTTTCATATTTTATGAGCTATTTAAACTGAACTAGAAATGGAAATTTCTCTCCCTTGTTCTTTTCTATAACCATGTTTGAGGAAAATTCTTCATTACAGGGAGATCCTTTACGTGCACTAATAGCATCAGTATAATAAATAATTCTATGGTATTTAATCTACTGTAGGATCTCATTGTGCAAGAAGATGTTGATGGAGCATGATGATGTAGAGTCCAATGAAATAAGTGTTTCAGGTTCAAAAAGATAACGTAAAACTACTTCTGTTGTGTGGAATTTCTATGAGAAGTTGCCATTGGATACGGATCCTGATAATAGACTTAGATCTAAATCTAAGAAATGCGGAATAATATTTTTGGCTGACTCAAAAGCTTGAACAACAAATTTAAAGCGACATCTAGCTAAACACAAGATTGAAGCATCAAAGCAAGGTACGCCAATTGATCATAAAGAATATCGTGAAGTTGTAGCCAAGGCTATGGTTAGACATAACCTGCCATTCAGTTATGTAGAATATGAAGGGGTTAGAGAAGTGCATGCGTTCTTGAATCCTACGATTAAAACCATTTCAAGTAATACCGTACAAGTTGATGTGCTTAAATTATATCATGATAAAAAATAGATGGTAAAAAATGAGCTTGAAGCTATTCCAAATAGAATCAGTTTGACATCTGATTTATGGTCATCAATCACATCAAATGGATATATTTGTGTCACTGCACACTATGTTGATTTGGATTGGGTTTTACAAAAGAGAGTTCTAATCTTTCGTCATGTGCCTCCTCCTTGTGGTGGTGGTATTTTGGGTCCAAAGTTAATTAATCTGTTGAAAGAATGGGGAATTGAAAAGAAAATATTTTCTATAACTTTAGATAATGCAAGTTATAATGATGGTGTTGTGGGTTGCTTGATTGAGCATTTTAAGCCAATGAATTCTTTGCTTTGTGATGGAGACTTGTCCATATCAGGTGTGCAAATCATATTTTGAATTTGATTGTTAAAGCGGGTTTGAAAATAATAGGGAGTGCTATTTTTAACATTAGAGAAAGTATAAAATATATTAAAGGTTTTGAGTTAAGGATTGTAAAATTTGTTGAGTGTATCAAGAATCTTGGTTTAAAGTTGACGGGAAAAGTGCGGCAAGATGTCTCTACAAGGTGGAATTATACATATTTGATGCTTGATAGCGCTTTTCCTTATCGTCGAGCATTTTCTGACTTCAAGATACTTGACAAAGATTTTACATGTTGCCCTTCATGGGTTAAAACTGAAATAATTGCTAAGTTTTTAAGGCCTTTTTATGAAACCACTACACTATTTTCTGGGAGACGTTATCCTACAACCAATTTATGTTTTCATAAATTTTGGAAAATTCATATGTTGATAAGGGAAGAGACAGGTAGAGGATCCTAATATTAAGGCGATGGCTATGGAAATCAAGAAGAAGTTTACAAAATATTGGCAAGACGACTATAGTCCAATTGCTTCTATGGAGGTCGTCCTTGATCCTCGAAATAAGTTAAAATTGATAAAGTTTTGCTTCTCAAAACTTGATCCTTTGACTTGCAATGAAAAAGTTAAGATTGTTTAGGATAATTTGCATAGGTTGTTTAAAGAATACATGACAATATACGATGTAGGAATTGTTGGAAGTAGTAGTCATGGATGTTATGATGAAATAATGGACTAAATGGATGAATGTGACATGTTTGAAAGTCCATTGAGTATAGTTCAGAAAAGACACAGTTGGATTTATACTTGGAAGAGCCTGTATTAGTTTGCAAAGGAAATAAAAATTTAGACGTGCTTACATTTTGGAAAGATAAAATAGGAGTAAGTATCCTGAACTCTCATTGATGGCTCGTGACCTGTTAAGTATACCTATCAGCACAGTTGCACCCGAGTCAGCTTTTAGTGTTGGTGGTCGAGTTATTGGAAAATTCCAGAGTTCTATTCTACCGGAGAATGCTGAAGCTAAATTGTGTTCTAGAGATTGGATTTATGGACATCAAGGTACATTATAATTAGTATCGTGTGATTTTAATTTTATGAACTTTCTTGTAGTTTGACAATTTTTTAACTTTTCTTATTTTTAGCTTGTGATGATTCTGAAGAGGAGGACATTGCAATAGATGTGGAGAGAATTGCCGCTACACTTTCAAAAAGTTTGAATCTTGGTATGATTCAGGTTTTTCACTTGATTGTATATTCAGTTCTCCATTTATGCACACCTTTCAAAATTGTGATTTCTCATTTTACTTCTTCTGTGTGATGCTTTGACAGGATAACGTGGTGCTAGAAAAAGGAAGAGGAAAAGTTTGTGTTGAAGAAGATGTTGACTTGAATCTTTACTTGGAACTGCAATTAATTGCGTGCACTGCAATTAACTTGTTGATAGTAGTTTATATAATCACTCATCTAGTATACACTAATTCGATGTATTGAATTTGATAACCACATGTAAATGGGTTTAGTGCATCCCAAATTGGGACTGAGTAATGGAATATTAAATCCTTACTTGAAAAATATTCTGTTACATGATATTTGGCAAAATATTTTTGCAGATGAGATAGATCTAAAGCTTACATTCTAAACCATTGGTAGTTGATAAAACACTTATGTATTTAAACAGGAAAATTCTCATAAATTTACTAAGCAAGATGAGTCAGGTACTTTGTATATATCGATTAGTTACCATAATTCCCTTGTACAAGTTTTGTCACGTAGAAAACCAGTAGGACATAAAAAAAATAAAAAATAAAAGAAAAAAGAGAGCATCTCTCTAACTGAGAAAGCAGAAATAACTTATTATATGTCAAACAGCATATCACGAAACAGATTTGCAGGAGCCAGACAAATTTTCTAATTTATGTAGGTATTTGAATGTGAAGAAACAAAATATTTGGGTCAAGTTGGACGGGTTGGGTTATGACCCATCGTTTAGCCTATCTTGACCCAAGTAAAATTTGGGTTGGGTTGGGCATTGATCCAATTATTAGTGCAGCCCATCTTGACCAACCCAAACTCAGCCCAAACAACCTATTTGCCACCCCTATTTTAAATCCTCCCATGCCAGCCCCTTGTCTTACACTCTTGGCCACTTTCTCTTTCAAATTTGGCCCAATTTCTTCCTTAGTCCTACTTATTAAACTAAATTTAGACAAACAAATAAATTAATTAAATAACTTATTAAAATGATCAATTAACTAGATTAACTCACCAATTGAATAGTGAGTTAATTCCTAAAATACACAAATGAAAAAAAACTATTTTTTTGGTATTTTATGATAGGAAATATGCAATTAAAGGCACAAAAATTGAGAAAAACAATTACAATAACAAAACACTAATGACTTTAGGAGGTGTTAAAATAGTGCAAAAATTAGGTGTTCACAGGGAGGAATCTTCGCTCCGGTTTCCTTTATAACGTTCACATCCCTCAACTGTTTCAAACATAACCGACTACCAGCAATTGCCTACTTTTACTCTATGACTGTTCAGATATTTGCTCTATGATACATTCGTAACGTTTCAGATTCACGTTCATGACTCCGCATAAATTCACCCGATACTATTCTATCCAAAAGAACCCTTTTCGAAACATACGACCATTCTTATAACAACTCCATCTGTTTCGTTCACCGTTGGATCCAGAACTACACACAGCCTGATTCCCGTAACACTAGGGATATGTAGGCAACTCAGGAACCAGAGTTCGGCCTCCATTTTCTGAAATCACATCATTCCTCATTCTATTCGGTCAAAATTGGTCATCATTTTCTTTACCCGATAACTTTTTCATCATTCCCGGGTAAAGATGGGTAGCTGTTGATACCAATTTTACCCTCATATTTTCTCAAATAATATATATACTTTCAAAACATCATTTATCTTACAAATATATACAAGCATTTCTATGATTTTCTATAATTTTTTAGTGCTTTTAAATTGATTTTTCTGTATTTAAATTACTTGAATAATTATTAATTACTCCGTCAAATTATTTTGTGATGACTTAGTTACCTAAAATTATTATTTGCACCTATAATACATGTTTCAAATATTTTTACTTCATTTTATATAATTATATTAGCATTTTTAAAGCTATTTGCAAAATTTTGCAGTAATAGTCAATACTCATACATAATTGCTTTTTATTTATGTTATTTGTGTCAAAATAGCATTTTATATTTTTATAATGCTAAATTATTATTTTTAATTATTTTATTATTTTTTGATAAAATTTGTGTATTTAAACAATAGCCCAGTTTTTAAACTAATTTTCGGACCAAAATTTGCCTAGTGACCTAGCCCAATAACCCCAAGACCCAACCCGGTAGGACCCCTTTAAAATTACCCGTCCCGCTTCCCCGTTTGATCTTGGCCGTTGATCAATTGTGATCAACGGCCCATAATTAACCTACCCATCCCTTTATATCCCCTCACCCCAAAACCCTAACCCATTTCTATTAACGCGCCGCCCCTGAAATCTCACGAACCCCCTTTGTTCTCTGAAGAACCCTAATCACCGCCCTCTCCGATCCTTTCCCTAATCCCGTTAACAATGGGATTCTCCCATTATTTACATACCATATTAGTGTTCCTTCGCTACTGGTGTTTCTCCATAGTATTACATAAGTACTTGCTTTCTTTTGGCAAGTGTAAATCTCCGAATCAAGGGAGATTAGCTTCACCCTTCAAAATCTGGACGATATCTCGTCCATATGTACCATGGCAAGGCTATATGGTTCCGATTAGCAAAGATCTTCGGCCAATTTCCGATTTCTGTCGACTAGGGTTTACCTAATTTGACTTTTACTAATTCTTCATGATATTATATCTTTATTTATGTTGATTTTGAAATATTTCCTTATTTGTTTGCTGGATTTCTACTTCTATATAAACCGTTCCCCATTCCCCTTTGGGACGGACCTTTTAATCGCTAGATTTCACTAAAAATAGAGCTATTACTTTATTGTTCTCTCATTCTCTTATTCTATACTTTGATTCTTGGCCGGGTGAAAGTCAAGGCCACCGGGATTCAATTTTTCAACCTTTTCTTGGTGCGAGCACTGCCCGGAGTTCCTTTGAAGCCCTTGGAAACTTTGACGCATTAAGATTCTAGGTTCTCACTCTTTGTTGATATTTAGAACATTGTGGAATTTGTTCTTTCTTGTTGTCCGTTTAACTAGTAAGTCACTTGGCTTTTACAATTTCGTTCTTATGTTCATGATTTACATAATCTTACCTCTGAAGTTCATGACCTAATGTGTTTCTGGGCTACTTCTGTGTGCAACCTTGTTAGCTTCACACCTGTTTTGAACCTCTTTAGCATGTAAATTTACCTAATGCTGCCAGTTCTGAGACATGTTTATGCCTAATTTGAATAATTTGAACTCTTTTAAGTTAGTTTAGCTGATACGTTGGTGCCTGAATATTCACATTTGATGTTGGGCATGAGTATGCTTTACTACTTTATTCTGAATCCCTGTAATGAAGTCCTCACATCTGTAGTGTGCTATAACCTGTGTTAAGACCTTCATTGTTAACTGTGACTTGCTTCTCTGCTATTGTGTCATTCAACATGTATTTGTTTGCTTAATTCTATATTCCTAGTAATTGTTTGAGACCCTTTAGGGTGGCTACCTTAGTCTGTGTTTCCTTACAATGTTTAAAACTGTTTGTCCTAGTGATAGATTGGCAAGTCTGTTTCCTGGTGTTGTGATGAATATTCAGCATGATTTGGACCTTTAAACTTTAAACCTTCTAAGTTAGTGCCCTACTTAGACTTGTTTGGTATTATGCACCTTTGTATGTTAATCTTGTAATATCAGGGAACTTGATTCTCCTCTAACTCTCAATGTGCTTTCTCCTAATGTGTTACTTCTTGCTAAGTGTTGAAACTGTAATAGTCATCTGCCTCTAAGTCTTGTTGACCTTCTTAATTAGCATGTTCAATTCTGTCATGTCTGCTTCTAAAACTATAAGTGCATCTCTCCAAATTCTATACCTTAATCATTGTTCTCTCACTCTCATCTGTTATCCATTGTATTCTGAATCTGTCACTCTTGGTCGGCTGAAAGCCAAGGCCACCAAACTCTCACTATTGACCACCCTAGTGTGAGCACTGCTCGAGGTCCATTTGAGACCCTTGTGAACTCTGATACACTAGGATTTAGGGTCCTTTAGCCAATCTCTTTACTACTGGGACTTGAGCTATCACTGACACTCAGTTCTTTCCTCCTGCTTTCTACTGAATCTGCATATGAGTTTGTTTAAGTGATTTCTGGGTAATTTAATATTTGGGTCACATGGTAAATCTGTGGCTGTTTGGTTTGGCTTAAGTTCTTCTATGGCTTCTGGGCTGTGCTGATGGATATAGTTCCCTGTTGGATCTAGGTATGCTAATTGGTGAAGAAAGAGTTTTGTTGAAGGCCCAGGCAATACTAGGTATCTCTTTTGGGCCTGCTATGGGCCTACTGTTATTGCTTGTATAATATTTTGTAATTACATCCATCATTTGGGTCTGCAATAATTCTGTAATAAATAATTGGGGTGTTAGTGAAATTGGAGAAATGGGTATACTCTAATATTTGCATGAAACGGTAGAAAACATGCCCATAGGATTCATGTGATTTACTTGTTATCCAACTTGTTGTATATGTCATTTAACTTCCACTGGTAGAAACCATACCTTTAGGAGACTCAGACACTCACATAACTTGTCTACCATCAAAGCACGAGTGTAAACACTCTATTTATTCTACTGCTACGTGGAAATAAATGCCAATGAACTTTCTTTCGATTTGAATGACTATAGTATATTCATTAGATACCATGCCTATAGGATCCCACTAGCTTATGTTCTCTTTATTTTCATCTAGAAATCATGTCTATAGGACCTTAATTAACCAATTAGCTACTGTTATTGTTATCATATTGCTCCGCCTAGATAACATGCTTATAGAGGTAAAGTGTTATAAAATCAAAGTTTGATTGTCAATTGCTAGAGATCCTGCCTATAGGATACTGTCACTCGCTTAATATTGTTTGTCCACTTGTCAAGGCTGGGTTCCCAGAACTATTTTCATTTTTTTAGCTACGCTACTATTAGAAATCATGCCTATAGGACAATGTCACCTTTCTAAAACCGGTATCTAAAACCAATGTTAATAGCCTTAAAGCTCACAAATGGTCTACTGCCTCCTCATCTAAGACACTATAAGCAGTAATGTTATATGTGCACGTTCGAATCCAAGATCACATAGAAACCATGTCTATAGGGCTTAATAATTTTTAATTGGCCTCAGTTCTGAAACTGCCCAACGTCTAATGTAAGAACCTGTTTGGCGTGCATTTGTTGCTTAAGTGTGGAGGCTTACTTGAGCTTTTAACTGCCCATATTTGAAGTCCAATTTGTTTTGTATGTAGCCTAGGTTTCTCATTTTTGAGCTGCCTAAGTAATGTCCGGAACCACCCTAAATGGAGGTCCAATGCCTCCTGGACCATAGGCATGGGACGGGTAGTGCACGCATAGAGCGCGACTTAGAATTGAATTAGAGTGCCTTTAGGTAAACAACTTTAACATAGTAATCGGGTAGCAGGAGATGATAGTCTGTGCCCGCTGAATAATATGAGTAACTCCCTACCTCAAGGGAGTTGCGAAGTATTATTTATGTTGCACGGGGTGATCCTTTAGGCTAAAAACTTAGGACTCCCCCCCTCCTTTCTTTTCTTTGTACCTTTAGTCATCTAATATAGACGTTATAGTTATATCCTTGTGATCCTTATTTGTGTTATAACAAAATTATTTGACCCGTACTCTCTTTGTTGATCTTGCCTAATTATAATCCACATAGTCTTAAGTTCGGCCGGGATCCACAGTTGTGGACCTCGAAGAGTTCCTAACACCTTCTTTTTGAGGTAATTTGATCCCTTACCCGATCTTTGGTGGCGTTGACTAGTCAAATAGAGTTATCTGCATAATAGGTGCCCTAACGCACCTCAAAAACCATTAGGTGGAGACTTTTCTTCTCTTAGCACTCTATCTCTCATCCAAAAGAGTTGTCATAGACGTCGACTAGTGTTTTGCTAATGTAATAGACGGGATATCGTGTACCTTTATTTTCTCGGACCAGGACTGCGCACACAGCTACTTCGGATACAGCGAGGTAAACGAAGAGGCGCTCCCCGGGTTCTGGTTTTGAAAGCAATAGTGGCGACGACAAGTAAACCTTTAAATCCTTCAGGGCTTGGGCGCACTCGAAGGTCCATTGGAGGACGTTATCCTTTTTGAGTACATCGAAGAATTTATGTCACCTATCAGATGATCGCGAGATGAACCCTGAAAGGGCAGCGATACAACCAGTCAACCTCTGAACCTATTTGTTGGTGGTTAAGTGCTCTAGTATCCCTTCGATGACTTTGATTTGGTCGAGGTTGACCTTGATGTCTCGTTGTGACACTAGGAAACCCAAGAATTTTCCTTAAGCCACACCGAATGCATATTTTTCGGGGTTTAGTTTCATTTCATATTGCCTGAGTATGTCGAAGGAAACTCTCAAGTGGTCTTCTTTCTTTTTGGATTTGACCAGCATGTCGTCTATGTAGACTTCCATCGTCTTGCCGAGTTGGTCCTTGAATATTTTTGTTACCAACCTTTGGTACGTTGCCCATGCATTTTTCAGTCCGAAAGGCATGACTCTGTAGCAGTACGTTCCTTGATGGGTGATGAAAGTGGTTTTTTCCTGATCCTCTTCTTCCACGAGGATCTGATTGTAGCCTGAGTAGGCGTCCAAAAAACTCAGCAGTTCGTGCCGGGCCATTGCATCAATGAGTTGGTTGATATGAGGTAATGGGAATGAATCTGTGGGGCATGCTTTATTTAAATCTGTATACGCACATTCGCCATTTCTCATTTTTCTTTTTCACCATGACCACATTGGCGACCCATTGGGGGTATTTTGACTCCCTGACAGAGCCATTTTCTACTAGTTTTTTGACCTCCTCACGTACTGCATCGTTTATCGCAGAGTTGAACTTACGCCTAACCTACGTCACCAGGGGTGGAATGGGTCGACGTTCAACTTGTGTGTAGCGATTTCCTTTGGGATACTTGGCATATCTGCATGGCTAAAAGCAAACAAGTCCTCGTTAGTAGTTAAGAATTGACGAAATTTACCTGGTTCTTGAAGCTTGCAACTGATGTAAGCTTTCTTGTTGTGGTCGTTGCCATCTAGTTGAACGGGGTCGAGGTCTTCTATGGTCGATTCTGCGGCTTCTACCTTATCAGGGTCTCTAATGACATCCTCTCTCTCATCATAGATCTACCTCGGCCCTGTTAATTGCTATGCCTCTTTTGCTTTGCCCTTCATTTGTTGATTGACCGTATAATCCAGGGCGATGCGGGAGCATTTTCGAGATGTGCGTTGTTCTCCTCGTATGCTAAATATTCCCCATGGAGTTGGAAATTTGATGAATTAGTACAAGTTGGAGGGGATGGCTCTCATGGCGTGTATCCATGGTCGCCCTATTATGGCGTTGTATGATCTGTCCTGGTCCATGATATGGAATGTGGTTTCCAGAGTGACGTCGTCGGCCAGGATGGGGAATGTGATTTCTCCAGATGTTCGTTCAACTGCATTGTTAAAACCTATTAGCGTGATGCAACGCGGCACTATCTTGTCCTCGAGTTTCATTTGTGCAAATACCTGAGGGTGGATAATGCACGCGCCTCTCCCGTCGTCTACCATAATGTGTCTCATATCTACATCCAAAATTCGTAAAGTGATAACAAGGGCATCATAGTGAGGGAAAACCAAACAATGGGTATCTGACTTATCGAAGATGATTCTTTCTTCGATTTCGTCATACCGTTCGTGAGTGATCGACCATTTGAGCTTATGGGTTGTGGTGAACTTTACGCTGTTGATAGAAGCGTTGTCACCGCCACCGATGATCATTTGGATGGTGCGAGTTGGTGAGGGCGGTTTCGGCGGTCCCTAATGCTGTTCGCATCCTCTGGCAAAATTTGTCCTTCCCCGATCGCTCAGCAATTCTTTGAGGTGTCCTTGTCGAAGCATGTTTACGACCTCCTGTCTTAGGGTGATGCAGTCCCCAGTTTTGTGCCCTCGTTCTTGGTGGAACTCGCAAAGGGCGTCTGACTTTCTGGTGCTTGAATATGACCTCATCTTTTGTGGCCACTTTACCATCGGTCCGAGCTTTTCCAATGCGTAGACTATTTCTGAAGGTGACACATAAAAATTGTGAGCGGTTAACAAAGGGGGCATAACTCTCTCATTTCGGTGAGTCCCTGTCCTTGGTCTGGGTGGGCCCTCTTCGTGGCGAGAAGGGGGTGCAATGGCGCTTCTGACATATGGTAGATGCCGTTCTCTATTGGGTCGTGGAGCTACGAGGTCCCTTCTGGTATCGTCTCTTCGATCTTTCCTGGACTCGGCTTGTACCGAGGCCAATCGGTGAGTCGGCCCATTGAGGCCGTCCTCGTCTGATCTAACCTCAGCACAATAGGCGTTGTGTATTTATCCCAAGTGGTTGGGGGATATTTCATAAGCCGACTTAATAACTTTCTTGTCGCCCTTGAACCATTTATGTTTAGCCCGTTCTGGAAAGCTACGGCGAACATTCCTTCCGATACGTTTGGTAAGGTCATTCTTACTCGGTTGAATCGGGCGTGGAAGTCCCTCAATCCTTCTCCCGGTGATTGTTTGATAGCGATTATATCGTTCACTCTTGCCTCTGCCTTTTTGGCCCCGGCGTGGGTTGTTACGAACTTATCGGCCATCTCTTCGAATATTTCAATGGAACACGTAGGTAGCTGACAATACCATGTTAATGCTCCTCCAGTGAGGATCTCGCCGAATGTTTTCAACAAAATAGAGGATACTTGTTCCTTGGCGAGGTCGTTGCCTTTCACAATGGTGACATAGTAAGTTACTTGGTCCTCGGGATCGGTCGTACCATCATATATTTTCAGGTAGGACGGCATTTTGAAGGTTTTTAGTATGGCATGCGGAGCGACTTCATCACTGTATGGTTTCTCAACAAATCGACCAGCATCTCTCTTTGGCAAGAGCTTTGGGGCACCCGGTAATTTGTCGACCCTTTCTTGGTGTTCTCTCATTTGGTCCCGAAGCGCTTTGTTCTCGTTCTCCATTTTCTCCATCTCTTTCAAAATGGCTGAGAGGGTGTCGTGCACTATTAACGGTGTTGTGAGTAATACCTGTCATTGGAGGAGGGAACGGGCCATGTTGCTCGACCATTATTGGTGTAACGCAAGTGCTTGCATTTTTTATAATTGTATCCTGAGCGGGATTATGGAGGATGCTGGTTAGCGTGTCAGTTAGCCAAGCCTCGAGGAGCTTTTTTACTGTTGGCGGCGTCTCTTCCATCACGGACGTGAAAGCTCCCTTACCGCGGGACGTTACGATACTGCCATGGGGCGGAGGTGACCCGCCTCGCCTGGGAGAGTTATTAGGCGTTATATCCTCACCCTCTATTTCAGAAACCTCATTGATGGTGTTCAAGTGGTTGGTTGTGAGGTCGCTCATTACCCTCGTTCTTTCTTCTCTGTTACCTGCCATATCAGATCTGTGTGTACAGGGAAAAGGAATTTTGTTCTTGTTATTTTTTTTTTGTTAGCAATCCGTGCTAGTTGTTGATCTAGAGGAAACCAAACATTTAACTAGGAAATCCTCATAGACGGCGCCAAATTGTTTGACCAAAAAATATAAACTTTTAGTTAAACTATTAAATTTTATGTAATGTGGGGTTAAACTTAGTTATTAATAATATCATTAGATATAGAATATGACAGCTTGGATGACATAGGATAAAGTCGGTGGGAGATTGAAAATAACACACATTTAATATTTCAAAAGGTATAGATAATAACGGGGGAACAACTAACAATAAATAACAATAAATGACATTTATATAAATAGGGAGAACGATTCACCCAATAATGAATGAGATAGATGATTGTTCTTTCTGACAATGATGGATGACAGACAAATCCTCGAATGTTCGAACTATTCACGGATCTGATGGAAAGATATGGAATAATGTGTGCAAGAATATTGTAAAAGGTAATGTTTGTATCTTTGCTAGAGAGAGAAACTTCTTCTGAAAAGTGTTCTTATCAAGTCAATATTACATGTCCTACACTATTGTCTCTTTTTATTTTATTTATATGAGTCATATCCCTAACAAACCCTAGTAGTACAAGTGCAGAGAATATTCTATTGAATATTCTCTTTACCATCCTATTACAAAAGTTAGCCTGTTCGACCTCGGTCGTTGTTGACAGTCCAGCCACGAATCTTACTACTTCCTGATCGACCTCGACTGATCCTTTCCTTAATGTCGCTTTACGCCAAATTTTTTTCGGGCAGATTTTGGCCTATATGAATACTGGTTGGGGTGAAAACTTTTTTTTATTAATTGTTACTTCCGCTTCCTATCTGTCTTTTAAGATTTTGCGCATTTTGGTTTATAGAGTATAAGAAAATTTTGTCTAAACTATTATTTTTCTCTACCTTAAATATCTCACTTAATTGTCACTCCACTAGTTGGTGTAGAAGGGTTAATCTAGAAAAAAGTAACAGCAAATGATTTATTGTTTTACTAAAGCGTCAAATATTTCGAAACAAAATTATTTTGCCAAATCGACTAATATTTGGGATCTGAGAAAGTAAATAATTAATGTGCCATTGTTATGGTAGAACTATTAAGATCTATACCTGAGCTGTCAGTATGGGCCGGGCCGGGCTAGCCCAGCCCAGCTCACGTGGGCTTTAGCAATTGACGGGCTGAGCTGGGCTAGCTCACTATTTTGATGGGCCTTATAATGGTCAGTCCACCACAACCCTATGTGGTCCGCGGGCCCTCACGGGCCGGCCCATCATTTTTAAAAATATAATTTTATATTTTTTCTTTAAGTTCTGACCTAAAAAAATATAATTATTTAAAAGTTAAAAAAATTCTTATTGGAAAAAATTCGCAAAACTTAATAACTTTTTATATTGTTCCAATATATCACAATAAACACTAAAAAAAGTAAAAGACAAGATTATTTCATTCACTAAAAGTCTAAACTTAAAACAAACTAATGAAGAGAACGCTCATGATGCTTATGACATATCCAACACATCATCTTCATCAAACACATTTGAATCCGCTTGTGACAAGGTTGTCTTAACATCTTCGCTTTCATCTACATCTACAATTCATATGCAATATTAATTAGTTACATTTTAAAAATTAATAATATTTAAATTCACATAAAAAAATATTACCAGTTTGAGTTTGGGAAAGCCTGTGCAGCCAATTTCGAGTAGTAACAAGTGTTTGGATATTTTCATAATAAATGCAACTTCTGTACTTTGTAAGAACACGCCACCAATGCTAAATGTTGATTTCGATGCTACAATGGTAATAAGAATACTAAGTACATCACACACCATCACTGAAAGATCGGGATATATTTTAGAATGGTTCTTCCAATACATGACAACATCCATCTCTTGAAACTTCTCAAGATCAAATTTTGGTTCCTCTTAGTAAAGATCCAATTCTGACTTTCCATCTCTAAAGGCAGTATACTTTTTATTTTTTATATATTTTAATAAATATTTTATTAGGCCCACGGGCCGGTCCGACCCAGCCTCAGTCAAGCCTCACGGGCCACGGGCTTACTCGGGCCGGGCTTAAAAGCCTCGTTTTTAAACGAGCTCCAAAAATTCTAGCCCAACCCTGTTAAATTACGGGCTGGGCTAGGCTGGCCCTACGGGCCAAGCCCATATTGACGGCTCTACCTATACCTATTATCTTAAGCGGAACTAGAATTTCAAACTTACGGGTGCGAGATTCTAATTCTTTTAAGTTACTGTATTTTAAATTAATAATTAACATATTTAATAAAAATTTAAGACAAATACAGGGTTCGAACCAAAGCTACTGGATTCGGTCAAACCAGCTCCCGACACTCTAGCTCTGTCCCAGCCTATTATTTGTGTTTTTTAATTAATTGTAATAGTAATATACCTTATTTTCTGGGTTACAAATATCACACTTCAATTAGGATGGTCAATTGCATTTATTTTTAGTACCGGATAAAAATTCTTTTAGTTGTCATTATTGTGCCAAACCACTACAGTAAAAGTTGTATGCCAAACCACTACAGTAAAAGTTGTATGCGTCATTTCAAACTTCTCTCTAACGATCTTGTTTGTTTTTAATATTTGTGGATGTTATAGCGAAATGCTGTTATAAAAATATATATTATAACATAACTTAAAAATTGGTTCCGAAAAAAATATAATATTTATATAAAGTATTATCATATAAAAATGGTAGTTATTAAGAGGTCTGACTTTATTAAGATTTTCACGATAATGCAAGTTATTGAGAAGAAAAGGAAAATAAAAAGAAGGAATGATTCCCGCAGCTAATAAAAATTACATTTGAATATGATACAACTGTTTCTTCTTTTTTTAGGCACGCCGACTTGCTAAATTCCTTTCACTAGCTACTGCACACGTGTATCCGATACTTATATCATTGAAATCATTACTAGTGAAACATAAGAACATAAAGAATCCTCATATTTTACATAACTTTCTCCGAAATCGTATATCTCTGCACTTTGAAAATAAAGCTACTGCCTCTGCTTTAAATGAGATTAAAGTACTTTCCTTTTTAGTTTATTTCAGAAAAAATGACATATTTTTAAATTTGAAAAAAAATTTAATTTTAAATTCTTCATTTTATCTTTAATGAGAAGCTTTTATAATCACACAAATGTCATGACCCCACAAAGCTTTTACCCCTTAAGTTTTTAAGACCACAAATTTCAAAAATCTTCTTCTTTTTTCTTAAACTTCATGCCGAGTCAAACTATCTCATCTAAATTGAAACGGTGGAGTAATATATTAAACAGACACGACATCCTTTAATACAAGTTGCTGTTATCCAACGCCCATGTCCTGCATGTATTGTCAAACTCTTCGGCATTATTTCTATCGATCTTAACAGCTTGTTCGGATGCTTGTTACCATTTGTATTGTTACCTTAAATATAATGTTTGTTTTGATTATTACTTAAATTTTATTGTATCATATTATTAAATTCATCGTTAACGACGAAATATGCAACTTTATGTAACGATCAATTTGGTATGATTGCATTGTTACATTGTCTTTTTCTCTCTAACTCACACTGCATTATTATTAAATAATTTTATTTTTTTATTTACCTTACCTTTTTATATAATAATTTTACCCTGTATCATAATTTTTCTTTATAATATTGCAAGTTTAATCTTCATATTGCTGGTGCGTAATATCATGAAACGACGTCAAACAACACAATCCATCCAAACATTGCATTCATCAAACAATACGATATATTATGAAATGATATGTAACAACCATCCAAACAAGCTGTAAGTCTAACCCCTACTCTTGTTCTTAAATTGTGGCATCCTAGTCAACTTGCATACGAAACATTCCACCAACACAAATAACAAGTAACTCTATCCATCAAGATTTGAACAGATTTGAACCTCTTACCCTACTTCGAAAAGCAAAAAAATATTACAAAATATCAAAAAATAAAACAAAACGCCGCGCATCTATCGCTCTAATGCTTATACACGTTGCACAATACCTGAAAGTTCTTCAGCATTTCAGTAGTACCTAACTTAACTGAAGAAACCAGATACATAAACTATAAAGTAAGAAAATAAAATTTTACTAATACATGGCTGTCAAGTTTATATCAGGGAGCGAATACCCAGCGGCCCAGCATTATACTGTAAATGGAACTAGGGAGAAATTCAAAAATAGTCAGATTTATAAGTGGTCGTTCAAAAATAGCCCAGTTTCAAAAGTAATCGAAATTTAACCACTTTTCATGTAAAGATAAATCTGAGCGAAAACACTGTTCAAAACCCGAAAAATACGCCAGTATATTATGCTGGAGTTCCAGCATAAGTATACTTGAACTCCAGCATATTATGCAGCATAATATACTGGAGTTCCAGCAAAGTATACCGGTCCAGTATAATATGCTGGAAGTTCACACACAAGTGCTCGAATCTCCAGTATATTATGCTGGAACTTTCCGTGTGTTGGAATTCCAGCATAATATGCTGGAAGTTCATACACAGGTGCACCGAACTCCAGTATATTATGCTGGACCGGTCTCTGTTGCAGCAAAATAGTAGCTATTTTTCATTGACTTGGTAAACGCTAGCTATTTTTGAATGACCAGTCCGAAAATTGGCTAGACCGTGCTATTTTTACATGGAACTACGCCTCTTCACAAGGGTGATTAGAGTGCATAAAAATTGCTATATCTACCCCTGCGTGGGTCATTCCTCAAGCTGCTTCTCCCTTTCTCCTCTCAACGATTCATCATGGACTCAATCGAACAACTAAAACTTACAAGAGATGAAATCTTACACCAATGACAAATTACCAAGAGGCATTCTTTTACTCTTAATTTTCTAACCGCAATTCAAAGTTCCTCCCCCAATATCAGCGGGCATAGCGCTTCATCACACTCGCAAGATTTTACCGCCATAAGCACATGAAACAATAATGAAGGGGGGTTTGAGCCTAAAGAAAACCAGAGCTAAGGTAAATTACACAAATCATTAATTAAATTGCTTCTACTTAAAGTGAAGTAGAGCGTCCACCATCCAAAATTGAAAATAGATACATACGGAAACTTTTACTGGAAAAATCTGGTGACTGGAGTAATGCTCTTCTGCTAAACATACTCCTTAAAACGCCAGGAGAACCTCTACTAGAAGCAGAGCAAAAATAATACTCTAACTTACTAATTTGGACCATGTGCTTTACCCTGGCAACTTGTTTCTGAGGACTCTTTGGCACTATGAACGTGGAAGATGAAAACTCCAAGTCTTTGCATCTCTCTCATACATAAGTAAACATACCTCTGGCGAAAATATAGATAAAGAGAAGAATTCAAGTGCAATGCGCTTCAGATAAAACTGCAACATGTCATCCCACGATGAATGCTCCGCGAACCAAGAATTTGCCTAGCCTCTGATATTTTGCTTGCTTATTGATATTGTGTATTGCTTCATGGGCGGCACTGATTCTTGAGGCATCTGCCATTAACCAAACACGTTTTAGATTGTAAATTAAACAAGGCAATCAATAAAGAGGCAAAGCTTCGAGCATATTTAATCATCGGGGTAATTGAGTCATCAAGCAGAAATACAGTCTACTTTACGGTACTGTAATTCGAAGGTCCAAAAACTTGTTCCTGCAGCTGTGCACCATTAGATGGCAGATGATTTCCATTTGCACTTGCTTTCACTGCAGGAACACCTAGCTGGGGTTGTCAACAAACAGTACCCTACTGGTTTTGCTCATGTATGAATTAGTAAAGCCCAATGAAAAATTTTATTTAAAAAAAAAACCATTTTTTTCCTTTCCTTCTTTTTGGGTATAAAATGCTAATGTAAACTATTGTAAAATTAAGAATCAACTCAACAAATCGGACATATTGTCCATGAAACTTACTTGCAAGTCCTGATGACATGCCCAAGCAAAGGCCCTTACCACTATTCCAGAACCCATAACAATCACATCTGCAAGAATTCTCACACCCTGCAATTAAGAAGACAGAACAGATGTCAAGCAACGAACAGACTTATGTGAAACATGAATGTTCTCCCAGATAAACTTAGTTCTGCATAGCAAAGAAACTACATAAGAAAAGTCTAACTGATACCAAAAATTGAAAGTAATATTCCACCTAAACAATAACACAACTTCTGTTCCAATAGTACAATGAACCTAATAAGTTGTTCATTTTTTTCCCTTTTTGGTTGGTAGTTCTTCTACTTATTTTTCCTTCTTTTTTTTTGGCAATAGAGGCTCAGTTCAAAACAGGACTCTATCCTCCCAAGAACCTCTGCGAAATGAGTATCAGTAAGCACATTATTCCTTTTTAACCATCCAAATAGCAGTATTACCAAACCAAGATATCATATGGTAGCATTTAACTACATTAAGATTACCAAGATCGGTGCCTAGGGGAAGCAAATACAAAAGAATAGGTTGCAAGGCTATGGAAGTCAAAACTGTTTGAAGCCAGCAGGATACCGAACTAGTTAAATACATTCTTTAAATCTCTCTAAAAATAAAATAACAAACTCAGGCGAGAGCAATTCAAATGAGGCTTTTTCAGTATTGCAAAATCATTCAGAGGTTTTCATACATTACTCAACCAGCTACCATGGCACACTCATCATTTTTGTGACATTTTTTACAAATTTTCTGCTTATTAATTGTTGTAGACCTAAAAATTAATAAAAAAGAGTGTCCTTTCTCTAACAGTTTAAACTTGTAAACTAGCCGGCCACACAATTCAGTTAACTTCGTAGATTAGATAGTTCATATACTTCAATATGATATTAGCACATATCAAGCATATCAGAATAGACTGAAGTTCCATGTTCGAGCCTCACCATCACCGATCAAGAAAAACACAGAGGGAGTGTTGCAAACCCAAAACTATTAAATCGAAGTTTTTACACGATACTATACACACACTTCAATAGTAACAATCCTATAAATTGCTACAATTTAAGTGAATTTATGTCAATACAATTTTTTTCTCTTGGGGATAATGGGACAAAAAGTGGGAGATGTAGATACTGTGGAGGCTGGGGCCTTATTAGTAGTATAAATTAGATGAATTTGCTTATTTTCTTTATGACCAAGAAAGATGAGAACAAAAAGAAACACCTCTATGTATTCATTTCAGGCGCTGAACATTTGGCATAAATTTGCATTACACCACTTGCCTGAAAAACTGATGCAGTTCAACTTATATGATAGTTTACCTATCGCTAAGAAAATTAATCATATGGGACAAGTCTCCACATTTTAGTGGCACACAGTTTGAAATCCCTGCGGCTAGTGGATAGTGGGCCTGGCCCTATACCCATCTTCACCTAAATACCAAACCTTTATCTACGTAAGGGTTCGATTTACTAATTCTTATTCATATTTGTAATTTATCTAAGATCTTTCACTTATATGAACTGTATCCCTTACTTGAAGCCATCCAATGTTAACATTTTCTTTTTCCTTAAGATTGAATAGGTTGATTACATAATCAACACTCAACAAATTAAATATAGGAATTTTAAGAATGAGAAGAAAGGCAAACGGAAAACAATAATCTCAAAAGGAAAAAAAGACATCATTTCCATTGCCAGAAAAGGGTCCATTCCATTCCATTTCAAAAAGACATCATTTGGTGGTTTAATAGCAGGTTCTGCATCAGCTGGCTCAAATTAGGTATTCTTCCAGGAGAAGATTGAAATGATTACTCTAGGCCAATCAAAGATTAGGTACATGAATCCTTATGAGAAAATGGGAGGAAAAAGAAAAATGGAACATCAGCAACATCAAGCCAACCAAAATCGTCCACCTATACACTAAACCATCTGATAAGATAAATGGAAAGACTAGTCTCGCATGGGTCACAAAAATAAATTGAACTAGCCACATATGAGTAATACAAATTCATAGCTACACATGTTCTGAATCTCCTCAGTCCTCACAAGCATGCAAATGCATTAAGGGGACAACAACTACTTATGTTTAGCGGCATAGTAACGCAACAACCAAATACAGTTAAGCATTCCGACAAAAAAGAGTCACGAGAAAAGCAACAAGTTTACTTTAACAGCAGATTAAGGCTCGCACGTGTCAAATATCAACACAAACATGATAGCGATACACGTCATTTACAGCGCATCCTGACAGCTTTCCGTTAATATCTGAGCTTTTTGAGTAATTTGTTAAAGTTAACAAGGGTGATTTGGTAAAACTGACAAAACTGTTAGAGCCTATAAAATCTCGCTTCCAATTGGCAAACCCTCACAGCCGTTCCTGCCTATCACTTTCCCTACACATTGGTCTCTCCGCCTACTTTTCTGCTCTTTCATCTAATTCACGCCGCAACTGAGTCCTCAGGTGACTTTTTCCTTCCCTCTGATGCATCCCTGCTAATCTCAATTATTCTCATATAAAGAGTTAATCTTTTGTCCTGCCGCCATCGGTCTTTCCTTTATTTTTTGACAACTGACTATATGTATCAAGCATTTAAGAATGTCAATCTGACACCTAATCTTTGTTTTCATTATTTTCCATTTTAAGATTTGAAGTCAAAGATTTCCACTAATAAGCCTCAGATTTAAGCATGTATATCTCAATTCTAATCTTTGTTTTCAGGATTTTCCCTTTGGGATGCAAAGCTAAAGATATACACGAACAACTCCAAGGAGTAGTGCCATTAAAGGTCAGCGTTCTTTAGATCTGTCTCTTCTTTGTTCGGGATAGTAATCACAATTCCTTTAACGCTCTCTCTCTATAAAATTATGTATATGTGAAGACTCCGTTGAAGGATGTTGCTGGTTTTATGTGTGTTTGTCAGGGGTTTTCTTGTTTTGATAATAGACCATATAACAAAATGAATTGCCGGCCTTAGATAACACTTGGCTCTTTTACCTTGGAGTGTCCAACATTGTCCCTCTGTTGCCTCAATCTCAAACAAACTGACAGATCTCTCATCTCATACAGATGTGAGAAGTCTAAACCCAAAAAGAGGGAAATTTAATTTAAAAGGAGAATCAAGAACAGGATCACACATATAATTAGTACTGAAGTGCCTTTTTATGTACAGACATAATAACCGTCTGCATATAAATGTTTGACAGACAATAAAATTCAAATTTTATCTCTGAAAAAGGAGTGTCTAGACTTTCAAATGAGCATTCCTTAGTAGGAAGTTGCTCACTCAGCACGTGTATATGGAAAATAAGAAAAAATAATCAATAACTTGAAGTAATTCATCTTTTTCTCCGGTAAGTAATTAGTATCCTTTTATATCAAGAGAATTTACTAAGCCAGACCCAAAAAATCTACAAGTTGAACACGTTGTCCTTAGAGCACCAAAGTCAACAAAAAGCCAAATAGATCATGGAATGTGCCATGAACCAAAAGAAAATATCAGTAAGAACTATTTCTGAATCACATATACCAGTAGCGAATGGTCAGGTGGCAGAGATATACCTAAAAATCAAGTCACTTATGATACGATAAGCATGTTAATAAATTTCGTGCAAAGAACAAAATATAGCACGCGAACATGGAAAGATAAATGTAAATGCATTTCAATACATAGCAGAGAATATTATTTTTACTTTTCCAATTAGTGTGAAGATCATAATTACACAATATATGTATTCCTCACCTAAAGAACAGCTTATAACTATATTATAGAGTGCAAATAAAAAAATTCACTACCATAAAAAGACTCCTCACTAAAAAATTTATGTAGTTAAGTTTCCAACCATATATGGGAGTATGTTCTCAGCATGTGCTCATATGTTTCTTAAAGAGGTTAGCTTATGCCTATGTTACTGTATATCTATGCAAGATACTTACGAATTCAAATATCCTATAAAATACAGCTACAAGAAGGTCCCTGTAAAGCAAAATACTAAAATTACAATTAGGCAGGAGAGTGAATTTCAATGTATTCAACAAAACACAGAGCACTTCGTCTGAGGATTTTCACCGAATAGAAAAAGTCAGAAAAGGATTTATCAAATAACCAAAAGAAAGTACAGTTTAACAAAATATGTCTTAGTTTGAACAGAATCAAAAGGATTAATTAACAATTTCACCTCATTTAACTACAAAAGTTTTAGGTTGTTGCACGAAATTAGAACTAGATAATGAGAAAGAAAAGAGAAAAAACCTGACTACGGCGAGGATGAGACAGGTAAGAAGCAAATGCTTGAAGGAAACAAGCAAGCCCTGAAAGAGAGTGTAAAATTTTGTTCGACCAATTTACTCAGTATTCCGAGTTCAAAGACGGTTATTTTACAACCCATTTCTTAAACTGGGCCCATTTACGGGTTTAGACTTAAGACCCGAACCAATTACTTCAACTGGCTATTTCCGCAAAATCACTTCGAAGGTCTGTATTTAAAGGCTAGCCACGATTTTAATTTTTTTGCAAACCTAACCTCCTATTCACTCTCTTAACAAACCAGGCATCAGTGATCAGACCAATATTTTTTTCAATGGCATAGCCACTTTTTTGTCTATTAAAAATTTAATCATTAGTTTAATAGAATTGCAAATATAACAACCTTTTGTTTTAGTTGGCCGATTACTACCTCTTTCTACTTATTATTTTATCTTCACGGTTTCGAACAAGCAATGTTTGTACTTTTAATTTAAATTGGTTGATCATCTTTACAGTCAACCTCCTAATTTTCTAATTAAGTAGGCGTCAGACATTTTATTTATCTAACTAGCTTTTAAACTATATTTTTCTTCCAACATATCTAATAATACAGCATATAAATTAAACTAATATTTTAAATTTCAGGCTAAATCAAATATTGTCACGTCAAATAAAACGAAAGTACTAAATAAATATTAATGTATTTCAGGCAGAGAATACAAAATACAAATAAAATCCTCAAGAGATGTAATAATATAACATATGTTAGGAATTAGGTCCGATACGTGGATATAATTCCTCGACAAATATATCCCAAAAAGGAAAAAAAAAAAAAGGAACGAATCAATACGGAGCAAAATGTCACGTTTTTTCTTAGATTAAAATGTTCCTCAATAATCAGAGCTAATTACTACCATCAATAATATTTGTTGAGCTCTCCCCAGCATCAATTTTCTTTTTCTTGTTTAACTTGTTATCATTTGAAAGGATCTCATCATCATTAGACATTACGATCTCATTATCCTCTTTAATTATAACCTCTTCCTTTACATCTTCAATATCATCATTATTGTCTTTTTCATGAAACTCCTCTTGTAATTTCCCAATGGCATCCTCAAGCTCTCTATTAACCTGAGGATTTTGCAAAAACTCAGATATGTCAAGTGGGCAAGCTGGGCATTTCATACAATTCTTCTTTGTCCGAAGCTTTCGCCCATTATGGCATTCCCTTTCCTTTATAAATGCTTGTCCTTTAAATGCTTGCTCAAGGCAACCTTTGCAAAAGTTATGAGCGCAAGGAGTGGTTACAGGGAGAGTTAACACATTCTTGCAAAGTAGACAGCTGAACCCTGCATGCGTCAAATTACAAATTAATTAATCTTAATTGCATATATAAGACGTATCCAACAAAGGAATTGAAGGGAAAGGGTGAGATATATACTATATATATAGTACTATACTAGTATTGGTTTTGCTTAACCTTTTAAAAGTGTCTTATTCATAGATGTTTTCTGAGCTTTCTTTGGTATCTTCCTTGCTCTCTTCCCATCCGTCGAACTTCCTTCAGTTACTCTTTGTTGGCTTGGCGGTGGTGGCTTCTTCCACTTCCACCTGCCTTCTTCCTCCTGGCCAGACATGGATTCTTTTTTTAAAAAAAATTCAAATAAAATTTAACGAAAATGTCTAGAGATTTTTAATATTATAAGTACGTTTTAACTTGTTGTAACAGATAATATGCTTACTTCTTAGGTTATAATTAATCCGATTGTTTTATGAACAGTTACTTAACTATAATTGACTTGATACTAAAAAAGTCTTTCACATTGTCAACATATGCAAATTAAACTACTCCTTGAATAGTTGTACTGTGTACTGTATATATAGATACTCGAAAATTTTCTAAGAGTTAAGTTAATTTGTGATGGAGAACTGAAAACAAAATATTGCATGCTAATTAATTAAAGTACCAAAAAAGTTTACTACTATAAGCAAAAGAATATCATACATCATAATCCCATGAAGGACTGCGGGTCCTCTCAAAAATGTCGAGTGCCTCTTCAAGTTCAGGAATTTCTGGCAAGGGCCGAGGCATATCCCCAAGCTCATCACTGCATAAGAATATAATTAATCTGCAGTTAAGAATTAAACAGTAGTACAGTAATCAATTGGGGAAGTAAGAAAACATGTACAAACCTCGTCCACGGGGCAGGTTCATTGTCACATCTCACAAATAAGTACCTACACATCTTGTACCCCTGATGATACAAATACATATAAATGTCTCAAATTCAGTCAGCTGTTCAATTAGAAGTAATTAGTAATATTAGCTAGAGAAGTTATGGAATCTTATAAAAGAAATATTTTACCTGTTTTCCCATTTTCCTCCAACACTTCTCTATCCTGTATACACCATCATAACGAAGACCATCCTGTGGAGCATAGGATGAACGCTTTTCTTTGTGGGATCTGACCATAAAAAATGTGTATGAGTCAACTTTAATAGAAAAAAATATATAACACATTAATTGTTACTTCAGTTTTAATTTAATCATTGTATTTATAGAATAACTACAAGGGAGTCACTTGCTCAATGAAAAAAAATTATTCATCATCAAATTATATGATAAATTACCTAACAACACGAACTGGATAACCTTCTTGGCAGCTGACTCGCAAAGCTTCGTTGGAATTGGTGAATGTTTGATCAAATGATTGATCCTTATTTGTTCGTTTGTTTCCACTTAGATCCCTTCCCCCACTGCATATATATAATTGCAATACGAGAAGGAAAGAGTCTTAATTTAAGTTCTTGTATCATTAGAAAGAGTCACATCAAATTAGATCGAAGAGGGAGTTAAGCAAAATCTCAATTGCATGCTTAGATTGTTATTCCCTCCTATAGCTTAATTAAGGCGTCAGTTAAGAGGAGCTATAATATAATAAAGTTTAAGTTATATACATCGTCAGGAATTTGTATTTAAGTAGAATTACAAACTATGGCCCTGAGTCTAAAATACTATCTTCAATTAAACCAAAAAGGTTGAAAGCTCATATATAGAGATAATTAACAGTTAACACGTACCTTCCCGTGTAGAGAAACCATTCTCCATGGTCCTCATCATCTTCGTATCCACCTGAGAGCACCACAGATTGCGCACCATATTTTGCTTGTCCAGCAATTCCGGCCACATGGGGCCAGTGCACACCCCATTGCCTGCAATTCAACCGATGCGTCCACGACTCCCCTACTAAAACACCTTGATTTCTCTCCGGATCATTCTCTGCCAATATTGGGCCAAAATGATCCGAAGGGATCGTAACAAATATTCTCCCGCTTGATGCATTAGCCATTCCAGCTCTTTTAGCCGCTCCTTCCCGGATAAATGGATTATCAGGACGAACTTCCTCACTCATCTGCAGATATAATTTCAAATTTTAAATTTCATGGGTTTAACCTTAAAGTTCCTAATACTTCATTAGTTGTTATTTAAAATTAATTTTAGCGATTTTCATATAAATATTTTTGTGGTATATCAAAATATTAGTTTCGGATGAACTAATAGACAATATATATAACTCCATTCGCCAGATCTGCTCACCTGATTATAGGCTGGTTGAGGCCTTCTAGGGGCATTATTCTTTCTCGATTCCTTCGCCATTCTTATGGCAGTCACTAATGCCGAGTTTATACGAGGTTGATCAATCATTTGGCGACTAATTTGACTACGGCACTTGACACATTTATCTTTACCTTGGCCAATCCACTTTTTAAAGCACTTTAAGCAGAAGTTATGTCCACAGGATGACTGGAAAAAAGAAGAAAAGAAAAAAGATAACCATTAGCTAGGGTGTAGAAGCTTCACTATTAACATAAGCCCTGAAATGATTATAGACGTGTGCATCTATATATATACTTCTCATGCATACATAGAACCAGCCGCCGATGTACATGCGGTGAAGGGGTTTAATTAATTGAATCTCTTTGATCGAAAAATTATATTTTACAAATAATTAAAAATGCATACATCAATTTACTTTACATAAGGGAAGTTTCTAGTGAAGCGGCAAAGGTGGTCAAATTTAAAAATTATTTTAGATTACGCAGATTTAAATCCTAAGTGTGGCATTCTTGCATTTTTTTATACCCTTGATAGAATTTACCACCTGGGAACTGCATAGAACACATATCAAAATAGTTGTATTAGATCTGGAAATGGAAACCTAGAAAGGATCGAAGAAAGTAGACATGAGAAGGAATCATTTACAAAAAAGTGATATTAGATATACCGTTACGGGCCTATCTGGAAGCATATAACAAAAGGGACATTTGATGCTTTCACCAAGCACAGCCAACACATCTTTTTCTTCCTCCTCATCTTCTTCATTTTCGTTATTCTGATGTTGTTTTCCACTGACTATCTCTTGTCTCCTTTTCGCCTTCTCTTCTTCCGTCATCGACGTATCCGCCTCGATCTCCCGAATCTTCGCCACTAGTTCTCCGCCTGCGGTGGCAGGCGGCGGCGCAGCCACCCCTGTGAGACCTGTCCCGGCACAGTCAGGACACTCGAAGTTAACGACGGACGATAACGTAACAGGTGGATTTTCCAGGCAATCTATGTGCCAGGGCGTTACACACGTAACACAGGTGACTCTCTTCTCCTGTGACGGCGTTTCTTTACATATCATGCAAACGCCTTCGCCGTCAATCGGGAGTTGATTGATGGACGCCATTGGACTAGCTAGGTTAACTGAAGATAGAAACGATGAAAAGGATATGGTGATTAGCTAGTGTGAAGAAATCACAACAACGTAAGAAGATTTTAGGTAGAAGAAGTGTTAAGATTAGCTCTATTTATAGTAGTGGGAAAGGTTTTGGAGGAAAAGAAAGATTTGAAATGAAGTCCACTAAACTTACACTAGATTACTTTAGCTATTGCTGAATACGTAAAGTATATTTGGAAGAGACTAGTTTGACTATTTTTCAACTAAACGGACGGATGAGATTGATTTTTAGTACTAGGAGTAGAAGATTTTGTCGTTATTCCTGATGATATTTTAATTTACCGTAATTTGACTTTGATTGCAAATTAGATTCTTGTAATATTTCTGTCTGTCTTTTAGGAATAAATTATTTTGGAAAAAATTAAAGTATTTTTAACAGAAGGTTTGCGTGAGGGACATGTGCCCTTCTACCCTCAAGTCCACTTTCACTGCTAGTAAGAATAGTAGCAATACTTGGCATAATAATATCATGCAATTGGTTCTTATGGAAAAATTTAAGAAAAATACGGATTTTTTAATTATTTCTATGTCAGGTATTATGAAAATTTGTGTATTTGTAGGTGGTTTATCAAATGTACAGTCAAACAGCCAAGTAAGATTTCATTTGATATACGAGTTTAGTAACATAATAGTCTATTATTTTTTTTTTGGGTAAAACATTTAAATAAGATGTAGCAAATCTTAGAACGAGAAGTTTGATAGCACGTTTAATATCTTTAATTAAACTGGGAAAATGATGAATTTTTTCTATATAAAATAGAACCAACTACAAATACAATTGACTCAGTAGATCATTAAAAACTTGGATGCTTATTAGTTATGTCCATAATCCCTACATTAATTGCGTTTATCTTAATAGGAATCTATTCTGGATTTTGAGATATTGAATCAGTAAGTGATAAGCTTAGACAGGATTAAAAGGATTAACTCGTCATATACTCGTAATAGAAATTATAGAAAATATATCTGTAAATTCTAAAAAAAATCCATAAGAATCTATATATTGCAACTATGCTTTTGGCCTTGAGGGTCGATCGATGGACTTCCCTCAGACGGCTTTTTTGTTGAAATACTTTGACTTCTAGAAATTATCTATGGTTAGAGGACAAAAAGAGAAATTACAATAATCTAATTTGCAATAAAAACAAGAATCGGATTACTGTATATATTATTCAGGAATAACAAGAAAATCTGCTATTTTTCCTAGTACATTAGGAATCAATCTAATCCGTCCATTTGGTCGAGAAGTGGTCAAATATAGTCTCCCCTAATTAAATTTACTTTACATTTTCAGCCAATGATTTCTAACTTGCTTCAGTATATATAATACCATCAAATTTTTTATTTCCTCCAAATCCTGTCTTGCCACTATATATAGAGGTAACCTTAAGACTCTTTCTACCTAAAATTTTCAAGCTACTCTGTGATTCTACACATCATATCACCATCTCCTTGTTCATATATCTTTGCTATTTCTAATTAACCTAGCTATTCCGATGGCGTTCATCGACTAGCTCCAATTGACGCGAAGGCATTCCTTTACATTAATTGTGCAAGGAAATGCCAGCACAAGAGAAGACAGACACCTGCTTCACGTGTGTCACGCCCTGGCACGTGAGTTATATATGTTGCTTATGACTAGTAATTAAGTGTCAGCTCATAAAATAAGATCTAATGTTTACTGCAAAACTGATTGCAGTTTCAAAAAAGTCATTGAAACTGTCAATTTATATAACTAAAATCCTTTTGAAAAAATTATTGAGATTGTCGTATATGTTACTTAGTTACCACGGAAGAAGATAAAGGGACTGTCATGGCTAATGCATCAGTTTAGGGTTAATCTTTGTCGCCATTAGTAGACATTGTTGTGGTCTATTCTATTCCAACAAATTAAGATAGAAAGAGATCATTTTGGTCACACATTGCTTGAAGGGTACATTGGCCCTATGTTACCGGGATTGCTGGACAAGCATACTTAGATATGTTAATGCACAATTTATATCATATGGTGTTCTCAGGATCGATGTTATGAGGATGACGACGTCCATAGAGATTGGAAACTCTACACAGTATACATGTATATTATGAGTCTCCTCAATGTTTTGTGGTTTATTTATAGTATTTCAGACTCGAGGCATATACGTAAATCAAGATATTAATAAACAATTAATTCTCCAAATTTGTAATATGAAGTGCTCCTCCTTTCTCTTTGCTTCTTTCCTCTTATATTGCAATTACATGCACTGTGGAGAAAAATCTATGCAGCAACGAAAAAAAGGTGAAAATCAGGCATTTGTTCAAACATTCAGGAATTGCAACTGATCTTTGCGAGCCAGCTACAAGAAAGATTAAACATAGGTCATTATTCGTTTTTAAAGCTATTTGCCTATTGTCCTGCCATCACTACTCTTTTTCCACCTGATTCTTTATTTTGAATAGAAATATAAAGGTAGAAAAGAGTAGTGAAAAAAGGATAAGTGGTAATTGGCTTATTTAATTTTATTGTTATGAATCTAGACATATTAATTGAAAAAAAGAACTTTTTGTTGAGTAGAAGATAAAATTATAATAGAAAGGCCTCTATTTATCAACAACAACAAAAAAATAAAAAAAATAAAAGAGAAAGCCTCTTACTAATTCATTTTTTTCTCTCCTTGTCTTTGAGTATTCATCCTGCAAGGACGGCTTCTCCATACAGTTCGAGAAGAAGAAAATCAGAGAAGATCCAATGCGATCTTAGAACAATGGCACAAACACAAACTACCTAGAATGACATATCATCTATGTTACTAGTCTCTCAATCAAAGTAAGTTACCAGCTGGAACCTCCAGTTCTACTTCGATTGTGAACAATATATATCACTTACTCATGAAAAATTGAACCATCCTTCTTATGTGACTATTTGGCTTAGACTATACGTATCTGACATATTTTATTCGCCTAAACGAACGGATGAGATTGATTGCATTAGATTTTTTTGTCCAGAGAAACCAAAGTATTTGAAATTATCCATCGTTATAATATCAGGAATCAATCTCATCCATTTATTTATTAGTTGAAAGGTACTTATCAAACATAGTTTCCCCTAAATTCACTTTATCTTTTCAGTCAATGGTATTTAAGCTCCAGTAAAAGTTTAGTTCACTCCACTGATTATAATAATTTCTTTTAAATGGTGGGAGAGGAAGGGAATAAGATATACTGATAGATATTGCCAAAATATCTTTAAAGGAAATCTATTGCTTTCAGAATTCATTTTTGGTCAATGATTGTTAATTCACGTGCTCTTGCGAGTTTAACACTACTTGAAAACTCCAACTTTGAAATTTGCCAAAAATTGTCACTTATTTAAATTTTAATTACCTATATATTTGTTATATTTGACTATATAATAAAAATTGTCAAGAGCCGTCAAAATGGGCTTCGCCCGTGAGGCCAGCCCAACCCAGCCCGTTAGTTGGGTAGGACTGGGTTGGAATTTTTTTAGCCCATTTAAAACTAAGGCTTGTAAGCCCGGCCCAAGTCAGCCCGCTGGCCTTTGAGGCTTGACCGAGGCTGCGCCTGGGCCGGCCCGTGGGCCAAAAATGAATTAAATTCAAATTTAAATATTTAAAAAAAGTAAAAAGTAAAAAATGTTAATTATAATCCCCATTTTCCAATCTTATATTGCTCATTTATCCTTCCATATCAACTAGTAGTATTTATATTTTTGACATGCATGTAGTATGACAAGATTAGTTTTTCTTTTGCTTAACTAAAAACGAACTAGGAAAGTTTTAAGTGGCCAATAATAATTTTTTTCAAAAAAAGAATATTACTTTAAGTGGCCAATAATCAGTTTGGTTACTTTAATATATTATTAATTATTAAATTGCTCTTCGGTATAGAAAAAGGTCAAGTTTTAATACCCAAAGAAAATTGACAACACTAGCAAATTTCATGAATTTTAAAAATTTATGGACTATAACGATGAAATCAACAAATAATGTTAAAAAAGGGCAGCCCGGTGCACTAAGCTCCCGCTATGCGCGGAGTCGGGGAAGGGCCGGACCATAAGGGTCTATTGTAAGCAACCTTACCCTGCATTTCTGCAAGAGGCTGTTTCAACAAAAAATGTTAAATCTAAATTTAAAAACCTTAATATATAAACTTATTGATGAAATTCCCGAACCTAAGGAAAGTGAAAGAAAAGTACTAAAAAAACATTCATGTAACGTTAAAAAAAAAAAGAATTGGAGATATAGAGAATTTGTATTTCAATTATGAAATTCTTTGTCCAAAAATACAAAAATATATATTTTTCGGCTATTATTTTGCGAGAGATTATACAACGTGATTAAAATTGAATATGGTAGCAGTAATACTGATATTAAATTGGCAACTAGCACTAAACAGTGTTCTTTAATAGATATTGATATTGGCATCGCAGTCAAAAGGCACGCACTTTACACCTTATTTGGATGGTTGTATCTCATTATTACGTTAAATATAATGTTTGTTTTGATTGTTACTTAAATTTTATTATATCGTATCGTTAAATTCGTTGTACATAAGGATAAAATGTGCCACTTTATGTGACGACCGATTTGGTGTGGTCGCGTCGTTACCTTGTCTTTTTCTCTCAATCTCACCATTTATTATTATTAAATAATTTTATTTTATCATTTACCCTACTTTTTTATATAATAATTTTATTCTGTATCATATTTTTTTTTAATAATGTAAGTTTATTATTCATATTGCCGGTGTGTGATTTATCGAATGATACAATACAATATAATACGATACAATACCATACCATACCATACGATACATTACGAAAGGATAAGCAACAAGCACTCGAATAAGCTGTTAGATACTGTGGACTGAACATATTTCTTTGAGAATATACAAATACAGAGTAGTAATTGCCAGCATGAGAAGCGTGAATTAGCAGCAACAACCCTAAGAACCAAGGGGCGACCTGAATATTAAATTCACAACTAGCCAAAACAACCTCAAATATACGTTATCCACTGTGCTGACAGAGATTCAAGCCTAAAAATATCTTTACCTCTTGATATTTTTCTTTCTTTGTCAAAACAAAAATCCAACAATTGTGAATATTCTTATACTAGTAGATAAATTGATCTGAATTCTGAGTGAATTTCTTGGTGTTTGTCTGAAAAATGGACCCTGCCCAAGAAGCCCAGAACAGAGAAGCTTTTCGGCAAGCTGTGATTAACACACTCGAACGCCGTCTCTTTTACATCCCCTCTTTCAAGATCTACCGTGGCGTTGCTGGCCTTTACGACTATGGCCCTCCTGGTTGTGCCGTTAAATCCAACGTCCTCTCCTTCTGGCGCCAGGTCTTTCTCTTACTATCAAAATTCTCAATTTTGTGTTATAGTGCGTTCCAATTCAGTTACTCAACTTTATGTTAGGGATATGTGCATTTACCCTAGTGAGGTTATTCACTAGGTGGTGAACATTAATAATATGGGTTTAACAAATTGGGGTTTTTCTTTCATATTTATATGATACTTCAAATAGTGACTTGCTATTCTGTAATTCAGCATTTTGTTCTTGAGGAGAACATGTTAGAGGTTGATTGCCCATGTGTTACGCCTGAAGTTGTGCTAAAAGCGTCAGGTCATGTTGATAAGTTCACTGATCTTATGGTGAAAGACGAAAAGACTGGCACTTGTTACCGTGCAGATCATCTGCTGAAAGACTTTTGCAAAGATAAGCTTGAGAGAGATCCTAATCTTCCTGCTGAAAAGGCCGCGGAATTCAGGCACGTGCTTGCTGTTTTGGATGATCTTTCTGCTGAAGAGCTCGGTGCTAAGATTAAGGATTATGGCATTACTGCTCCAGATACCAGGAATCCTCTTTCTGCCCCTTATCCTTTCAACCTCATGTTCCAAACATCAATTGGGCCGTCTGGCATAAGTCCTGGGTAAGAATATCTTTAGAGCAGCCATAATATAGAAGTGTGCTAACCCATTACATTTGTGCTTAGTTTGTCATTACTCTTTTTGTTGTAATTTATTGCCTCTGCGATTGATTTTCCTGCAGTTACATGCGTCCCGAGACTGCTCAAGGCATTTTTGTTAACTTCAAGGACTTGTACTATTACAATGGAAATAAGCTTCCTTTTGCGGCTGCACAGATTGGTCAAGCTTTCAGAAATGAGGTTAATAAAATCCATACCTTATTGTTGCCTTTATTCTTTTGATGTGTATCCTGGTCATCTTTGTATATTTTCTAGTGTCTATTTTGCAAAAATTATAACATGAGGACTCATTAGATTACTGTGTCAAATCCTGAATGATGGAATAGTTACCAGGGCAACAAAATTTCTCCACATTGCTGATAATCAGAGTCTGTAGACTGTTCTATTTTATATTGTGCCTTGGGTATGACGAAGTAGACATAGGTGATGCTTCAAATTTGAAACTAATCGCATATGCTAATACACCTTGGTCGCCATATTAGGCAACCGTTGGCTTTAACATTTACCTAACTGTTGTTCTTTTTTCGGTCAATTTATATTTGATCCATATGTTACTGAAGCTTTCTAAATTTATTTCACCTCTTTAGCTAACTCATAGATGGACCATGTTTATGTTCAAAACCATGTTTGTTTTTTGGTTATATGCAGATCTCACCACGTCAAGGTCTCCTGAGAGTCCGTGAATTTACACTGGCTGAGATTGAGCACTTTGTTGACCCGGAGGATAAATCTCATCCAAAATTTCCTGATGTTGCAAACTTGGAGTTCTTGATGTTCCCAAGAGAAGATCAGGTTTCTGGAAGATCAGCTAGGAGAATACGTCTTGGTGAAGCAGTTGTCCAGGTTAGATAAAGTCAACAATTAACTTCTCGGTTTCTTCCTAGTCTCCTGGATAAATCCTATATTTTTTCTGTTAAACATGTTTGAATGACTCATCACTGTTGCTTCTGCAGGGAATTGTCAACAATGAAACTCTTGGATATTTCATAGGGAGAGTATATCTATTTCTTACTCATCTTGGTATTGACAAAGACCGGCTACGGTTTCGTCAACATCTTGCAAACGAAATGGCACATTATGCTGCAGACTGTTGGGATGCTGAAATTGAATGCTCTTATGGATGGATTGAGTGTGTTGGTATAGCTGATAGGTCTGCGTATGACTTGCGTGCTCACACGGTGAGGCTTACATAAAATAGCCACATACTGTTAATTTTTTATATTCTTCACCCCACCCACCTCCCAAGTCTTTTCATATGGTACTTCATCAGTTGCTTGGGGTTCCACATTCAGTGTTTTCTTCTTTTCAGTATCAATCTGTTAACTTATGGTTTGCCTAGCGTTTCATGCAACATGAGCATAATTTTTCTTAGTATACTATCCTACACTGAACTAAGTCACCCGTTGCAGGATAAAAGTGGTGTGCCTCTATTAGCCCATGAAAAGTTTCCAGAGCCCAGGGAAGTAGAGGTGTCTCTCTTTCTTTCAACCTGTGCACAAGAGATTGCTGTCTATAATCTAATCCTGAATAAAATACGTAAAACATGCTTTACTAGCTTAATGTGTTATCTCTATTTTCAGAAGCTTATTATAACTCCAGCTAAGAAGGAGTTAGGTCTTGCTTTTAAGGGTAACCAAAAGATGGTGGTTGAAGCACTGGAGGTACACAGCAGTATTGCATTAGTTTACTCGTTTATGCCCTTCATGTGAGGGTTAAATTAATAAGATTATTGTTTGCTTCTGTCACAAGGCTATGGGTGAAAAAGAAGCAATGGAAATGAAAGCAACTTTGGAGTCTAAGGGGGAGGCCGAATTTCATGTTTGCACCCTCGACAGGATTGTCACTATAAACAAGAATATGGTGTCCATCTCAAAGGAAATGAAGAAGGAACACCAGAGGGTTTTCACTCCATCAGTCATTGAACCATCTTTTGGTATTGGGAGGATAATATACTGCCTCTACGAGCATTCTTTCAACACAAGACCTAGCAGAGATGGTGATGAACAAATGAATTTTTTCAGCTTCCCTCCTATTGTAGCTCCTATAAAATGCACTGTGTTCCCATTGGTTCAGAATCAACAATATGAGGAAGTTGCCAGACAAATTGCTAGGTCGCTGACTGCCTATGGGATCTCATATAAGATCGATATAACAGGTATGCTTGGCCTCAAAAGTTATTCTAAGCACGAGCTTTGGCAACTTCTCGATTATGAATGCTAATTTCAAAATATGTCTTATAATTTCCCTTGAAAAGCTACCTGGGTCAAGGGTGTTTGAAGATTTATTCGCATCCCATTCATAGCCATTACATGTCACCTGTTTTCTGATTTTTCCAGTTCTGGAGGTGACTAACTTTTTCAGCTACTGACTAGGAGTATTATTTCCTTGTCCCTTTCTTGGACGGTGATAAGAAATATTAATATGTGGACATGACTTAAGATTCCTAAAAAGATATACTTTCTATTCATACATAGGTTAAGAAAATTCTAACATCGGCTCCAATAATGGGTTAAAGTTCATCGGGGAATCGCACCCAAGGGGTTGACCTAGAACGAAGCTAGAATGAACATCATGGGAGATTAGGATTTGAATCCAGCAGAGGCACAAAAAGGTAGGTGGTTTTGTCTCATCTCCCTAAGTTGTGGCAAACAAGGTTAGTAGATTCTTATACTGGAGGGAGGATGCGAATGCAGGTAACCGGTAGAATAGTCAAGGTGCACACAAGTTAGCCAGGAACACCATCGGTATCCCAAAAAAAAAAGGCGAAAATTAACTGGGAAATTAGCATATTTACTAAGTTTCACCTAACAACTGTTTGATGTTCATTAACATCAACCAGTTCAGGCTAATATTTTCCACATTTTTCAATTTTGTTTGCTCTCCAGACCCCACCTGTGGGATTACACTGGGTTTGTTGGTGGTGTTGTGATTTTGTTTGCTCTACCCTCAAAATATGACAGGTAACTTAATTTAGTGCACTGCCATGAAATTAATAGTCTTACTAAGGTTGGTGTTTAGACGCCTGACAACTGCTCGTTTGACGTTGTCCAAATGCAGAAACTTGAGTATTACTTCATCTTCCCTTTGAGTTACCATACACGGCAACTCCAATATCCTTGTGCACTTCTCCCATGCGGTACTGATCTCCATAGGATAAGTAGGTTTACTATTATCTGGACATGTTTGCACAGTTACACTATGATCATATTATATGCTAAAGTTTTCCTTGTATAGCAATAGAGGTTTTTTGAAAAGGTTGTATGCCAACAGAGCTTTTGACTGGTATGTGGTTCATGGCAAGTTACACCTTCTGTGGGCATATCAGGAGTGTCCATATTAACCATGAAAACCTGGCTTTGTCGTTGTGAAACAATGTGTATATTTTGTATTTGTTTTGATGAACTGCTGGTGCTTTAACTATTTGATATTTAGTTGCGGTCCTTGTGATTTTGTGTTGTAGGTACGTCAATAGGGAAAAGGTATGCAAGAACAGATGAACTTGGAGTTCCCTTTGCCATTACAGTGGATTCAACGACCTCTGTGACAATCCGTGAAAGGGACAGCAAGCAGCAGATTCGTGTGAATGTGGACGAAGTAGCATCTGTTATTAAGGAGGTAACTGATGGGCAGAGCACATGGGGTGATGTGTTGTGGAGATACCCTACTCATTCTTCTTGAGCCCCTGAATTGAGAATGTTTACTTAGTAGCCTGATTGGTTTGTTCGACATTGGCGAATTGCTTTACAATTATACATCGAAGTGACAGTAAATACTTGTGCAATGAGAATACTCGTACCATTTGGTCCCTTCATTCATTTTCCTTCTTTGTGGTCTATTCTTGTTCTCTTCTTTTGTCTCTGTGCATTACTAATTTATCTGTTTGGTAGGTTAGTATTTGGATTAACACTAATAGATATAAAGTTGACCAAACCATTATGTGTCAAATCTAATACGTGTGAACAGCTACAGAAGTTGCAGAAGTGATTGAAGGACACTGTTATGCAGAGTTTTTTCTTATCTAATTAAGCTGAAAAGATTACATAACCAGTAGAACAAAGTAGGAAGTTGATGTGGGTGCAAAGTCAGAAAAGATTACACTGAGTACTCAACTCTCAACTTAGAAATGCGGCAGATGATCACCAACACCAACACCACCAGAAACCGAGCTAGAAGCAGCAGCAGCAGCGTTGCTTCGTTCAGAGTGACAAAGCTGGCGGAGCTTGGTGGGAACATACCAAATGGCGAGTCGAGGATGTGCATTAAAGATGGTGTCGATATCCCAGCCTTGTCGAGCAGCTATGGCCACCAGGGGCTTGTAACATGCCTGTCTCCATGCCCCAACATTCTCTCCTCGCTCCTTGAAAGCTCTTCTTAGCGCATTGGAGGCCTCCTCATCAAGGCAATGAAGTGCGTAGCAATGCACGTAGTGTCGCATTTTTGGCTTGTTGATGTAGCTTGCCCCTGCTTTCTTCGCGTACCTGAACACCTGATTTGTTACCTGCAATTTCAAAACGATCAATCATTCAATGCCTGTCCATTTTAATTCCATGGAACAACATTACTGTAAGATGATTAATTTTTGCACCTTAACTATTCGAAAGCCAAAATACGTTAGTTTGATAATTGCTTCTCCTATTTTAATTGCCAAAAACTAACTTCAAATAGTTGATTTTTGATGGAGAATACTAGAGGATTGTTTAGAGTTAATGAACAACATATAGTGGAACAGTAACACTACAAGGTTATAGACAATTTCATAATTCCCAAACTAAAAAAATGTAAAAAATATTACGGCAAGCGTTTAAGAGTCGCTAGTTTAATTGTCCTTCAGAGACAAAGACCGGGACAAAAAGTACTATACAAGGTTGCTCTTGTCCTTTCATTCTATCAGTCTCACCTATGGCTGTCCAACGGGACTGGCCGTCCTGTCCCGTCCCAGCCCACTTAGTTCTAAGCGGGATGGGCCCATATTACACGGTATACGGGATGGGACGGGATGCCCATTTCATCCCGTCCTGCCTGTTCCGCATGAATTTGATTTATTTATAGAAATTATAGATAAGTTACAACGAAGCTATATAAGAGGCCTAGTTCAAACTGAACCCTTCCTAGAAGGTGGTTGCGTAGATTAGGTGCTCTTCAAAAGAATTGTATTTGTATGTGAAATTTGAAGGTTCTATTAATAAAATAGAACCTTATTTTTTTTTATGAATTCTCTTACACTCTTACTTAGTTATTTAATGGCTTGAAATTATATTAAATAAATTATTACTCTATTATAATTACTAAAATATTTTTCGTACAAGTCTTTTGTTTTAATATTTTATAATTCTTTACTTAGTTTCTTTATAATTTATTAAGTTTTAAGTTTATTAAATAAGTCAGAAAACTGACCGTTACAAACTTTAAAACTTAGTTATTGTCAAAAATCTATCCGTTGTCAAACTTAATGCTCAAATAATTAATTTTATTTTTAAAAAAAAAGGCCCACTTAGGACCCGTGAACCGTCCCGTCCCATCCTGTTTGTTAGCTGGATGGGATGGGCCTACCGTTTTGTTCCGTTTATCCCATTCCGTTTAGGCCCGTCCCTCCACCGCCCCAGCTAAATATCGTCCTGTCGCGTCCCGTTTATTTGGTCCAGTCCCGTTGGACAGCCATAGTCTCACCCAGCAGGAAAGGCCTCGGCCAAAAAAGGTAAGCGCCTAGCATAAGCTTAATTTGTTTAAATCAAGCTTTGGCTCCTAAAAACTAGTAATAAAAAATGAATAAGAAAAGAAAGCTTTATTCGTAATTCACAAACAAAAAAACGTTGAAGTGTTATCTCATACGTTGGTCAATGTGTAGAACTTCCATGAGGCAAGGACAAGCTTACAGGTGGAACCACTTGAGTAAAAGTACAAAAGGAGTAATGGGCCGAGGCTGAAATTCATTAAGCTTTATGGTTCAGCCCATCAATTCCGTACCTTAGCTGTCGAGTTCTCTTCCGGACAGCTAATGGTTACCTTGACCCAATTAACGAGGTCTTCTGAACCCACAGTTCTTCATTTTATGCCCAACCAACTACTACCTAGATTTTTATATATCCTTTCACAATTAAGAAAAAATGAGTATACTATACTATACTCAGCCCCAATTATTGAATAAAGCCAATATATTTTAGTAATTAAAGAGAAATATTTAAATAACAGTTGAATTTAAAAAAGTGAGACTTATACGACATTATAAGCGGGTTAAGAGCACAAGAGGAAGATATATAGTAGGAGGATTTTATTAGTCTGGTGAATTAAAATATCAATTAGATATTCTTTTAAATATACTTTACAAGTTAGAAAAACATAAAAATATTAGACGTATATCAGTTTCATAACTGAAAATATCTCGTCATGTCAAAAAACAGCGTAGTAAGAAATTGTATGACTATATGCCATAAAATAGAAGATGTGTGTTTATGCTAAGGAATCCAAACAACAAAACATGTGTCAATAAATTATATAATGGATAGGATTATTTTATCTCGTGAAATTAGATAATGTGCGCCAATTGTGAAGAAAAAAAATTAAGAAAATAAAGAGAAAGAGAGAAAAGAAGGTGACCTTAGTGGGGCATTTTTCACCACGTTCCTTGGCAATATTCTGAACTTGGATCAAGAAATCCCGACATTGCTCATAGAGGTGGAACAAGTAATCCAAGCCGTTCTTTTTCCCACGCGCCACCTCACCTGGCTCCGTCACGATAAATGGATGCTCCCTTTGCCTCTCGCTTATTCCTCCCCCGGCGTCGTTAATGTTCCAGTCGTCTTCTTGACCTTCCTCCGTTTCTTCATCCTCCTCTGCCGACGCTCCTCCCCTTCTCTCCCTCCCCGCCGCCACCACCTTCTTCCTCCTCCTTTGTTTCATTCTTCCTCCGCCAGCTGCCGCCACCACTTCCCATGTCGTCCCACCTCCGCCGCTTCCAACTGCTTCTCTCTCTTGCTGCTGCACTGGCTCCTCAGACAACCCTACTTCACCAATATATAATAGATATACACAAATTGAGAATAACGTTAATGGGTGCATACAAAATATATCTAATTGCTCCCTATGCCTCATTTTATGTGATAATAATTAGGAGAATGAGGTCAAATACTTAATTTTCATGTGCAATCGAATGTAATTTTTTTCTTTTTGAAATAAAATCATACATTTAAATTTGAGTAAAAATCACTATAAGTAAGAATAGTTAACAATTCAAAAATATCTATAAAGAGTTCGAGAAGATTGCATTAAAGAAATTATTTAACTCTCAAAGTAGGGTAATAGTGTCGTCATATAAAAATAAACTAGAGATGGTCAAATGTGGAATATGAAACAATCACCTTACTACCTTATAGTTGCTTGATTGCATGCATCGGTAATGATAAAGTATTTTCCTATAACTAGGCTCGTGGTTCGGGTTCAATATAACAGTGGTTCCACAAACATCATTCTATTTCCAAAAAGTTATGCATGTTATTTATCTACTAGAAATACGTAGCAATTCAACTCAAGGTTCGTTAACTAGCTACTTAAACATTTAAATACCAACTACGTGGAATTTGGTAGTAGAAATCACTCGAACTGGTTATGTACTCGTATATCCAAGTGCAAATATATACTCTAGGAGTTTTCAAGTTCAAAGAAAACAACCTTCTTGTGAGAGAGCATCAAGGGCATTAGTTCCACCATCAGACAGAAGGTGGCCGCGCCGCCGCAGTTCTTCCTCCTCAAGCCTCCGCCGTTCCGCCCTGATTGCAGCTTTGATACCGTACCTTTCTCCGACGAGTAGTTCCCATCTGAAAATCTGTGAAAGGCTATTCATCATATCATCAAGTTCCTCATCTTTCATGTCCAATAGAGTGTTCACCGTAAAACCTAGCTCCGCTATTTTTGCAGCAGTGTAATAACGTATACCGTAAGCTTGAAACAACTCCTCTAGTCCTCCTAACTCTCTTGTCCTGATGGAATAAGCCGCCGACAGAGGCTGCGGCGGTGGCAGAGCTGGAAGTGGAGGAGGAGGCGCCACCGCCGCTTCCAACAGCCGGGTTGTCGGTGGCATAGCACCTCTAGGGTCCCACTTGAACAAACTCGCTGAGAAAGCCTCTGGGTCCATATGCTATATAACAAAGCACACACTTGGGTTAAATGGAATGAAAAGGTTAAAAACTGTTGCTACATATAAGAGTTTACCTTCTGACAGCGTAAAAAAAAATGTATATCAGTTATTTATTACTTAGGTAATTACACAAGTTACTACACTAAATCTGTTTATAAGTATTACCAATTGATAATTTGGTTAAAATTTAAAATTCACAACTAAATCAGCTGATATATAGTGTAATTTTTTTAGCACTATCATTGCGTAAGCGTTTAAATTATTTAACCCGGTAATTAAAATAATTATACACTATAATGTTATTGAAGGGGAGCCTTGGAGAACGGTAAAGTTGTCTTCGTGACCTATAGGTTACGGGTTCGTTCCATTGAAATAATCACTAATACTTGCATTATGCATGGTAGGCTGTATACATTACACCCCTTAGAGTGCTGCCCTTCCCCGAATCCTGCGTGAACGCGAAATGCCCAGTGCACCAAACTGTCCTTTTACTATAATGTCATTCACAAAATATCATCAAGTAATCTTCTTTAGTGAGATTTGTAATCTTAAAAAGTAGTGTACCTAGTATAACGTATAAAAGTAATAACCTGATAGTGTTACAGTTTTTATATTGCCGGGTGTATATGATTCAATCAAAATCTATAAATAAATATTTCCATGTAGTACGTTTTTTTAATTCTTAACTTGAAAGTATTCTGTATTTTTCTGGGATTGCATCAGAGATAACTGAATACCAATGTGCTTTTCTGCTTTTGCATACCGAGGAACGTACGATAGAGGAGTGTTGCAAGGGACTAAGAATTGTTTGTTTTTTTCTCAAGAGGGACTATCCTAGTTCCAATCAGACTAGATATAGGCTTTAGGGGATTGAGAACGAACTAGTCAGAGAAACACGGCGAGTATCTAGTTTTCAACTCTTTCAGGACTTTATGAAACCATTTTGGACGACTTTTCGGACTTTACTCATTTTAGAAAGTTGGTCTAGTTATGGTTATTTAACTTATATGTAGTTACAGCAAAAAGAATTTTCACACCCACTAGCTTGTATGATGCTTATCTTTTTAAGGTTTATCTTTTAAAATTGACTTGACGATAATTTAAACTTTCATTTGCACTCTTATTATATAAAAGTTAACTCATGACGCGGCACGTGTTTATATACATATACAATATATACATATAAAATAAGAGTATATATATATATATATATATATATATATATATATATATATATATATATATATATATATATATATATATGTCCACAAAAAGTTTGGTATTTAACTTTCAAATTTTTTAACTAATATGTATTGTTTTTCAACAATTAAATTAATTATTTGATCTATCACGTTCTCCTGGGTAAAGGTAAATTTCCTGTTTGACTTTTCTTAGGTCAGACTGATTTTCTTTTTGGTGAATACCTCAATATGATATACTAGGTCCTTTTGACTTATGTCAATAACCACTCATGCAATTAATTTTGCTTATGAAATAGATTTCTGGTTAAAAATTGTCATTAATTCTCGCAATATAGAAGTGTATACAGTAGAAATCGGGGCTATCCGATTTCATTCTTTGGTCGAGATAGGAATGTCACGTCGAAAAACGAGGACGTCGAGTCATCCCGAGGTCGACCTCGATTGCAGACAGAAGGAGGCAGACTTCGAGTGACACCGGTGTGGCTTGATAACGAAAAAGGCGAGATTTCCGCGATTGGTCGAGAATCGTAGCGTGAATTTCGGAATGAATTCATCTTCGACGGTTAATCAGTTGTCAAATATGATTTTCTACTATAATTAGAAGTGTACCTTGTTTAGAACTCCTCTATTATATAAAGAGGGATCCCTTTCATTTGTAAGCATCATTATTCACTGATAAGAACATATACACTCATTATTTTCTTGCTATTTCGCCTACTGTTCATCAGAGATGCTTTATCATTTGCTATTCCTATTATCATACCTCGAGACTACCACAAGTCGAGGTCGAAATTTGGCTAGCATATTTGTTTGATTTATTTTACTCTCTAATTTATCTATTTAATTCCTTATTTATCAATTGGTACTGGATTGAATCACATATCCTTAAAACCACAATATAAGTTTAATATTTACTCGAATGTTAGGGTAAACAGTTTGGCGCCCACCATGGGGCTAAGAATAATAGTGATTGTTCGGTGTTGATTCCGATAACACACATTATTTCACGCTTGTTCTTGTCAAGTATTTTTGCTCTCAGGTCAAAACATGTCAAACTCATTAAACGCACCCACACATGGTGATGATGGTGTCGGGTTTCATGGGGAAAACGATAATGTAACTGCTCCAGGAGCCGGGGTGCCACCGGCTAATCTCGGGGGAGCACCGATTGCTGATCCGGTCGATGTCAGTTTGCACGTTGCTCTAAATACGGACCTAGGCGCGGACCCCGAAGGGAGTGTACGTAGGGAAGGCCGATCTGGTGAATAAGGTACATAGGGCAGAGGAGACAGAGGATTTAGTCTCCATGTGATATTCGAGATGCTACAAGCTCAACAAGACGCCATTGCGCAGTTGCAAAATCAACATGGGACTCCAAGTGGGATCGAGCCAGAAATCACTGGCCGTACCGAGCCAGTGCGAAAAAGGTTGATTGGTAATGAATCGGGGACTGATCCAGCAATAATGAAAATGCTCGAGGAGCTCACCAAAAGAATTGAGTCAGGAGAGAAGAAAATTGAAGCTAATGACAAAAAAAGTGAAAACATACAACTCCCGAGTTGATTAGATACCGGGGGGCACCCCCGATCCTAAAGGTTTGGATTCTAAAAGTTCGTGCAGAAGCCTTTTCCTCAAAGTGCGGCTCCGAATCCCATTCCTAAGAAGTTCCGTATGCTGGGCATACCTAAGTACAACGGGACCACCGATCCTAATGGACACATCACTTCGTATACGTGCGGAATAAAGGAAAATGACTTAGAAGATGATGAAATCGAATCTGTGCTGTTGAAAAAGTTTGGAGAAACCCTTTCGAAGGGAGCAATGATTTGGTATCACAATCTGCCACCAAATTCCATTGACTCATTGCCATATTAGCAGATTCTTTCGTAAAGGCACACACCGGGGCCATAAAGGTCGCAACAAGAAAATCAGATCTTTTCAAGATAAGACAAAGGGATAACGAAACGCTGAGGCAGTTCGTATTTTGATTTCAAATGGAACACATGGAGTTGCCACCGGTCACAGATGATTGGGCTGTTCAAGCTTTTACCCAAGGGTAGCGGAGTTCGATAGCATCACGTCAGTTGAAACAAAATTTGATCGAGTATCCAGCTGTAACTTGGGCAGATGTGCATAATCGATACCAATCGAAGATCAAGGTCGAGGATGACCAATTAGGAGCCCCTTCCGGTTCAGTACATCCAAACATGTCGGCAGTTAAAACCCATAGGGACGTCGACGGGGAGCCAAGGTCAAATAGAGAACGATATCAACCATATACCGCTGATCGAAGGAACAATGGTTCAGGATGAAATTCCGTCCGGAATGATCGAAGAAGTGATCGAGGACAGAATTCTCGGGGACTTATGAGAAAAAGTGGTTTAGATAAGCATGCTCATCCCACAGAGGCACCTCAGTTGTCGGAATATAACTTTAGCATCGACGAATCGTGCATTGTATCGGCAATCGGAAGGATCAAAGACACTAGGTCGCCCAGACCCATAAAGACCGATCCTTCCCAAAGAAATCCAAATTTGATGTGCAAGTATCATGGAACGCATGGTCATAAGACCGAGGATTGTAGGCAATTAAGGGAGGAGGTAGCCCGTCTATTCAATGAGGGCCACCTTCGAGAGTTACTCAGTGATCGAGCCAAGAATAATTTTAGAGAAAGGGACGCTAATATGAAAAATGAACAGGAAGAACCCCAACATGTCATTCATATGATCGTCGGCAGGGTCGGCATTCCACAGGGACCCATATTCAAACGCACTAAGGTATCAATCACCAGGGAAAAACGAACGCGAAACTATGTGCCCGAAGGTTCCTTATCATTCAACGACGAAGAAGTAGAAGGCATTTCTCAGCCACACAACGACGCTCTGGTAATTTCTATCTTATTAAATAAAGTTCAAGTTAAGCGTGTTTTAGTGGATCCAGGTAGCTCGACGAATATCATCCGATCGAGGGTCGTGGAGCAGCTCGGCCTACAAGATCAAATCGTGCCCGCAGCTCGGGTCTTAAACGGCTTCAATAGGGCCAGTGAAACAACTAAAGGGGAGATTATTTTACCGGTGAATGTGGCTGGAACCATTCAAGATACCAAATTCCACGTGATCGAGGGCGACATGAGATACAATGCCCTACTCGGAAGGCCTTGGATCCACAATATGAGGGCAGTCCCTTCGACTCTCCACCAAATGATGAAATTCCCGACGTCAGACGGTGTAAAAATAGTATATGGGGAGCAGCATGCCACAAAGAAAATATTTGCGGTTGATGAGGTAACACCGATATTGACATTATCAACCTCGAAAAGTTCGAGCATCAAAGGTAAACTGGAAGCCAAATAGCAATCACAGCCACCAGTCTCGACCGAATCGGGGAAGAAGGAAACAGAAGAAGAAGAAGAGGATTTTCTAACCCCTCAAACTTTTATTGTTCCCGAAGATTTTGACGCCACCAAATCAACGGTCGAAGAGCTGGAACTGGTTATATTGATCGAGTATCTTCCCGAGTGGAAGGTATACCTAGCTAGGAACGGGAATGACCCCCGAACTCGGGAAAAAGCTTATTCAATTTCTTATTGATAACATAGATTGTTTTGCTTGGTCCCATTTAGACATGACATGGATCCCACCAGAGATAACGACGCGTCGACTAAGCCTTGACCCTAGGTTCAAACCGGTGAAGCAAAAGAGAAGACCCTGTTGATACCCAATTTTTCCCCAAAATATTTTTAAGATATTTATATATACCTTCAAAATCATGCATTAAAAACAATTGGTATTTTTCCATAATTTTCCTATATTTTATTAATTTATCCAGCATTTTATTTTCAATAAATAATTACAGAATTGCATCACAAGTGATTTCAAAAGCATTTTTTGATTTAATTTATTACTTATGGTCATATTTAAACCAAGATATTTCATAATTAGCCAAATTGGCATTGTTTGTCCACAATTGCAATAACATTGCAATTATAGCCCAAGCATATACTTTTGTACTATTTTTACCAAGACAAAGTTATTTGTATTTTTAAAATACAAAATAAACGTTTTTATTTTCCATGCATGAAATTCATTTTTGTGATTATTAGCTATTTTTACAAATTATTTTAATTAATTTAATTGGGTATTTAACAAATAGCCAATTTCATTTCAATTCTAGCCTAAATTGAACCAGCCCCAAACCTAATTAAAAAGAGCCCAAACCCCAGGCCCAATCCATCAAACTACCCGACCCAATCCCTGGTCCAATCTGGACCGTTGATCAATTATAATCAACGGTCCAGATCCCCTCTTACCATAATTAACTCTAAAGTCTACCCCCACAAACCCTCATTCTCTCATCGCTCTCCGTCGTTACGTCTCTCACCTCTCTCAAGACTCTCTCTGCTAAACCTAAGCTCCTACTCGCCGGCTGTTGGCTCGCTGGTATCAATGGTGGTTCCACCACCACCCCTAGCCTCCATGGCTCCCTTACATGCCGAATCCTTGCTACTTTGAGGTCCTCAAGGGGACCAGAGACTATTCAACTCACACCCACGGCCTTTTCATGCCGTTCTCAGGCTACGCTTGGCCGTCCGCGTAAGATCTTTATATTTTTCGACTAGATCCATGGCTTTTAAGCCGGAATCTCTTTATCTCTGGGTTATCTCTTTCTGAAACCCTAACTCATCTCTTAACTCTTCAGATCTACCATAGATTTGAGTATATTTTGAGTTATTCTTGCTGTTTTCCATGATAATCTCTTCGATTTTTCAAAAACACCTCTTCTTCTTCAAAACTAGGGTTTTGTAACCCCTTTTTAGAACGCTTTTTCATCTGATTTTGGAATTAATATATGATTTTTACTATGTTTAAATGGTTTATTCATGTTTTCCTTTTACCTGATTCATTATGTTTAGAACCCTAATTCTTGATCTTAATCCTGGGTTCTGAGAACTGTCCTTGCTTATTTGTTCGCATGTCTGTTATTGATGAATATGTTCTACCTGTCTATGATTTTTACCCTATTACGCTCATTAGGGTTTCTGATTTTGCTTATTCCGCCTATACCATGTTTATTCTATTTATTGACATAAAGTTGTGTTAATTCCTCTAATTAGTACTATTTTTGCTAGTTGGATTCCTGACTTTATGTGATTTTTACTTTACTATGCTTATTAGGGTTTCTGATTTTATTCCTCCTTGCCTATGCTATGATTATTTCGTGTATTTTACAGCAATTTGTGTTATTTCCCTAAATCATTACTACTCATTTTTGAATCCCTAAACATTAGTAGTGTTACTTACTACTGTTCTAAGTTAGCCGGCTGCAAGCCAAGGCTAATCATTGTGCTCTCCTATTTTTCACTTTGTGTCTACTATCTCTTTACTGGTATGTCCTGACTTCAATTCAAAGTTTCAAAAACAACATGTTTCTTTTATTACTTCAATTCATCTTGTTTCTAGTCTGTTTTCATTTATGGTTTTGTTGTTCAACTTGCAACTAATATGTTTACTTCATCACTTCATCAGCATGCTTCTGAATGTGGCCCCTCCCTTAGACTCAGTATGTTTATGAAATGTTATCCCCCTCCTAGTATACCCCAATGTGACTCTTCCTTACTAATGTTTCTGTGCAAAGCAGTTGGCTATCCTTAAGTAACCTGATTTTATATTAATTCTGAAGTACCTTAACCCTTTAGCATGTTGCTGATTCTGTAGTTAAGTTCTCCTGTAACTATGTGTTTACCTATGTGACCTATGTGTCCCCAAATCTCATTACTGTCAGCACGTGATTTTTGCCTCGCTTGAATTATTCCTATAGAATTCATAAAATTAGGATTTTTCTTTTATTATTTGAATTTTAGGATATTAATTTGGTGTTTGTTTGCATTTTTGTGTGCATTATTATTTGATATAAGTCAAAAAATACAAAATAGCATACTTGCATTTAGGACATCATTTTAACATTTTTATTAGTTAATTAACATTACAAAAATAAGAGAAAATAATTAAAAATAGTCCTTTGCATTGTTTTACTTTTAATTTTGATTGTTCCTTAAGTTTTCTTTTTAAACTAGGATTTGTTTAATTTTTAAAAATTAGTTAGTTCAATTTTAGAGTTAAATCAGGTCTTGTCGATTTTAATTTTGTATTCAATAAAATCTAAAAATCTAAAAATTGAATAAGAAAAGGAAGAAAGAAAAACAAATAAAAGAAATTGAAAAAAGAGAAGAATTAAAAGGGAGTGCAAAATCAGGCTGGCCAATTTTGGGCCAATTCTTGATCCCAGCCCAAATATTCCCCAAATCCACTTCAAAATCAGGCCCAAATCACAGTCCAGTCCGGTTCAGCCCCCACAAACCCAAGCGACGTCGTTTCGGGGGATCCAATCAGGACCGTCGAGGTTATCTAATCCAACGGTCCTGAAGTCCCCATCTTTTAACATATAACTGTCCAAACGCGTACCCCCCCCCCCCCC
>NC_031990.1:72430809-72444825 GCF_001879085.1 Nicotiana attenuata
CCGTCTCAGAACATCTTCCACACACAAACTATCAACCTCACCGTCTTCCGCCGCAAACCGCCACCGAAAATCGCCCCACGGCGGCGGCGAAGCTCCAACAGCCCCCAAAATTACACCATAGCCTCGTCTCCTTCTCCTCATCATGGATCCATGACTGGTTTCTTTCAAATCCCAACCAAAACCCTCGAATCCGTGAAACCCTAGCCGCCGCCTCCGCCGTGTGCGGCGGCGCCATCCCCAATCCCAACCAAATATACACCGTAGGCTCACCTCCACCCCCACATCATGAATCCACACCCCTCTCTCTTTAAATGTTTCCCAAACTTCTCGAATATCGAATCTAAAATTCGAAACCTGAGCGAGCATGGTTTCTTCTCCATTTCTCCACGAGTTTTAGGAACAATTTCACCACGAGCTGATATTATTTGACTGTTCTTGACAAGAATGGTTGATTGATATCATCTCGTGGTAAAAATTGGGAAGGCAGTCGTGTTCAGGTTCAAAATTGGTAAGTTTTCTAGTTTTGTTTTTTGTTTCATTTGATATTTGAATTTTCTTCTATTAAAACTAGTTTTAAACACAGTTTTTCTGTTTCTTTTTAGTTCATTCATGCCTATTTTTCATGATATGCCTTGATTTTGTTTGCTCAGTTTTAGATATTTTTGTTTAAGTTTTTGGTGTTTTTCCTTCTTTTTGATCATACAGATTGTTATAGTATAGCCGTTTCTGTTTTATTGATTGTTTCTTCTTTCTGTTTGATTGATAATTACCAGTAGTAGTCTTTAATTCTGAGTTTAGTCATTAATTCTAGCTTGAAATATATTTAGTTGGATTGTTAGTTCGATTTTGGGGGTCTGGTTTACAATTGGGCTTTTGTTTGGTTATAGCTGAATGATTTTTAGATTTGTTAATTAACCATGACCTAGTTAAAAAGGCTAGGTTAGTTTTGACCTATGTTGGTAATTTTAGGGGGCAATTCAGGGGCAGTATAGGTTTTCTAATTAGGGAATCTTTTAATAACTGAACATGGAACTCCTAGGACCTTCTAGATGGAGTTCTAACTTGAAATTTAGGAAAATGGGTGTAGTAACTTGACTAGCAAGCCAATAAATAAGGGGCTGACTAGCAAAAAATTGAATAAAAGAGGGACTTAAGGGGGTAAAGCAGAGATCTGAAAGTGCCCCCAACTTTTGCCTATAAAAGGCAGTCTCTACTGCCTTAGTTCACAAGTTTAGAGATCTAAAAAATACACACAAGTTGGAGAGTCTGAAAATTTGAATTTCAAAATTCAAAACAGAAGTTTGAAAGCTGAGAGTAAAAAATTTCATTCTAGATCTTAAATTTCGAAAAAAAAAAACTCAAAAAAAAAAATAGCAAAAACTCCAAAAATACTATTCCATTGAAGTTTTCTTAGGTTAAGTTTAGATCAAATTCTCAGTTCATAGAAGGTCAAAAATGGTTTGAGTGTTTCCAGATCTCGTTGGTTCAAGTTCAGAAGAATTCCGGGTTGATTTCGAGTTTGTTTGGCTCAGTCTGAGCTGTTTTCAGTGGTTTACTGGTGTTTATCCTTCTGCAAATCATTCCTGGTTGCTGTGACACTGTTTTGGGTCGAAGGTGATCATGTTGCTATTGGTTTAACTGCTGCTCGTTACTGCTTGCTGATTCTTCCTTCTTCTTATTGTGTTTTAACTTCCAGGTACACTCCCTGAATCCGTTTCAATGTAGATCTCAAGTTGAAAAATGAAATGAAGTTGGCGCATGATTTTTTTTGTTGTAAATTCTGACTGTTTTATGGCCTTATTGTTTTTTATTGCAATTAATCTGGATTGTAATGGACTGTTTGGACTGTTAGACTTTGATTATTCATTAGCCTTAGTATAGTTTAGTTTTTGTGTTAGTTTAACTTTTAAAATTAGAAAATAGCATGAACTTGAAGCTGATTCTGAGATCATAGATCTTCATTTCTAACCAATGGCTGGGCATCCGTTTTCGAGAAGTGGGCCCGGGGCTCGGGTTTTGCTAGTTTCGAGATTTTTGCTATATTTTGATTGTTTTCGATTGGGTATTGTTCCCTTGGCATATTGTGATGTATTCGCTCTGATGTTGGATAGATTCGACGCGCGTGGAGGCCGATTTGAGGGGCAAAGGCGTCGCGAGCTAGAGATTTCACCGGTTCGAGGTGAGTAATGATTGTAAATGATAGTCTGAGGGTTTGAAACCCCGGATTTGCACATCATAGTGTTGTATTGAGGTGACTTGCACTCCGGATAGCGAGCGTGGGGTAGAGCACCTTTGGGGATTGTGACTTGGTCCGTCCCGATTGATGAAATTACTACTTATTTGACTGAAACTACTTGTTATCATCATAATGTGGGCTGATTGCCATGTTTGGGCTTCGTGCCAACTATGTGAATCCTTCAGGGATTGATATCACTGTTTTCGCATTACTTTGCATATTACTTGATCTCGGTCCAGGGTTTTAATACTGTTTTGCAAACTCAGCCATTTTTCTAAGATTTGAAAACTTAAACAATATTTTATTGACGTTTTGAGCTGAGAACTATTATTTTAATATTGCCCAAGTGACTTGTGTGCATTTCTGGACTGAGCATGGATCGGGCTGCGCGCCGCAGCAATGTTATAGTGATTTCTTGAAATATGGATGGCTCGGGCTGCGCGCCGCAGTGGTATAGTATTGATATTGAGGCCGAAGGCCTGGTTGGTGCCACGAGATAGCTTGATTATTTGTGCTTGGGCTGTAGGAGCCCCTCCGGAGTCTGTACACACCCCAGTGAGCACCGTCGACGTTAAATATATGGATGGCTCGGGCTGCACGCCGCAGTGGGTACCGGTGTGTACCGTCATATGCATTGCATTACACTCATGCATTTGTTCCTATTTGTATTATTTGTCATGACATTCCAGCACTCGCATTTCATTGGCTTCTATGCTACTTCTCGTACTGCTTACCTGGTACCCTGGTGTTATTTGTTAATGGAGTGCTGTGCCTGAGGGGCTGACTTTTGTGCTGACTTGCACTATCTGTTTCGCATTCATTTGCTTAACTGTTGGAAAGAGATATTTTCAAAAGAGGTGTTAAACTGAGTCCAGATATTTCTAAAGATTTTCACGGTTTCACTGTTTTTCTCAAAGGGTTACACTGTTCTATATAGCATGATGACTTGCTTTACGTGGTTTCTTGCTGCAGAGTTATTATTTACCTTTATTACTCACTGAGTTGGAGTACTCACTTTACTCCCTGCACCTCACGTGCAGATGCAGGTATTTGTTTACCTGGTAGCGGGTTTGAGCTGGTTGAGGATTTTGCTATCGTAGCTGAGCAAGGTGACCGCCAGCGTTCGCGGCACCGGATTTCTTCTTTTTAATTCTAAATTTTAATCCATGTATTACAGGCCTTGTAGATGTATTAAAAATCCTTCTAGATGCTCGTGGCTTGTGACACCCCGGTCGGGCTGTGTCGGGGCGGTTCCCTATTTTTATCACTTTTCTTCTGCACATATGATAGTTTTATTAATGTTTTAGACTTATTCATGCTAAGTAAGTATTAAAGAGGTATTGATGTTCTGTTGGCTGGCCTTGTCTTCACGAGAGGCGCCATCACGACCGGGTTTGGGAATTGGGTCATGACAGCAAGTCTCAAGAGTGATCACATAAGGCCTAAGCATGATTTCTAACATGAAGTACAGTCAATTTCCATGAAAACATAAGGAACATGTATTAAATAGTAGGCCAATTGATGCCACAGTCTAACGGGACGGACTAAGTCACAATCCCTACAGTGCACACCCATACGCCCATCACCTAGCATGTATGTCACCTCCAAAATAGTCATACGACGCAGTGCCCGGGGTTTCATACCCTCAGGACCAGATTTATAACCGTTACTTACCTCAAACCGAGCAAAATCCTACTCTGCGATGCCTTTGCTTCTGGAATCGGCTTCCAAACGTCCCAAATCTAATCAAAAGCAATACAATGTAATCAATATAGACCATGGAGTCAATTCCACACGAAAAACTATCAGTTTAGACCAAAATCCCAAAATTCACCCAAACCCGGCCCCCGGGCCCACGTCTCGGAATCTGACAAAAATCATAAAACTAGAAAGCCCCTTCACTTACGAGTCCATACATACAATATTTATCAAAATCCGACTCCATTTGATCCCTCAAATCCTCAATCAAACTCTCCAAAATCCCAAGCCCTAAACCCTCATGTTTACCCTTAATCACAACTAATTACATGATTAAACCATGGGAAATTACCATAAACACGAGTATTAGGGCTCAAATTACTCACCTCAATGAAAGCCCCCTTGAATCCCTCTTCAAATTGCTCCCAAAAGCTCCAAATCTTGATTAAAATGGTGGAAGATAACCCAAAATCCGCGAAGTCCCCCTTTTATACATTCTACCCAGCACTTCCGCATCTGCGTTCCTCATGTCGCTTCTGCGGCGCCGCACCTGCGGAAAATCCATCGCAGGTGCGGTTCTCACTTAAATCTCAAAACCCGCTTCTGCGGTCCAATCCTAGCATCTGTGGTCTCACAGGTGTGGTCCACTATTTGCACCTGCGGCTCCTGCCCTCCTCAACTATGGCCGTTTTTGCGGCTGCCCTTCCGCTTCTGCGGTCCCTACTCCGCAGGTGCGGTTATGACAGCTGAGTGAAATCTTCAGCATTCCTTAAATTCCATCCTTGTTCCGTCAACTACCCGAAATCAATCCGAGGCTCTCGGGACTCTACCAAACATACCAACAAGTCACATATCAATATACGAACATAGTTGAACCTTCAAAACACTCAAAACAACATCAAAACACCAAATTACCCTCGGATTCAAGCCTAAGAATCCCTAAACTTCCAAATTTCGCAAATGATGCCGAAACATACCAAACCTCGTCCGAATGACCTGAAATTTTTCACACACGTCACAAGTGACACTACGGACCTACTCCAACTTCCGAAATTCCATTCCGACCCCGATATCAAAATTTTCACTGCCTATCGAGAATCGCCAAATTTCCAATTTCGCCAATTCAAGCCTAATTATACCGCGGACCTCAAAATCACATTCCTGACACGCTCCCGAGTCCAAAATCACCTTACGAAGCTAATCGAATCATCAGAATTCACATCCGTGATCGTTTACACATAAGTCAACAGCCAGTAGACTTTTCCAACTTAAACTTCTAAATAGGAGACTAAGTGTCTCATTCCACACCGAAACCACTCCGAACCCGAACCAACCAACACGGTACGATGAAATACAGCTGAAGAACACATAAAGAAACAGAAATGGGGAAAACAGGGCTATAACTCATGAAATGACCGGCCGGGTCGTTACAGGCTCGCATCTGCGGCCATCGCACCTGCGCAAACCAGCCGCAGGTGTGGCCATACCAGAACTAGAAATCTTCAGCATTGCAACATGAAATGAAAATGATCCGCACCTCGTCCGAAGCTCACCCGAGCCACTCAGGACCCCGAACAAATATATCAACAAGTCCCATAACATAACACAGACCTACTCGAGGCCTCAAAACACACATAACAACATCGAAACGACGAATCACACCTCAACTCGAAATCATTGAACTTTAAAACTTCAACTTCCACAACTGATGTCGAAACCTAACAAATCACGTCCGATTGACCTCAAATTATGCATATAAGTCACATTTGACATTACGGACCTGCTCCAACTTTCAGAAACAAAATCCGACACTGATATCAAAAATTGCCTAAGAATCCCTAAACTTCCAAATTTCGCAAATGATGCCGAAACATACCAAACCTCGTCCGAATGACCTGAAATTTTTCACACACGTCACAAGTGACACTACGGACCTACTCCAACTTCCGAAATTTCATTCCGACTCCGATATCAAAATTTTCACTGCCGATCGAGAATCGCCAAATTTCCAATTTCGCCAATTCAAGCCTAATTATACCGCGGACCTCAAAATCACATTCCTGACACGCTCCCAAGTCCAAAATCACCTTACGAAGCTAACAGAATCATCAGAATTCACATCCGTGATCGTTTACACATAAGTCAACAGCCAGTAGACTTTTCCAACTTAAACTTCTAAATAGGAGACTAAGTGTCTCATTCCACACCGAAACCACTCCGAACCCGAACCAACCAACACGGTACGATGAAATACAGCTGAAGAACACATAAAGAAACAGAAATGGGGAAAACAGGGCTATAACTCATGAAATGACCGGCCGGGTCGTTACAGGCTCGCATCTGCGGCCATCGCACCTGCGCAAACCAGCCGCAGGTGTGGCCATACCAGAACTAGAAATCTTCAGCATTGCAACATGAAATGAAAATGATCCGCACCTCGTCCGAAGCTCACCCGAGCCACTCAGGACCCCGAACAAATATATCAACAAGTCCCATAACATAACACAGACCTACTCGAGGCCTCAAAACACACATAACAACATCGAAACGACGAATCACACCTCAACTCGAAATCATTGAACTTTAAAACTTCTACTTCCACAACTGATGTCGAAACCTAACAAATCACGTCCGATTGACCTCAAATTATGCATATAAGTCACATTTGACATTACGGACCTGCTCCAACTTTCAGAAACGAAATCCGACACTGATATCAAAAATTGCACTCCTGGTCAAACTTTCCAAAATTTCAACTTTTGCCATTTCAAGCCAAATTCCGTTACGGACCTCCAAATCACAATATGGACGCACTCCTAAGTCCAAAATCACCCAACAGAGCAAACGGAACCATCAGAAATCCGATCCGAGGTCAAGTACTAAAAAGTCAAACTTGGTCAAACCCTTCAAATTTAAAGCTTCTAGCTGAGAATCATTCTTCCAAATCAACTCAGAATAACCTGAAAATCAAAACCGACAGTCAACATAAGTCATAATTCATCATACGGAGCTACTCATGCCCTCAAACAGCCGAGCGAAGTGCAAATTCTCAAAACGACCGGTCGGGTCGTTAGAGACCGCGATCGCGAAAATACCTTTAATTATGAGCAAAAATCATCCATGAGATCCTCCTCCAGTTCCACGGTCTTCTACTGTGTGACCCGAATAATGTCCGGAATTAGCGAGATTCGTGTGGGCGAATTTTCTCCATGGAAAATGTGTAATAAAACCCTTAGCCTCCTTATGGAATAAGACCTCTTTAAATAGCCACAGGTTTTAGGATTTAAAACTTTTTTCTAAACCTGTTGGATCTTTCTTTTCCATCAAGAAACGAGATTCCATTTAATTCCTAATTAATCAGGCACAACAAGGACCACATAATTTAATTAATGAGGCTTCCTATTATGGACTTAATTTGAAATATACGAACTAATACTACCATAATAAATTACGAATTATTCCACTAAACATTCGTAATTGCACTCCTTATTCAATTTCGAAATTCATCCATTAAATCTTATTTAACTACCCATGTTAGGATCCAGATACTAATCAATTAAATTAAACTGAGAATTTAATTTAATGATTATTTTCTTTAGACATTCGCTTAAATTATTTCATGTGTCGGATACAAAATCTACCGGCCGGATTTATACATAAAAACTTATAAGCTTTCATAAAGGTGTTTCATCAATCTCTAAACCGAGACATGGATTTCATCAACTAACGATTACTTCGTCAACGTACATTATTATTGTCCAATTTACCAGGCATATTGACCCACGAAAGAATCTCGCCGTTTAATAAATCAAAACAATAATAATATGCACAACTAATAATAATTATATTAAGATTAAGAGTATAAGTACATTTAATGGCTAGAGAATTTATTTTATTAAGTCAGTATAATATACTTATCTCTACTTGGTCCGTTCAATACATACAAAATGTACTAACACAAGAAATTGGAATTAAACCATTCCCATAATCAAGATAAATTATATTTAATCTTGTGCTACAATCATCCATGATGGTTTGTCCAATTCCATCATTAGATTGTGAACTCAAACTTTATACTTATAAGAACCGATGATTTAATCTTCCGTGTATAAGCTAAACTCTTATACACTAAATCATCTACTGTATAATCAAATGACACACACTAATATATGATCTATTTACAACTTTATTAAATTAAAACTGAATAAATAATTATTACATAATAAATACTATATCTAAACCAAACTCATAGTTAATAATATATATCCTAACAATCTCCCATTTAGACTTTTAACCATAACAATTATTAGAATATACTATATTCAAATGCATGGTTAATAGAATATATCCCAACATGCATAACAACAATGAATATAATTTGAACATGGAATTCAAATAACTCTTTCATGATTTATGATAGTCCACGTATTAAACCATTAGCTATACTGAAACCAAACTTACATAGAAATATTCGTCAATAAAACCCCCGCACAATACTGATTCACAAAGAACTAGCCTTTTTCTGGTGGCGTATAATATACTTTCGTAAATTAAAATTGATATGCCGCAATAGCAGCACAAGTAAACCCTTGTTTTAAACTAACACAAAAAAGGCAATCTTTTCTGGTAGTAGACATTATCCACAAAAGCAGCAATTACCAGTAACCTTTGCTTAATTACCCTTTTAAACAATATTTTATATACCTCAATAAATCCACATGACATAGGCATTGATGCCAATTGTTAGAATCAAATTACTTTAAAGATGAAATCCTTCATCTTTTACCCATGAACTATTATTTCAAATCATCAAGAATAAAAACCAGATGCAGAAGCGTACCTGAATCCATGAACGCCATACAGAAAACTGGATTTTTCGGTCTACAGTCTTCCAAACCAAGACGTAAGCTGTTCTATTCTTCCAGCAATGAGATGTTTGAAAAAAAAACCTACGTCTGATTTGGGGACCATAACCTATTTAATAGGTTCACAAGTTTATGTATTTCTAATTTAACCCATCATTAAACTAGAAATAACATCCGAGTATCTACACATAAGACCCCATACTTTATAAAGTATCCTTTTGGCCCCTTTTAACTTTAAACCTTAGTAGATCACTTTAATTTAGGCCAACCTTATAGTGATAGTAACCAACACATAATTATTCTTAATATAATATATGTGCAAGTCCATAAATTATAACAAGTCGTACAGTGGTAGTTAGACCGACTATGTTGTATAAGGCAGTGTTAGCTAGTTAACAACTTTGATGTCTAAAAGATAAAAGTAGCAGAAATGAAGATACTGAGACGGTTGTGCAGGCACACCAAGAAAGATAAAATTAAGAATGAAGTTATTGGAGACAAGGTTGCTGTGGCCTCTATGTTAGACAAGATGCGAGAAGTAAGGTTAAGATAGAACAGACATGTGAAGAGAAAAGGCACAAATGCCACCGTGAGGAGGTATGAGAGGTTGTCCTTGGTATGCTTGAGGAGAGGTAGAGGTAGGCCTAAGAAGTATTTGGTGAGGTAACTAGGCAGGACATGACGCAACTTCAGCTTACTGGGGGCATGACCCTTGATAGGAGGGTATAGAGATCGAGAATTAGGGTAGAGGCTAGTGGGTAGTTGAGTATATTTCTTTGCCATACCAGTTGCACTAGTATTTAGTCTTGTATTTCTTTGTCCGAAAAGTTATACTACCTGTTATTCTTTCGCTTTAATTATCTTATTATATTCGTTGTTGTTTCTATGTTTCTTTTCATTTTTCATTGAGCCGAGGATCTTCAACCTCTCTATCTCCGCGAGGTAGGGGTAAGGTCTGCGTACACATTACCCTCCCTAGATCCTACTTATGGGATTTCCCTGAATATATTATTGTTGTTTAAGTTTATTGCTTTTATTTATAATGTGAAAAAGAAAATTAACAACGAAATATAAATTCAACGGTAAATTCGATGTTAATGATGACAATCTTGGGAGCCAAATGTTACCTAAAATAACCTTTTGAGGTGGTCTCCGCTCTAGTTGATAAATGATATACTCCATATTTTAGGAGGTTTTGGTCTAGTAACTCTAGATCATGCTTAACATGTTTTCTTCTAGTATATTTATCAACATTCAAGCATCCACTGTTTGGTGACTTTTCATAAAAGAAAAAAAAAATTATGATAACCGATATATTCCGCTTTAATTTTTTCTTGATAATCTTACGAAAACTGAGGAAATAATGGCCACGAAGTGATATCCTCTCCGGTGTTTTAAACCTCTAATAATCCTTAATTGAAGTGAAGATTATCCAAATTAAAGCACTACGTGTTCTAACTCGAGCCTTAAATTTTCAAGGGTACTTGAATTTTCTTATATTGCCACAAATATTCTACCTTGCTTTTAGCAAAAGGAATTAATTGAATGTTCAATCAGGGTTAAATATGGTACACCACTATTGGGGCAGTCCACTCACTTATGAATGAGTGTTTCCTATTTAATTGACATCCAGATAATAAACTTAAATCACCATCAACTTCAACAACTTATTAAGAGAGATTAAAAAAAACTCATTATCTTGATCCTCAGCCATGAAAGAAAGAGAAGAAGAAGAAGAGAAGAGAAGCTGTTGTGTGATCCAAATACACTATTCATTTAGAGAATTTGGACAAAGATGTTGCAAATTGGCGAAAGAGCAAAGGGCCAGATTTTATATCCTTAAAAGATGTGTTACCATGCTCATTTGCTGGCAAGAATCCACTGACACTTAGCTTCTTCTTCTTTTTTTTTTTTTTTGCCTCGTGAAATTTAATTTCAGGGATAATGAGAATCGAACCCACACGTATTGTGACTTGTGAGAGAGTCGTTATACTATAAACTTTTATGATGCTTTCTTTTCCTTCTTGATTCTCTTCATCTTTCTTCCCTAGTGGATGCACATTGGAGACCGTGGGTGTGCTCATAATATATATATATATATATATATATATATATATATATATATATATATATCTGTGTGTGTGTGTTTGTGTTTGTGTGTGTGTTATGTAGATGACGGGGATTCTAGTGAGTTTACATTTGAGAAGCTACTATCAATAGACGTCGAAGAAGGGCTGAAACATTTTTAAATTTGTGTGTTATGTATACTAAATTTGCACACAAAGAAATAGTGAGTGCAATGTACTTTATAATTGCTGAGTTAAAGCCTTTATTTTTGGCTGAGTTGAAGTCTTAGAAACCTTAAAGTGACTTTCACTGAGTTGAAGTCTTCGAATCATAAAAGGATATATGTTATGATAATACATACAATATCAGTGTTATGCATGTATTTTGGAAGTTGTAAATAACTTTCAATCTTTACGAACTACACATTTTAAAACCTAGCTATTGTACAATTCAGAATTTTTGATCTCGTAGAATGTTTAATAAATTTAATCGATCTCGCTATATATATAGTACTAGTAATGTATAGCTCATGCATAATTATATAGCATGTACAGAAATACGTATTACGTAGATGCATTCTAGTAGTCAATTATTGCTTAAAGCTATGGCCACCCATTTGTGCAAATATATCTCTTTCTTTCAAATGTTTTTCTTTTCCGATTTTTAAATTCAAAAGATAGTGCAACTTTGAAATTTGATGGGTTCTAATTGGTGAATGGTACTACAAGCTTTCACTACTTTTAGAGTCATTGCATTGCCAGTAATGATACCAATTAAAGATCTTCCACGCACGATGAATAATTGACATGAGAACGAGACGTTTAGTTATTGATTATTCTTGACGTTTTGTGATTCGCAATGTTTTACGACTCTCGATTTACTTCGTTTTTTTCTTTTCTTTTTTTGAAACGTTTGGAAAATACGATTTAATCTTTATGAAAATATTCCAAGAAGAGTAATTTAAATAACTATATTTTCTCAAAAAAAACTCACAAAACATTCACTAACTCACACTGACCGGAAAACACAATTTTCCGGCAGTATTCTTATTTCATATTTTTTTTATATTTTATTTTTCGTCTAATATAATTCATTAAGAGAAATACAAACTTTTTGCCGCTAATATAGTTAGAATGATCACGCCCAACTCTAGTCCTTAAAAGGATAAGCGGTCGCTGCAAATATAATTCGGTCTATAAGTCCGGAGTCGAATCCCACAGAGAATTAAGGCTTAGCTATATCTGTTTAATATCACTAAGAAGACAAGTTTGGACAATTTTCTAAATTATAAAGATTGAGATTTATATTTCTAACTAATTAACTAGCAAATACTACAAAACTATAGAATTATCAACTAACGAGACAAAAAGTTGGAGACTAAATTTATAAGGAGGTCTAGAGTTATGATTTCCCCAATTGTCGGAATCCTTCTAGCTATGTTCCCTACAATTTCGCCAATGTATTCTCTACTGATCGTGAGCACTTTAGGTGCCGTAATTCTCTCTCGAGCAACTACAATAATTTACTAGACATATTCTCTCGAACTACGCTAGTTGGCTTTATCTAACCGCTCATTATGACCACGTGAACACTTTGTTATTTCTAAAACCTACCTTGAAACCCAATGTATTGATTTCTCACATACGTTAGGAGTGACGCTGTTCAACAACTACCTAAATATGTACTCTCTTTCGAGCAGTACACACTAAATAGGCACAGTCAACTGATGGCCATTCAATCAACAACAACAAATACGTAGTTGAACAAGTAGAGAAATTCAATGGCTTAATTATATAAAAATATGACAAGAATTTATCCTACAAAAGGTTTTATCAAAACTCTAGATAACAAATTAGCTATTCATAATAGTATGCAAAAATATAATACTAGAATTCATAACCAATAAAGGAAATAGGAAGAAGGAAGTGAAAAACTTGTGGAAGAATTCTCCGCCTTGCTCCCAATGTGTTCTTGCCTCTTTAGGTCGAATCTCCGGTCTCCTTAGCCTCCTTAGGTCTAAATTATGTCAAAAGTATGTCCAACCCCTTAAAATACCATTTTTCCATGTATATATACCAAGTAGGGTTGGGCCCAAATAATTATACCTTCTCCTAGCCAAAAAGGACAATTTTCAGGTCTGGATGCTCGCGGTCGCGGTCCGGGCGCGGTATTTTCCCATTGCACTGCCTCAGACCGCGTCCAGGTCCGCTGTCGCGATTGCGACCGCATTTTTCTCCCTGTTCCATTTGTAACTTGGGAAAGCGTAAAACATGAAAGTTGTAGCCCTTTGAGTTAGCTTTCCAATCATATATTATATAGCCCAAATGGAGTTTGGAGCACAGAGTTATGTCTATTTTACTCGACAGTGCGTAATATGCCTACTCGAGTCTTCGTTTGTTCTTAACTATCAAATTCGACCCCTGAACACGATCCCGGCTTAATTCCTTGGGCTTTTAATCAGACTTCAAAGCTCTAAATCACTTGAATTCATTCCATAACATCTATATAGCTCGAAATTACTCCTACAAGGTATAAAACACACAATTAGTGCAAAACACTATCGATTAAAGCGCAAACTCAACTAAAGTGCAGTAAATTAGAGTGTAGTAATCGACTAAAATACGTAATTATAGCCTAACATCAATGAGATTATGCCAAAAAATAACTATGAATAATTCGAGAGCTCTTGAAATAATAATACTATTAATTTGAATGAAAACCTTGGAAAGAAAAATAAAAGATAGAAGTATCTATGTTGGAGGATTCAATTTTAATATTATTTTAATTTATATATATCAGGTTAGGTCATTCCCATTTTAACTGGATTATTATTTATTAGACATAAAACAAAAAATAAAAAAATATGAAATAAGAAAATACTACAAGAAAGTATGTTTTTTGTGTGAGTAGTGAAAGTTTAATTTTTATGTGAGAAAACAAAGTTATATAACTTTGGTGAAAAAAAGTTATAGTTATATGACCATTTGAAAAATTTACCCAATAATAAACTGTACCTAAGTTATTTACAAGTTTATGCTTTTAGAATGCATAAAAATATATACTTTCTTCGTCCCAATTGACGTGATAGCATTTGACTGTATAAAAAAGTTAGATTTTTGAAATCTAAAACCATTTTTTTTAAAAAAGAAA
>NC_031990.1:72444845-72472913 GCF_001879085.1 Nicotiana attenuata
GGGGCTAAATTGTACTTCTGAAGGATTGAATAACATTTCCAAGTGACAAGGGGAGTAGACAACATGAATTCATGGGATAATCGAGAAAGGATAGGATCATAGGAAGTCAAAAATAATTTTATTTTCAAAACCTTTTTACTTAGAAAGTTTAATCTTCCCTCGTGCGGTTCTTCTCGTTTTCTCCCCAAACAACAAAAAAGAAAAGATATTGTACTTTGCTGGAAAAATGCAAATTGAAGGGGAAAATTATTAATGATTTTCTTTCATCGGTTACCCCTTTGCTCTCCATATAATAGGGAAGAAACTACATCCTAACATTAGTGAGAGAGTTTAATCTCTATACATTGAGAATGTGTAATCAAGTATTTATACTGTCGGGTTTGTTCTGGAACGAGGCAGGCCAAGGTTCGACCCTATGTTCTATCGGACCGCGGTGTAAAGTTAGATTACCAAGCTCGAGACCCAGAGACTGATCAAGGTCGGCCAAGATTGGAGCCAGGTAGAATAGAGATCGAGTAAGATCGAGGGAAGCTTACCGAGCCAAATAACGAAAAATCAAAATATCCGCAATCGGGCGAGGATCACGACGGAAATCTCGGCACGTATCAAGAAAAGGCCGATAAATTAGCTAATCATGGGATCTCTTACTGTATTTAGAATTGTATCAGAGGTAGAATTCCCCTACTATATAAAGGGGGTTTGATCATTTGTAAAGGCATCATAACACGCAATACTAAGCAATATACCACCTTTCTCTTAAGTTTTCAATATTCACTTGTTCTGTTCATATTTTCAGTAGAATATTTGTTTGGTTCGAGGGCGATCTAGCTCGAGGCCTAGAGTTACGTTTATTTTGGTTTTATTTCTATTTGCAATCAATTTCAATATCAATTTACATATTTTCTCATTTTATGCCAAGTAAAATTACGTGTCCTTAAAGCCACGTATAAATTCAATTGTTATCCGTTTTTAGGGTAAACAATTTGGCTCCCACCGTAGGGCTAAGGATAATAGCAATTGTCTGGTACTAACTTTCATAACACACACTATTTTATACTTGTTCTTGTGAGTATCTTTAAGTCCAGGATCAGCATGTCAAACTCTCAAGCAGCACCCACACACATAGACAATGGCCTCAGTCTCCATGGCGTGAACGACAACATAGCCGCCCCAGGGAATGGAGTGCCTCCAGTTAACCTCGATGGAGTCCTGGCCGTAGACCCAATCGACTTCAGTTCCCATGTTGCCATCAATGCGAATTTGACCGTCGATCCAAAAAGTAGCGTCCAAAGATACGTTCGACCAGCCAATCAGAACGCACAGGGCGGTGAAGAAGGCGAGATCAGCCTTCGAGTGATATTAGAAATGTTACAGACTCGGCAAGCTGCAATAGCACAACTCCAAAACCAGAACCATGCGCCAATCAGGACTGAGCCCGAGCAATCACAGAAAGTTATTCGTAGGACCGAATCGGTTCCCAAGAGATCAAATGGAGGTGAGTCAGGGAGTTGAATTGGGGAGAAAAAAACTGAAGCAAATGACAAAAAGGTGGAAACTTATAATTCCAGGGTTGATCAGTTTCCGGGGGCACCACCGATTTTGAAGGGTTTGAATTCAAAGAAGTTCGTGCAAAAACCCTTCCCCCCGAGCGCGACTTTTAAATCAATTCCCAAGAAGTTCCGCATGCCAGAAATTCCCAAGTATAATGGAACGACCGACCCCAATGAGCATGTCACTTCTTATACATGTGCGATTAAGGGAATGATCTGGAGGACGATGAGATCTAGTCCGTATTGTTGAAGTAATTCGGAGAGACCCTGTCGAAGGGAGTGATGATATGGTACCATAACTTACCACCCAACTCCATTGATTCTTTTGCCATGCTTGTTGACTCCTTCGTTAAACACACGTCGGAGCTACAAAGGTCGAGACTAGGAAGTCGGGCCTCTTCAAGGTAAGGCAGAAAGAGAACGAGATGCTCAGAGAGTTTGTGTCTCGATTCCAAATGGAACGTATGGATCTACCACCGGTCACTGATGATTGGGCTGTTCAGGCTTTCACCAAAGGACTAAACGTACGGAGCTCGGTGGCTTCACAACAGCAAAAGCAGAATGTGATCGAATACCCCGCCGTTACATGGGCCGATGTGCATAATCGGTACCAACCAAAGATTAGGGTTGAAGACGATCATCTGGGGACTCCTTCCGGGTCCGTTCATCCTATCAGGCTCGCTGACAGAGTGAAAAGGGACATCGGCCGAGAACCACTCTCGAGCAGGGATCACTATCATCCATACAATGGAGACCGGAGAGGCAATGGACCTGGGCGCAACCCTATTCGAGGGGAAAGGAGAAACGATTGAAGCCAGAGCTCTCGGGGACTCATGAGCAAGAATGGTTTCGAAAGGGATGTCGGGCCCAAAGAAGCGCCGTGACTATCAGAGTATAACTTCAAAGTTGATGCATCCGCCGTCGTATCAGCCATCGGATGTATCAAAGATACTAGATGGCCTCGACCTCTAGAGACCGATCCAGCCCAGAGAAACCCTAACCAAATGTGCAAATATCATGGCACCCATGGCCGTAGAACAGAAGATTGCAGACATCTAAGGCAGGAAGTAGCCCGATTGTTCAATGAAGGGCACCTTCGAGAATTCGTAAGCGACCGGGCCAAGAATCACTTCAAAAATAGAGATTCAAACAGACAGAATAAGCAAGAAGAGTCGTTGCACGTGATTCACATGATTATTGAAGGGGTCGATATTCCTCAAGGACCAGTATTAAAACGCACCAAGGTGTCGACCACAAGAGAGAAGCAAACTCGGGATTACGTACCAGAAGGAACCTTGTCTTTCAATGACGAGGATGCAGAAGGGATCGTGCAACCCCATAATGACGCGCTGGTAATATCTGCACTTATGAATAAGACTCAAGTTAAACGTGTTTTAATTGATCCAGGTAGCTCGGCCAACATTATTCGATCGAGGGTCGTAGAACAGCTTGGCCTGCAGGATCAGGTTGTACCCGCAGCACGAGTGCTAAATGGGTTCAACATGGCGTGTGAAACCACCAAGGGCGAAATAACTTTTCCACTAAACGTGGCTGGGACCATCCAAGAGACAAAGTTCCATGTGATCGAGGGCGATATGAGGTATAATGCTCTATTTGGGAGGCCATGGATCCATAACATGAGGGCGGTGCCCCCGACCATTTACCAGGTTCTAAAGTTCTCGACAGCAGAGGGAGTCAAAAAGTCTACGGGAAGCAACCCGACGCCAAAGAAATGTTTGTCATCGATGAAGTAATACCGATATCGGCACTCTCATCAATAAAGGGGTCGAATTCGAAGGAAAAATAGGAAGTCAAATAGCAACCACACACGCCGGCCCCAACCCAACCAGTGAATCAGGGGACTGACGAGGATGATGACTATAGGGTTCCTCGAACTTTCATAGTCCCCGATGATTCCGACGCCACCGATTCAACGGTCGAAGAGCTGGAGCAAATCATACTGGCTGAAAACCAGCCCGAACGAAAGGTATATCTGGGCACGGGGCTAGCCCTCGAGCTCAGGGAAAAACTTATTCTATTCCTTAAAACTAACATGGATTGCTTTGCTTGGTCCCACCTCGATATGACAGGGACCCGAAGTTCCATCCGGTGAAGCAAAAGAGAAGACCCCAATCCGAGGTAAAACACGCTTTTATCGAAGATGAGGTAACCAAACTTCTCAAAATAGGGTCCATCCGGGAAGTAAAATATCCCGAATGGTTAGCAAACGTAGTAGTAGTCCCTAAGAAGGGGAACAAACTTAGAATGTGCGTATATTACAAAGACCTAAATAAAGTATGCCCCAAGGATTATTTTCCTTTTTAAAATATCGATTGTATGATCGATGCCACGGCCAGCCACGAAATCCTTAGTTTTCTCAAGGCCTATTCCGGGTACAACCAAATATAGATAAACCCGGAAGACCAGGAAAATACCTCGTTCATCACTAAGTATGGGACCTACTATTATAATGTAATACCGTTCGGATTAAAAAATGTTGATGCAACTTATCAATGCCTAGTAAATCGAATGTTAGAAGAACAAATAGGGAATATGGAAGTTTATATTGATTACATGTTAGTTAAGTCCCTGCGAGCAGAGGACCATTTGAAGCATTTGCAGGAAACCTTCGGTATACTGAAGAAATACAACATGAAGCTCAACCCAGAAAAATGCACATTCGGGGTCCGCTCTGGCAAATTTCTCGGTGTCATGGTATCCAATCGAGGAATTGAGATCAACCCCGACAAAATTAAAGCTATCGAGGACATCACAGTGGTAGACAACGTAAATGCCATATATAGGTTAATGAGGCGCATAGACGCTCTGGGGCGATTCATCTCGGGTCCTCCAATAAGAGCCATCGATTCTCTCCGTTGCTGAAGAAAAGGAATAACTTCACATGGACCCCGGAGTGCCAACAGGCCTTGGTGAAGCTTAAACATTATTATCGAGCCCGCCACTGCTTCAACCGCCGAGGGCAGATGAGCAACTTTACTTGTATCTAGCAGTATCGGAGATAGCGGTAAGTGGAGTCCTGGTCCAAGAAGAGCAAGGTATGCAATTCCCTATCTATTATGTTAGTCCGACCTTAGGAGAGGCTGAAACTAGATATCCCTATCTAGAAAAGTTAGCGGTCGCTTTGATAAGCTCCTTTAGGAAGCTAAAACCATACTTTCAATGTCTTCTCAAATGTGTTGTAACGACTTATCCTCTTCGAAATATTTTGTATAAGCCCGAACTTTCGGGACGATTGGCCAAATGGGCCATAGAAATCAGCAAGGAGGATATTGAGTATCGACCCCGAACAACCATCAAGTCTCAAATATTGGCACACATCGTAGTTGACTTCGTATCTGCCCTAGTACCCGAGGTTGAAAGAGAACTATTAGTCGAATCGGGTACATCCTTGAGAATCTGGACCCTCTTAACAGATGGTGCTTTGAACGTAAAAGGGTCCAGACTCGGCATCGTGTTAAAACCACCCACATGTAACGTGGTTAGACAATCTATTAGAATTGTAAAATTAACTAACAATGAGGCCAAATATGAGGCCATGATTACAGGTCTCGAACTAGCCAAAGGCATGGGAGCGGAGGTAATCAAAGCCAAATGTGACTCCGTCCTCGTTGTAAATCAGGTTAACGGAACCTTTGAAGTCCGAGAAGAACGAATGCAAAGATACGTGGACAAGCTACAAGTAACTCTACACCGATTCAAGGAATGGACTTTGCAACATGTGCCTCGGGATCAAATGGCAAAGTCGATGCCCTCGCAAACCTAGGGTCATCGGTCGAAGATAGTGAACTCAATTCGGGGGCTGTCACGCAACTCATGGAGTCAGTGGTCGAGGAAGGCCACGCCGAGGTAAACTCCACAAGTTTGACCTGGGATTGGAGAAACAAATACATAGAGTATTTGAAGGACGAAAAGCTTCCCTCAGACTCAAAAGAATCGATAGTCTTGTGTACAAAGGCAGCATGATTCACCTTGTCTGAGGATGGGACCTTGTTCAGAAGAATGTTCGATGGTCTATTAGCAATATGTTTGGGACCAGGAGATACTGAATATGTTCTAAGGGAAGTTCACAAGGGCACTTACAGAAATCATTCCGGAGCCGAATCATTGGTCCATAAAGTTACCAGAGCGGGATACTACTAGGTAAACATGGAGAAAGATGCGAAAGAGTTTGTTCGAAAATGCGACAAGTGCCAAAGACATGCATCGATGATTAATCAACCCGGGGAGCTACTCCATTCGGTCTTGTCCCTCTGGCCATTCATGAAGTGGGGAATGTATATCGTTGGCCCTCTTCCATGGGCCCTAGGTAAAGCTCAATTTTGTTTATGACTGATTATTTCTCTAAGCGGGTTGAAGCACATGCTTTTTCGAGAAAGTCAGGGAGAAGGAAGTCATCGAATTCATCTAGGATCACATCATATTTCGATTCGGGATGCCTTCTGAAATTGTATGTGATAACGGAAAATAGTTCATCGGCAGCAAGGTGACTAAATTTCTCGAGGATCACAAGATCAAAAGAATCCTATCAACACCTTATCATCCCAGCGGAAATGGACAGGCTGAATCGACCAACAAAACCATCATCCAGAACCATAAGAAGAGGCTAATCGACGCAAAGGGGAAGTGAAAGGAAATTCTACCCTAGGTTCTTTGGGCATACCGTACAATGTCGAAGTCTAGTACCGGGGGTACCCCATTCTCATTAGTTTATGGCGCTAAAGCTCTGATACCGGTCGAGGTCGGAACCAAGCATCATGTTCCGATATGCGACAGAAGAGTCAAATAACGAGGCTATGAATATGATCCAAGAATTAATAGATGAAAGACATGAAGCCGATCTCGTCCGATTGGCCTCTCAAAAACAATGGATCGAGAGTTACTACAATCGAAGAGCCAATCTTCAATATTTTAGCGTCCGGGACTTGGTACTAAGGAAAGTCTCCCTCAACACCCGAAATTCGAACGAAGGGAAATTGGGCCCGAACTGGGAAGGACTATACCAGATTCTCGAAGTCACCGGAAAGGGATCCGACAAGCTCGGAACGATGAATGGGGAACAACTACTTAGCAATTGGAACATATCTCACCTAAAACAATATTACTGCTAAGGTACGATACTTTTCTATTTCCCTTTGTTTTAAGCTAACACTTGCAGGTGGACAACTAGAGACATCGATGGATTTATTGACATGAAGTTTGTAAATCTGAAAGCACGCGTTGCACTCTTTTTTCCTTAAATCGGTTTTGTCCCAAATGGGTTTTCCGCTGAGGTTTTCAATGAGGCAACAACTGATCGTGCTAACTTAGAATCAAGGTCGATTATGATTCAGTATTAAAAATTGTGTTTACAGTATCCAAGATTTCTCTGCAATCAACCTCGAATACTGGGGGGATTGCCCTAGGTTATCGAATTGTTCTAGCAAGGAAATTATTTCGAAATAGAAGGGTCTCGATAGGTAGGATTTACTGTAAGGGCCAAATGTCAAAACGAACCATGCCAACGTAGATTGTTCAAGCTCTGACATAAAATAAGTATGCATATATGACTATTTTTGACAAGAAGAAAGAGAAGTACTTTCCTTGCAACTATCTTATGTCTTTGAAAACTTTCCACTTCACATTCCGGTACTTCAGATATTTTTGGGCTCAAGGGCAGATCACAATCAAGATCCGGATGGTCACTCCCTCGTTCGAGGACTGTCATTCGAAAACCAACTATCGAAATATCGGGGATATATGATCTATCAAGCAATTTTTGAATTTTAAAGGCCACGGCCACACCCACTCGGAGACTACTATGTTAAGCAAGCTCACGGAGCTACCCCCGAACTAAAAGGCCACGGCCAATTTAACAAGGTTCGGAGACGTCCGAAATCCGTAACAAAAATAGGCCTTCGAAAAAGAAAAAATTCTTTCACAACCGGTTCTAAAGGCTACCCTCGGTAGAACCTTAAACTTAAGATATTTTTGGGAGAAAACTTCAGTAACTTCGATCCCCGATAACGCCTTAGCCCAGAAAGGCAATAAAGGCAGGGTTCTATTCGAACCCTCGAACACAACCTTATTATTTCTTGCTAAGGCATTCCAACCTTTGCAAATACGAATGATAAAGCAAAGGAAAAAATTTTGAGAGTCGAAATGGGTAGAAAGCCTTATATGTATACATAATCGATAATCAATCTTTTTTCAAAGATCAGATCAGCCAAACACAAAATTTACAACGGCCAAATTGGCCATGAAAAAGACACAAACGAAAGAAAAAATACATAGGCCTAAGGGCTACTTATACTTCGAGTTCGAAAGATCATTCTCACTCGACTACAAAGACTAAGGGCTACCTTATTTCGACTTCGAGCAAGTCCTCACTCAATCATAAAGCCTAAAGGCTACATTAAATCGAGTTCAAGAAAATCCTCACACGGGGTTTATCGGTCCTTACCATCTGAACCTTGGACCTTCGAATACAACATCATAATTTTATGACAACATCATAATTTTATGCTAAGGCGTTCTGACCTTTCTATATTCATAAGACATGAAAGGAAAGAAGTTTTATATACTCATCAAAAACTTTTTACAAGGGCAACACGGTCCGATGGAAATTCTTTACAAAGGCCAAAGTGGCCTCAACAAAAATTCAAAAAGCTATTTTAAAGCCTAAGTGGCATGGTCGTCTCCGGGAGAGGCATTTCCGCCCTCGAGGTCTTCTCTGCTTTCGGATTCACTCAGGCTTCTAGATTCGTCATCATCATCGGGGTAGGCTAATTTCCTGGCTTCAGCTTCGAGCTCCTTAGCGTTCTCGATATTGGTTGTGAGGTCAAAGCCCCGAGCATGGGTTTTCTCAAGGGTCTGCTAGATTCGGGACGTTTGGAGGCCGATTTGAGAGGCAAAGGCATCGCGGAGTAGGATTTTTCTTGGTTTGAGGTAAGCAACGCTTCCAAACTTGGTTCTAAGGGTTCGAAACCCCAAATTATGTGATATGTGATTGGTATTGAGGTGACGCACATGCCAAGTGCTAGTCGTGCGGGCGTGCACCGTGAGAATTGTGACCTGGTTGATTCCATGGCACCGTTTAGAGACTTTATCCTGTTGATATCCATGCTTTCATCATGTGATAAAGTAATTCATGCTAGATATCATGGTTAGGCTTTATGCTGGTATTGTTGGGACCCTTAGTGGTCGTTTCTCGGTCTTCCTTATTCAATTGAATATGAGAGTGCCGGTATGATGATCCTCATTTGCTTGTCCTCAAGGACAGGGTTCAGCACGCTGATGCTAGGGATATGACTATTGGCGATGATGGGGTATTGAGGATGCAGAGCCGGATATGTGTGCCCAATATGGGCTACGGGAGTTAATTCTTGAGTAGGCCCACAGCTCGCGGTATTCCATACATCCGGGTGTCGTGAAGATGTATCAGGATTTGAGACAACACTATTGGTGGAAGAGGATGAAGAAAGACATAGTTGGGTTTGTAGCTCAGTGTCTCAACTGTCAGCAGGTGAAAAAGAGCATCAGAGACCGGGTGGCTTGCTTCAGAAAATAGAGATTCCAGAGTGGAAGTCGGAGCGGATCACCATGGATTTTGTAGTTGGGCTCCCACGGACTTCGAGGAAGTTCGATGCTATTTGGGTGATTGTGGATCGGCTGACCAAGTCCGCGCACTTTATTCCTATAAGTACTACATATTATTCAGAGCGGTTAGAAGAGATTTACATCATAGAGATCGTTCGTCATCATGGGGTGCCCATTTCTATCATTTTAGACAGAGGTACGCAATTTACATCGCTGTTTTGGAGGGCTGTGTAGAGAGAGTTGGGCACTCAGGTTGAGTTGAGCACATCATTTCATCGTCATACGGACGGACAGTCCGAGCGCACTATTCAGATATTGGAGGACATGCTATGCACTTGTGTCATTTATTTTAGGGGTTCATGGGACTAATTCCTACCACTCGCGGAGTATTCTTACAACAACATTTATCAGTCGAGTATTCAGATGGCTCCGTATGAGGCTTTATATGGGAGGCGGTGTAGATCTCCAGTGGGTTGGCTGTTTGAGGTGCCCTTATTTACAAATATCATAACACAGTTGACTTATGTGTAAATGACCTCGAATTTGAATTTTGAAGGTTCCGTTAGGTGATTTTGGACTTAGGAGCGCATCCGGAATGTGATTAGGAGGTCTGTAGTTGGATTAAGCTTGAATTGGCTAAAGTTAGAATTTTGGCAATTTTGACTGGCAAGGGAAATTTTGATATCGGGGTCAGATTTGATTTCCTGGAGTTGGAGTAGGTTTGTGGTGTCATTTATGACATATGTGCAAAATTTGAGATCATTCGGACGTGGTTTGGTGGGTTTCGGCGTCGTTTGTGGAATTCGGAAATTTCTAAGTTCATTAGACTTGAATCCGTGTTTAATTTGTGTTTTTGGTGTTGTCGAAGATGATTTGAAGATTAGACTAAGTTCGTATGATGTTATGGGATGTGTTCGTATGTTTGGTTGAGGTCTTAAAGGCCTCAGGTGAATTTCGAGTGGTTAACGGATCTTTTTTGGCTTTGGTGAGACAGCTGATGTGTGTTGCTGTATTTTTCTGGTTTCCTCTTACGTGTTCGCGAGAGGGGCCTCGCATTCGCGAAGAGTGTTTCTGAGACGGTGAATTTTTTTCTTCGCGTTTGCGAAGGAGAGGATGCGAACGCGAAGGGTAGGGTAGTGTGTGCATCGCGAACGCATGAGTGGTGCCGCGTTCGCGAAGAAGAGTGAGGCAGTTGGGAACCCCAGGTCCTTGGTCTATGCATTCGCGAGGTGAGGGTCGCGTTCGCGAAGGTTTGAGAAGGTAAAGCATCGCGTTCGCGAAGCTGTTGTCGCGGTCGTGAAGAGTATAGCAGAGAGGCAGTCTGAGTTGGTCCATGCGAACTCGGGAGGACGGTCGCGTTCGTGAAAAAGGAAATCTGGGTAGACAGTTTTAAATTAAAAATCGAGGGTTTGAGCTCATTTTTCATATTTTGAGCTGGAGATCACGGATTTGGGCGATTCTTGAAGGGATTTTCGCGGAGTCGATTGGGGTATGTGTATTTCACTTGGTTTTGGTTAAATCCCATGATTATATCTTTAATTTTATCATCTAATTTGTGATTTGGGGTGAAGAATTGGGGAAGAATAGGAAGTGTTCTTGAGATGGAATTTTGAGGTTTTGAATAAGATTTTGTTGTCGGATTTGAGTAAATTTGGTTTGGTTAGATTCGTGAGTGAATGGGCTTTCGGATTTTGTAATTCTGTCAGATTTCGAGACGTGGGCCCGGAGGCCGAGTTGGAGCTGATTTTGAATTTTGGATATAATTTGGTATTTTTCTTGTGAAATTGATTTCTTTTAGCCTAAATTAAACGTATTGTATTGCTTGTGGCTAGATTCGGGACGTTTGGAGGCCGATTTGAGAGGTAAAAGCATCACAGAGTAGGATTTTGCTTGGTTTTGTGGTGAGTAATGCTTCCAAACATGGTTTTGAGGGTTCGAAACCCCAAATTATGTGATATGTGATTGGTATTGAGGTGACGCACATGTCAAGTGACGGGCGTGAGGGCGTGCACCGTGAGAATTGTGACCTGGTGATTCCATGGCGCCGTTTAGAGACTCTATTCTGTTGATATCCATGCTTTCATCATGTGATAAAGTAATTGAGCTGTAATTTATGCTAGATATCACGTTTAGGCTATATGCTGGTATTGTTGGGACCCTTAGTGGTTGTTTCTCGCTGTCATGTCATTATTTTTATTAATATTCCGTACTCAGTCATGTTCATGCATTTTTATATCATATCTTAGTCTCAGTTAGTTATTGATTCATCATATCATTGTTCCATGTTTGTTTTCATGACATTGTGAGCCCGTGGGTGAGACTGGAGAGATTGATGACTGATTGAGGCCGAGAGCTTGGTTATGAGAGACAGTAATGGGATCAGGCTGCATGCCGCAACGGTTTTATTGATGATTATGATAACGCTTGGGCTGTTCCTCCGGAGTATATAACACACCCCAGTGAGCGCAGATGATATTATTGAGGAATGAATTTCCCTAGACATGGATTTGTCTGAAGTACTTGATACCTGGAGATGGATTTCTCCACTGGGTTGGATTGCCCTTTTTCCTCGGTACTGGATGACTTATTGTCAGTGTTGTATATGTTCTGGAATGGATTTCCCTGGGCCGGATGGCCATATACAGTACTGAGTGGTTGAGCACTTGAGAGTGGGACACTACAAGAAAAATGCTAATTATATGGGGATTTTACCTAGGGATTTTATTCGAAGATAATACCTGCGGATTTTCATGGGAAACATTAAAATTCCTAAATATAAAATATTTTACATGCCATAAATATTTTCCTAGGAAAATCCATTATCAGTCGAGTATTTAGATTGCTCCGTGTGAGGCTTTATATGGGAGGCGGTGTAGATCTCCAGTGGGTTGGTTTGAGCCAGATGAGGCTAGGCTTCAGGGTACAGACTTGGTTCAGGATGCATTGGAAAAGGTGAAACTGATTCAGGAGTAGCTTCGCATGGCGCAATCGACACAAAAGAGTTATGCTGACAGAAAGGTCCGTAATGTGTCTTACATGGTTGGGGAGATGGTCTTACTGAAGGTTTCACCTATGAAGGGTGTTATGAGATTTGGAAAGAAGGGTAAGTTGAGCCCTCGGTTTATTGGGCATTTTGAGGTGCTTCAGAGGATTGGGGTGGTGGCCTATGAGCTTGCTTTGCCACCTAGCTTATCCAGCGTGCATCTAGAATTTCATGTTTCTATGCTTCGGAAGTATATTGGCGATCCATCTCATGTTTGGGTTTCAACATGGTTTAGTTGGGGCGTCAGGTTCGAAAGTTGAGGTCAAAGGACATAGCTTCAGTGAAGGTATAGTGGAGAGGTCAGCCCGTGGAGGAGGTTACTTGGGAGACCAAGCGAGAGATGCGTAGCAGATACCCACACCTATGCGAGGCTCCTGATATGTTTCTAGACCCGTTCGAGGACAGACGTTTGTTTAAAAAGGGGAGGATGTAACGACCTGTCCGGTCATTTCGAGAGTTATAACTGTGTTCCCCCCTTTTACTGCTTCGTTTGTGTTCTACAGCTATATTATGATATACCAGGTTAGTTGGTTCGGGTCCGGAGTGGCTTTGGAGAGAATTGAGACACATAGTCTCTTAATGAAAGCTTGAGTTGTAAAAGTTGACCGGATGTTGACTTATGTGTAAACGGCATCAAATGTGAATTTTGATGGTGCTGTTTGCTCCATTAGGTGATTTTGGACTTAGGAGCGCGTCCGAAATGTGATTTAGAGGTCTGTGATAGAATTAAGCTTGAATTGGCGAAAGTTAGAACTTTGGCGATTTTGGCCGGTAATGGAAATTTTGATATTGGGGTTGGATTGGATTTCTGGAAGTTGGAGTAGGTTTTTGGTGTCATTTCTAACTTGTGTGCAAAATTTGAGGTCATTCGGACATAGTTTGGTAGGTCTCGGCATCATTTGTGGAATTCGGAAGTTTAAAAGTTCATTAGGCTTGAATCTGGGTGTAACTCGTGTTTTTTATGTTATTGGAGGTGATTGAAAGATTCGACTAAGTTCGTATGATTTTATGGGACGTATTAGCATGTTTGGTTGAGGTCCCGAGGGCCTCGGGTTAGTTTCGGGTGGTTAACGGATCATTTTTGCCTTGGTGAGATTGCTGATATCTGTTGCTAAATTTTTCTAGTTTCCTCTTACGCGTTCGCGAGAGGGGCCTCGCGTTCGCTAAGAGTGTTGCTGAGATGATAAGGATTTTTCCTTTACTTTCGCGAAAGGTAAGACGCCAACGCGAAGATGTGGTCTGCGTGTGCATCGCGAACGCGGGAGTGAGGTCACGTTCGCGAAGAGGAGAGAGGTAGCTGGGGACCCCCAGCCTTTTGTTCTATGCGTTCGCGAGGTGATGGTCGCGTTCGCAAAGGGTTGAGCTAGTAAAGCATCGTGTTCATGAGAAGTTGTCGCATTCACGAAGAGTAAAGTGGAAAGGGCAAGTTGGTCTACGTGAACGCGAGAGGACGGTCGAGTTCTCGAAGAAGGAAATCTGGGCAGACAGTGTTAAATTCAAAATCGAGGGTTTGAGCTCATTTTACATATTTTGAGCTAGAGATCACGGATTTGAGCGATTCTTGAAGGGATTTTCGCAGAGTTTATTGGGGTAAGTGTTTCTCACTTGTTTTGGTTAAATCCCATGATTATATCTTTAATTTTATCATCTAATTTGTGATTTGGGGTGAATAATTGGGGGAAAAAGAGGAAGTGTTCTTGAGATGGAATTTTGAGGTTTTTGAATGGGATTTTTTTGTCGGATTTGAGTAAATTTGGTATGGTTAGACTCGTGAATGAATGGGCTTTTGGGTTTAAAGACTTTTGTCAGATTTCGAGACTTGGGCCCGAGGGCGGGTTTGAGTCGATTTCGGATTTTGACTCTATTTTTGGTAGTTTCCTTGTGGAATTGATCCCTTTAGCCTATATTGATTGTATTCTATTGCTTGTGGCTATATTCAAGATGATTGGAGGCCGATTTGAGGGTCAAGGGCATTGCGGAGTAGGATTTTGCTCGGCTTGAGGTAAGTAACGCTTCCAAACTTGGTTCTGAGAGTTCGAAACCCCAAATTATGTGATATGTGATTGGTATTTAGGTGACGCACATGCCAAGTGACGGGCGTGCGGGCGTGCACCATGAGAATTGTGACCTGGATGATTCTATGGCACCGTTCATTGACTCTATCCTGTTGATATCCATGTTTTCATCATGTGATAAAGTAATTGAGATATAAATCATGCTAGACATCACGTTTAGGATTTATACTGGTATTGTTGGAACCCTTAGTGGTCGTTTCTTGCTGTCATCTCACTGTTTACATTAATATTCCGTACTCAGTCATGTTCATGCATTTTTATGGCATATCTCAGTCTAAATTATTTATTTATTCATCATATTATTGTTCCGGGTTTGTTTTCATGACATTGTGAGCCCTTGGGTAAGACTGGAGAGATTGATGAATGAGTGAGGCCGAGAGCCTGAGTATGAGTACATTTATGGGATCGGGCTGCATACCGCAGCGGTTATATTGATGATTATGATAGCACTTGGGCTATAGGAGCCCCTCCGAAGTCTGTAACACACCCCCAGTGAGCGCGAATGATATTATTGAGCGATGGATTTCCCTGGACATGGATTTGTCCGAAGTACTTGATACCTGGAGATGGATTTCTCCACGGGGTTGGATTGCCCCTTTTACCTTGGTACTGGGTGACTTATAATTAGTGTTGTATATGTTTCGGGATGGATTTCCTTGGGCCGGATGGCCATATACAGTACCGAGTGGTTGAACACTTGAGAGTTGGAGCACATGGTGCATTTCATACAGTCTGTCTATTTTCATATAGAGATAGCTGAGTTGTATACCTTACACTATTCAGATCTGTATTTACTTTACTGCTTTGAGTTTTATATTTGACTTGAAAGCATGCCTACATTTCTGCACATTTATTTCTGTTATACCTATTGAGGTTGAGTTCGTCACTACCTTTCAATCCAAAGATTGGACTTTTTACTTACTGAGTTGGTGTACTCACGTTACTCTCTGCACCTCGTGTGCAGATCCATGTGACTCTGTTCACGGCGGCGGTTGCTGATTAAGGATCCCAGAGTTTGGAGACCATCAAGGTAGCTGCACTACGTTCGCGGGCCTTGACTATCCTTCTTTATCATTTGATGTATTTTCAGTTGTTTTCTTTATACCTTGTAATGGTTTGTATTTCGAATAGATGCTCATGTAATTAGTGACACCCTGGTTTTGGGCTGGATTGTATCACTTTGGGAATTCTTATGTTTCAAACAATATTCTTTAAATGTTAAATACTTCCATTTATGTTTTCAAACGTATTGTTGTTTTGTTGGGTTGTTAAGTTGAGGCTGGCCTAGTTTCACATAGGCGCCATCATGACGGTCGTACGTCACGACCCGGACGGTCGCTTCGAGAGTTATAGTCTCGTTCCCCCATTTCCTACTTCTTTTGTGCTCTACAGCTATATTATGATATACCGGGTTAGTTGGTTCGGGTCCGAAGTGGTTTCGGAGGGAATGGAGACGCATAGTCTCTTAATTGAAAGCTTAAGTTGGAAAAGCTGATCAGATGTAGACTTATGGTGAACGACCTCGGATGTGAATTTTGATAGTTCTGTTAGCTCCGTTAGGTTATTTTGGACTTAGGAACGCGTCGGGAATGTGATTTGGAGGTCCATGGTAGAATTATGCTTGAATTGGTGAAAGTTAGAATTTTGGTGATTTTGGCCGGCAGTGGAAATTTTGAGATCTGGATCAGATTGGATTTTCGGAAGTTGGAGTAGGTTTGTGGTGTCATTTCTGACTTGTGTGCAAAATTTGAGGTCATTCGAACGTGGACGGGTAGGTTTCGGCATTGTTTATGGAATTCGGAAGTTTAGAAGTTCACTAGTCTTGAATCCGGATGTAACTCGTGTTTTTGATGTTATTGGAAGTGATTTGAAGATTCGACTAAGTTAGTACGATGTTATGGGACGTGTTGGCATGTTTGGTTGAGGTCCCGAGTGCCTTGGGTGAGTTTTGGGTTGTTAACGGGTCATTTTTGGCCTTGATGAGACTGCTGATATTTGTTGCTGCATTTTTCTGGTATCTTCTTACGCATTCACGAGAGGGGCCTCGTATTCGCAAAGAGTGTTTCTGAGATGATGCGGATTTGTCCTTCGCGTTCGCGAAGGGGAAAATGCGAATGCGAAGGTGTGGTCTGCGTCTGCAACGCGAACGCGGGAGTGGGGCCGCGTTCCCGAAGATTAGAGAGGTAGCTGGGGACCCCCAGCCTTTTGTTCTACGCGTTCGCAAGGTGATGGTCGCGTTCGCGAAGGGTTGAGCTCGTAAATCATCGCGTTCGCGAATTAGTTGTCGCGTTTGCGAAGAGTAAAGTGGAGAGGCAGTCAAGTTGGTCTACCCGAATGCGAGAGGATGGTCACGTTCGCGGAGAAGGAAATCTGGACAGACAGTGTTAAATTCAAAATCGAGGGTTTGAGCTCATTTTTCATATTTTGAGCTAGAGGTCACAGATTGGGCGATTCATGAAGGGATTTTTGTGGAGTTGATTGGGGTAAGTGTTTCTCACTTGGTTTTGGTTAAATCCCACGATTATATCTTTAATTTTATCATCTAATTTGTAATTTGGGGTGAAGAATTGGGGAAAAAGAGGAAGTGTTCTTGAGATGGAATTTTGTGGTTTTTGAATGGGATATTTTGTCGGATTTGAGTAAATTTGGTATAAATAGACTCGTGAGTGAATGGGCTTTCGGGTTTTGTGACTTTTGTCGGATTTCGAGACGTGGGCTTATGGCCGGGTTTGAGTCGTTTTGGATTTTGACTCTATTTTTGGTCCTTTTGGAATTGATCCCTTTAGCCTATATTGATTGTATTGTATTGCTTGTGGCTAGATTCGGGACGATTAGAGGCCGCTTTCAGGGGCAAGGGCATTTCGGAGTAGGATTTCGCTTGGCTTGAGGTAAGTAACTCTTCCAAACTTGGTTATGAGGGTTCGAAACCCCAAATTATGTGATATGTGATTGGTATTGAGGTGACGCACATGCCAAATGACGGGCGTGCGGGCGTGCACTGTGAGAATTGTGACCTGGGTGATTCCATGGCACCGTTTATTGACTCTCTCATGTTGATATCCGTGTTTTCATCATGTGATAAAGTAATTGAGCTGTAAATCATGCTAGATATCACGTTTAGGCTTTATTCCGGTATTGTTGGTTCCCTTAGTGGTCGTTTCTTGCTGTCATTTCACTAGTTTCATTAATATTCCGTACTCAATCATGTTTATGCTTTTTTATAGCATATCTCAGTCTCAGTTATTTATTGATTCATGATATCATTGTTCTGGGTTTGTTTTCATGACATTGTGAGCCCGTGGGTGAGACAGGAGAGATTGATGACTTAGTGAGGCCGAGAGCCTGAGTATGAGTGACATTTATGGGATCGGGCTGCACGCCGCAACAGTTATATTGATGATTATGATATAGCTTTGGCTGTAGGAGCCCCTTCGGAGTCTGTAACACACCCCCAGTGAGCGCGAATGATATTATTGAGGGATGGATTTCCCTGGACATGGATTTGTCCGAAGTACTTGATACCTGGAGATGGATTTCTCCACGGGGTTGGATTGCCCCTTTTTTCTTGGTACTGGGTGACATATAGTCAGTGTTGTATATGTTCCGAAATGAATTTCCCTGGGCCGGATGGCCATACACAGTACCGAGGTTGAACACTTGAGAGTGGGAGCACATGGTGCATTTCATACAGTTTGTGTATTTTCATGTAGAGATAGCTAAGTTGTATGTTGTACTGCTTTGAACTGTATATTTGACTTGAAAGCATGCATATAGTTCTGCGCATTTATTTCTGTTATACATTTTGAGGTTGAGTTTGTCACTACCTTTCAGTCCAATGTTTGGACTTGTTACTTATTGAGTTGGTATACTCACGTTACTCCCTGCACCTCGTGTGCAGATCTAGGTGATTGTGTTCACGGCGGCAGTTGCTGATGAAGGATCCCAGAGTTTGGAGACTATCAAGGTAGTTGCACTACATTCGCGGGCCTTGACTCTACTTCTTTATAATTTGATGTATATTCAGTTGTTTTCTTTAGACCTTGTAGTGGTTTGTATTTCGAATAGATGCTCATGTACTCTGTGAGTCCCTGGTTTTGGCTGGATTGTATCACTTTAAGAATTCTTATGTTTCAAACAGTTTTCTTTTAATGTTAAATGCTTCCGTTTATGTTTTCAAACCTATTGTTGTTGTGTTGGTGTGTTATGTTGAGGATGGCCTAGATTCACGATAGGCACCATCACGATAACCGATTTTGGGTCGTGACACCCTTGGAGATTGACATTTGGCATGCTCGGCGACCCCCTCTTCTCAAACCTGAGCGGCCTCGGCAATCTCCTTTGCTCGAATTTGAACGACTTCGGCATCGGCCCGGTAAATAGCCACCACTGCATCAGTATCAGCCATGGCTACCTTAACTTCAGATTCGGCCGCTTTAAGCTCCGCGACCAGGTTTTGCCGATCAGAAACTGCTGAACTGAACTGGGACTGGAGATCTTCGACTTTCCTGTCCTACACCAAGATTTCCTCTTTCATACCTCGGAGCTGGTTCTCAGTCGAGGTCAGTTGGGCCCGAGCAGTCTCCTTTTTCTAGAGGCCAGGCGATCCATTTTTTTCTTCCATCCTTCAGCCCTCAGTTTTTAATGGATCTGCTTCTTCACGGAGTTGCCTGATCACACAAGCTTTTGTTGGACCTGCGGGTTCAAACCATTATCTACCACGCCCGAATCGCCATCACTAACTTCAATGATTCTTCTTACCTGCTCGACCAGTTCGGCGTATTCTTTTGAGCCATTTCTAGCTCAGCACGGAAGCCTTTAGCTTCCCTTCTCTTTGCTCGCCGAGAAGCTTGAAGGCATGTTTTTCCTCAGTAAGCCCTTGGATCTGGATCTCATGGCGGATCAGCTCCTCTCGGGCTCAGAGGAAAGCCTCATGATGAAGCACCGAAGCCTATAAACATAGAAAAAGGAGTTATGTAAAGAAGAGAAAAGTCTAAGTGCAAAATTTGACATCGACAAGGAAATCTGGGTTTAGAGCTTGTTGGGCTTTGTTGAAAAGACAGGGTGTTTCCACCTCATCCATCTTGGCTTGGTCTTCTTCGGTGACCAAGCATCGGAAATAGCTAGCCATCCCTACGGGGGCAGAAAGAACCTGAGCATCCTCCGGAGTCGAGATGATTATTGATCGCTTACGCCCGGGATCGACGCTGGGGGCCGGGAACTGATCGGTCAGTTTAAAGCCCGAGGAAGCCTCATTCGAGCACTTCCTCGGTACCTCCAATTCACCCAGACCGGTGACATCTTCCACTCCAACAAAATAGCCACGAAAAAGGCCTTCTGCTCTATGGACCCCTTCACAGTGGCAAGTCTCCATCGCCTGAGCATCCTTGATTATCGAATTAGAGAACGAAGGCAAGGAGGGGGAATCCCCAGTCTCTATTACCCCAAGTAAATCTTTTGGGGCGCCACCTTCATTTCGGGGCTCAGACATGGTTTCTGCCCCAGCATCGACCGCCTCCTCGATAGCCTTCTCACCTCGAGGTGAAGCATCTTCAGCTCTTTCTGGCTCGGGGACTTCGACCGAGGCTTCTGATAAGTAGGGATTTTGACCGCGTATTTGCTCTCTTTTACTTGCGCTTTAGCTCAAAAAATCTTAAAGGTATTCCCGGAAACTAACGAAATGTGATTACTTGCAGGAACATTGGGACACAAGCCAAATATGTCAAAATCAACTCATAAAGGAGTCAAAAGTGAACAAGAGCAAAAATTGGGCAAAGAGGCCAGCAATGCGGACCGCGCAATTCTAGTGCGGCCGCAGAATGAGGTTCGGGGAGGAGGCTTTTAGACAACTCAAACACTGCGGACCGCACCAAAAATATGCGACCGTAGAAGGAAAACTGCTGCCTCAATCATTATTATCGGTCCACAAGATTAAAGATTCAGAGAGTTGATCAAAGCCCAAATGCTGAAGAGTGCGGACCGCAACACTTTTGTGCGGCCGCAGATTTTATGCGGACCACAGAAGACTTCAAGTTCCAGCCCCAAAATCCCAAGTGTGTAGACCACACTAGAATTGTGCGGCCACAGTAGGCCTTTCTGTGGTCAGCATCAGAATTATGCGGCCGCATAACTTCCGTAGGGGCATTTTTGTCAGATATTTTCAGCTTAGTATAAATACAACTTTTTGTTATTTTTAGGTCAAGTTTAGTTTACAGAGGTGCACCTGAACGTTTTTCCTTGCTTCTTTAAGTAATTTTGTAATAGATTGATTTTTTAATACTAGATTTTCTTTGTTTCATCTATGATTATGCATTCTACTTTTATTTCTTCTTGTATTTCTTCATTTTTTATGAGTAGCTAGATCTTTAGCTAGGGTTGTGACCCAACCCTAGTGTGGATACTTAATGGGTATTTAATTTTAAGGCTTATTTGTGATTGGGTTATTGATATCTAGCCTTGTTTATGCTTAAATTATAGAATTAATGGTTGCAAACATTGATTCATACCTTTTTGACCTAGTCTTTGCTTGAGAAAGAGAGACTAGGTTTAGGAAAACTTGGCTAGCAAAGAATTGAGGTGAATTCAAGAAATTGATATCCCCAATTAAAGGGTCAATTCTAGAGATAGTAAGACCCGACTTGAGCATATGTCACTTGATTTGTGCAAATACCCATTTGAGCTTGAGAAAGTCAAATCGGGCAAAATCACTCAAACTACCGAGAGGTATAGAGTGAGTAATTGCGTGTGCTATACCACGAACCCGATAAATCAAACTTGCCCTATAGTTTATAACCCATTAGGTAGTCACCTAGGTGGAAGTCACAACCCTAGATTCCTTTATCAATTGAAAAACATCTCAAAACCAAAAATACTATCCATTAGTTTTATCTTTGCAATCAATAGAGTAAAGTAGAAGTAATACACCAATAAACTTTGTGGAAGTACAATTTAAGCCAAAACTTGCAATCAACTTAGATATACACCTAATCTCATATTCTAACTCCCTGTGGATTCGAGCCCGACCTTTGTTGGGTTATTATTGCATCCACCGCCTCGCTACTTAATTGTGCTGTGGATTTGGCCGAGATCATCTTCCCCCTCAACCTCATCAAGTCGAGGCAGAGCAGTTTCAGCTCCCACCGGCTCAGTAGTTCCTCGAACCTTGGTGCTAGATCGCACGCGGGCCTCTAGCCTGGAGTCTTCTTCTTCTTCATCTTCTTCGGCCTCATCCCTTAGCCGTTGAACTGACTCCAAAGTTAAAGGGATAGATTCTCTTGGGTTTACGGGCTTGCCTCTTTCTGGGCTTCTTTTCATCCGACTTCGTGGAACTCAAAGCCCCTCTCCTCTTTCTGTCTTTGTTTTGCTTCGGAGCGGATGGTTGGGGAAGAATTTCTTCATCACCAGATGGGGGCCTCATCATCACTTCCTTCCCGAGACCTACAAAAAAAAAGAGAAATGAGCAAGCTCGGGGAAATATTCGGACAGTGGCCAAGTCATTAAGTCAGGAAGAAAAATTTACCATGACTACTAGCCTCCCATCGACCCTTCGCCACATCGCTCCATGCACGCTCGGCATGTGTCGATTGCGATATTAGGTTCTTGACCCAGTTCTCGAGTTGGGGAACCGTACCCGGCATCCAAGCAACAGCTGCATCAAGTAAAACACTGATAAGAAAAGGTGAAAAAACGAAGACAATAAACAGAAATTAGGGACGGAATTATACTTACGCTTTATATTCCATTTCTCATGAAATGGCATACTTTCGGTCAGGATCAAGTCCGAGGTTTTCACTCGGACAAATTGGCCCATCCAGCCCGGTCTTTGTCCCCGTCTATGCCCGAGAAAGGTGCCCCGGTGGCCCTACGTTGAAGCTTTATTAGTCCCCTTGATAGAATCGGGGGCTATATAGGCGTATGAGGTGGTCGAGGGTGAAGGGAAGCCCATCGACTTTGCTTACGAAGAAACGAAGTAGTATCACTATCATCCAGAAAGAGGGATGAATCTGACCGAGAGTCACCTCGTATTTCTTGCAGAAATCTATGATAATTGGATCCAAGGGACCCAACGGTAAGGGGTAAGTGTAAACACTTAAGAACCCTTTCACGTGGGTGGTGAGTAACTCTTCTGGAGCAAGCATCACCACATGTTTTGTACCCAGTTGCAATCTTTTTTAACCTGGGATAGGAGTTTATCGGTTATCGAGCATATACACCTCGACATCAGCCCGCATCAGCTCGACACTGAGGAAGTCTTTTCAACCTTGAGATCAGAATCAATGACACACCCTCCAGGAAAAAACTCTTCAAGGCATGGCTCCGCCGCAGGTTCTTCACCGTCCGTCCGTAAAGATGAGGCAGTCTCCTTTTACGGAACAGTTTTTGAAGTCTTAGCCATTTTACTTTTACGAATGAATAAGAATGAAAACTGAGAAGAAACGCTTGGTATTTTGTGATGAAACAGGCGAAGAAACACTAGAGATCTGAAAATTCAAAGCTTTTAGGAAGGCAAAGGATTTCGAAGATTAGAGCAAATAACATTTGAAAGTAAAGTTTGGGCAAAAGAAGAAAGATACATTTATAGGTTGAAGACGATGTGTAGGATTAGTAGTGGCCGACAACAACTGACATGCATTTAATGCCTCGATATCCGAATCGATAGGACGTTTCATTATCCACTTGTCGCTGACGTCATGGTCGGGTTCATCACTTACGTCATGACCCATCGAGATGGGATTGGAAAAGATCATATCATCTCTCGTCGCCTTCTCTTCGAGAAATGAGGGGACTATCTGTATACGGTCAAAATCGGGCTTGTCTTAAAACGAGGCAGGCCAAGGTTCGACCCTATGTTATATCGGACCGCGGTGTAAAGTAATATTGCTGAGCTCGAGACCCAGAGACCGATCGAGATCGAGGTCGGCCAAGATTGGAGCCAGGTAGGATAGAGATCGAGCAAGATCGAGGGAAGCTTACTGACCCAAATAACGGAAAACCAAAATATTGGCAATCGGTCGAGGATCATGACGGAAATCTCGGCACGTATCAAGAAGAGGCCGATTAATTAGCTAATCATGGGATCGCTTACTGTATTTAGAATTGTATCAGAGGTAGGACCCCCTACTATATAAAGGGTGTCTGATCATTTGTAAAAGGCATCATAACACGCAATACTAAGAAATATACCACCTTTCTCTTAAGTTTTCTATACTCAGTTGCTCTGTTCATATTTTCAGAAGAATATTCATTTGGTTCGAGGGCGATCTAGCTCGAAGGCCAATGCTACGTTTATTTTGGTTTATTTCTATTTGCAGTCAATTTCAATATCATTTTACATATTTTGTCAGTTTTTGCCTGTCTCGCCCCCCTTTCTCTTCTCTTCCCCTTCCATCGGGGAGGAGTACGGGTTTCGACATTCATGGGGTGTAAAGACTCATTTCCTTTTAAGAATTGGGTATTTTGAAGAGTTGCCACCTAACGATTTTTGAGGTGCGTTAGGGCACCTATAGGGTTCAACTGCATTTGATAACCAGAGATAGGGTAAGGGCTTGAAATTATCCCAAGGGGAAGGTGTTAGGCACCCCTCAGGATCCACTAGTGTGGTTCCCGGCCAGATAGTTTTTTTGTGAATTTGTGCAATTAGCAAGTAAACAAATAAGGCTCAAATAATAGGGGATTTTAAATTTAAATACACAAGTGTTTGAAAAACCATAAAAGCAAGGTTTTGAAAAGAGTTATAATCTAAGAATGCTTGGGAATGAAAAAGGGGTCCTAACTTTGTTTGTAATATGGATCACATCAATGCAATACCCGGTAATCACTCCTTAAAAGAGGGGCTACACGTGGTATTAGCTCATCGGTCATCATATCCATATCTACCCTTCCCACCCTGTGAAGGTATTAAAGCGAGGATCGGTCTCGACCTCTATTGCATGTTGTTACCCGTCCATTCCAATCAGTCCCGGAGGAATTTAGGACTACTATTCCTATAAGTAGGAGGTTCTAAGCTGACTCTTAGGTTTATAGGTAAAATGCTAAGGCGACATACAAAACAAGTAGAACTGCATTTAGAGGGGAAACATATAAACAATTAAAAGGCTCATGTATACCTCCGCAAATAATGCATATAAGCAGCATGACTTAAACACAGTTAAGGTCTGAATTTTAAATCCTAAAGCAGGGTGTTTGAGTCAGAACCAGATTCATTATATAACTCAGAAAAGAAAGTCCGAATCAGGCATGTCTGCTGGTTGTAGCAGTTGATAATTAAACAGAGGCAGTTCTAGTTTTATTTAAGTAATTACCTAAGGCTTGCCTAGGCGTGAACAGGATTCAGTAGTTATTTAGAATTACTGACAGTTGGAGACTATTGTTATTACCTAAACATGTTGTTCTAGGTGTTGAGCACATAGAAATTATGGCCAATTAGTTGTAAAGACTAAACGAAATTATTTTATTCCTTTTCATGCATTTGTAATTAGCCTAAGTGTGCTTAAGCGAATATAAGTGAGATCCTAAAGACATGGTATCTAAATGAAAAGAGGTGCAGAATGATGTATATATGCGGAATCCTAAATCGGATTTCTATATGCAAATAATACAGTCACTAGGGCATGCAGAGATGATATATTCATTAATGTTGTTAAGCCTAAACAGGATCTCTAAGTGTCAATGACAGTAGGAACATGATTGCAGAAATACCAGTTATTAATACATTTAACGCAGGAATCGGTAAGTGGTATGATAGTGAAATGGACATGCTGAAAAATGATAAGTGTAAATCCTAAGTAACAGGATCTCTAACGCATGAAATGAGTCCTATGCATGGATTCTATTGCGCAAGTAGGAATGTACACCTAGTAACATGCTTTCTACTCTTTTAATAGCTAAAACATGCATATTCCCCATCCCTTTTCACTAACCAACCCCATAATATTTACAAATTCTTATAGACCAAATGATTGAATTACAAAAGAAGTGCAGAATAAGAAATTACAACCAAAGGAAGCCTGATCTTGACTTCCTCTCTGAGTTATGTAATTAATCACTTCAATGCCAACGTTATTCCAAAGCCTTTCTCATATTTGGGTGTGTCATAGTTCCCTAAGGGCCTCAAGGGATCTCGGGCAGTGCTCACACCCAGATTTGCATAATCAAACAGAACGAGTGCAATGTGGGAGGGCCGACCCTTATGTGTCCAAGTTCAGAGGGAGCTCAAGGGTCCCAAGGCAAGTCTCACACAAGAGGGGCAGAACCTAGATTCTAAGAGTATAGAGGAAGTGCAGAACACATGTTTAATTTTTTTTTTTTAAACAAAAGCTGGACTGATAGTCCATCTTGAAAGCAATAAATGACTGGGGTGATTGAAATCAGTTGTAAATAAAACTCAAATTCCCAAGATGGGATCACACATAGAATCACAATCATACAAAGGGCTCAAGGGGTTTGAAACACACATACATCTGACTGTGAACACAAAACCCCACTAAGGGTCTTAGGACTAGTTGGACATACACAACAATGGCTGATACTGGCATGATCACAGGCTAGTCAGAAATAGCATAATCACATTGAGGGAATAGGGACTTAGGATAGCAAGTTCATAGTAAGTGACAAACATAAGGGAGTGCATTAATCAAGAGGGAAATGGGATATTTCAGCATGCTAGTAATGTAATTTGACTGCAGAACCACAAGCAGAAGTAAATAAGAATGAGGGAAACTGAACAATTAAAGAAGCACATTGTTGTTGAGGCTTGAAAAAATTAACTAGGACATACCAGTAGAGAAAGCAAAGTGCAGAAAGGTACAATGAGCAGGATTCCACAGTCTAGCTTTGGCTTTCAGCCGGCTAGACAAAGCAGTAGCACAAGTAATAATAGAGAAGGAAAGAGTTTTGAGTGTGTAAGTGTGTGTTCTGAACTCAATTGTTCGTGTGTGATTGAAAGAAGAGAGGGTAGGGTATTTATAGTTTTGAAAACGAGTGAAAAATAAGGTAAGAAGTAAAGTTTCAACTCAGACATGGAAATAACCACAATCAGAATCAATTAACGCAATTACTTCCCTTTAAGCAAGGGATTATTGCTCAAATGGATACAAACAGGGCTAATTAAGGAAAGAAAGCAGTTTCAGACAAATTGATTCTTTGCCATATAAGGGGTCAGTAAAAGTATGAGGTAAAGGACTGAGTCTAAGTACAAAAATATGCTTAATTTTGGGAAAAGATTCAAGGTAAAACATCACAGTAATTAAAGGAAGGGAATCAATCAATTTAAACAAACGAATAAAATTAGGGTTCATAAGAAGACCTTTTACAATCAGTAGCAACATTGAGGGGTCAGAATCAATCAAGAAAGGATCATGATTCTGCACCCCAGCCTATAAATAGCAAGGAATGAACAGGCATGCAGGGTCAAACATGTCGACAAAAGAAGCAACACAAACATACAGTAGCAGTAGGGGTAAGCTAGGGTTTAGTAGTAAAAGAGACCTATTCGAAGTACGGTGGTCAAGTAGGTCAAGCAGTCACATAGAATCAAAAGTGAAGAAGAACATAGTAACAGGTAAGAGAGTCAGAAACGAGTAAAGGTCTCACAGTAACAAGTGAGGAAAACCTTTTAATAAATTAGGGTTTCAACAATAGTCGAGTTTAAAAGATGGTAAGAACTCAGAATCAGATAAGTCAAACAAGACAAAAAGATTCAAACGCAAAGAACTTAATCGAACCAAACCTGCGTATAAAATAAACCAAGAGAGTTTCTGAAGCCCAAGTAGAGCCAAGACACCTAGGGCTTTTAGCATGATGAATCAAGTAGCATTAAACATGGATAAACATAGTAAAAATCATAAAAACACACTGAAAATCGGAGAAAAGTTTAGGAAACCCTAATCGTTAAAAAAATGGAGAGTCATTTTGAAAGAAAAATCGAAAAACCTTCGAGAAGAAGTTCGTAATAAGCACAGTTCTAAGATAGATCTAAAAGAAAAATCGAACTGCTCTTAGAGCTAGGGTTTCAAAGAACCCATAAAAAGTTAGAAAGGCTTTAAAAGATGTCGATCTAGCCGGAAAAGTCAAGGATCCAACTTGAACAGCCATGGATGGCCGGAGAAAGACCATATATCGAAGTCGAGCAAGGATTGGACCAGATCTCTTCGAGATTTGTCCATGGAATCATGAAAATATGTAGCCAGTAGACATAGGAGATGAGTACATGTCTCAAAACGCCATGGGAGACCATGGATTAGGTGGGGATTGAGGTGGATTAGGGTGGAATTGGGTGGCGGCGGCTAGGGTTTATGTGAGGCTGCAGAGAGAATTGAGAGAAGAGTGATTCAAGGGTGGCGTTTGGTGGAAAATGAATTAGGGTAAGGGGTCGTTTAGGTTTATTTTAGGAATGGTGAACGGTGGCCGTTGATCTGAATGATCAACGACCTGGATTAAAAGGGTAGGTGGGGAATCCGGGTTTGGATTGCTTTAAATTGGGTTGGGGTCAGGTTTAATTGAAATTGGGCCGGGGAAATGGGGTCTGATTTGGGGTTAATTTTGGGCTAAAATTTAAACACAAATGGGCTGTTATTTAAATAGCCAATTTTCCCCTTTTTGAATAATAAAAAATAGTAAGTAAATTTTTGAGAATAAATTGAAAGCACTAAAATGATTCACAGCATGTAAATAACAATTTATAAATATAGGGCTTAATTATATGAATATAAAACACAATTAAATCTTAAAAAGGCTAATATTGCAATTATATGCAATTAGCTTTAAAAAAATACTAAAATAAAAATTGTGAAAAATATGCAAAAAAATT
>NC_031990.1:72474177-72477914 GCF_001879085.1 Nicotiana attenuata
GCCTAGTAGGCCACTAGAGTTACATATACCTGTGCAACAAAAATGCACAGAAGTGTAGTATGAGTACAAAAACAACGTGTACTCAATGAGTATCCCGTCTAATCTCGAAGAAGTAGAGACGAGATGGTCGACTTCGACACTTGCTAGTGGTCCAATAATGATGTCAATAATACATTAAATCGTGGATTTCTATAAACATTATTTTAATCCAATAGAAGGAGACAAGTAAACAATTAATTCGTTTATAGGAAATTTCTAAAATTCCTTTTCATTATTATCCAAATATTCTCAAGCCATGAAGAGGCAATAACAACATTAATAAGTTCAAGGCAGCAATACAAGCATGCGCAAATCATGCCGAGGCGTACGGCCCACTCTAACAGAAAATAAACTGTGCACTGCCGAAGGTCGAACATCGCGAACCATAGATGCATCTATTACCCCGCTCGCAAACTATCCATGCGACGCGGTCACATAAAATAAACAATCACCCTGCTCGCGAATCATACATGCGACGCAGGCACACATAGAAATACATGCTCAGATAGCCAATTAAGAATTTATCGAGGAATATTTATTCAATAAAAGCCACTTTCTATTTTAACAATTTAAGAAAAGAAGTTTAATCCTTTTTGAAATTTATTTAGCAATTCGACGGGATTTAAGCAATTCAACAGTAAACAACATTACAATTATTTCAAGTACAACATACTTTTGGGTCCTAGACTACCCGGACAATAACATAATAGTAGCTACGCACGGACTCTCGTCACCTCGTGCGTACGTAGCCCCCACAAATAGGAGCACATAACCAATTATTTCACCTATGGGGACAATTCCCTCTTACAAGGTTAGAAAGGAGACTCACCTCGCTCCGAAATTTTCATAACCGGCTTCCAAGCCCTTCCAACGACTCCAATTGATGCATAACGCCCCAAAACTATTCAAATCACGGGAAAACCAATAAAAATTCACTCTAATACTTGTAACAATTCAAATTATATAAGTTCCCAAATCCGCTCGAAAAGTTGACCAAAATGCCCTCGGGCCCACGTGCCCGGATTCCGAAATTTCTCGAAGATAAATTCTACCCATAGCTTTACTAAGTCAAATATACAATTTACTCAAATTTTCATGCTCAAATTCAAGGTAAAAGTCCAAAATTCCAAGTTCTAGGTCTTCCCCAAAAATCCCAAATTCATACTAATTTTCCATGTCTAAATCCATGTAAGATCACATATTTAACTCAAAAATAGGAAGTAATCACTTACCTAGTGTTGCTTGGTGAAAATCCCTCCTTGAGATCTCCAAAATAGTCCAAGACAAATGAAAGAAATGAAAGAAATGGGCTAAAACTCGTGTTTAAAACAACCTGCCCAGGCTTCATCGAGTTGTACCTTACGCTGTGCAGGTTGTACATCCTATTACCATTTTCCCCTGCTGTACACCTTTTATTAAAACGCCCATAACTCCTTGTGGAAATATCCAAATGGCAAACGGTTTGAAGATTTAGAAACTAGATTCAAAGATATTTCATTTGATAGGTTGTACACCATATAACTTTTTATATATTCCGAGATATAAGCTTCTAAAGCAGGCTCCATGCATCAGGAAATTCTGTCGAAACTGCTCCACCAGCCATTTTCAATCGATCATAACGTTCTGATAAAATGTCCAAATTATGATTGGTTTAACTTTCTGGAAACTAGAATGCAAGGGCAAAAACTTTTATGTTTTACAAATTCTCAGATTCCTTATAGATTTCAAGATCTAAGCTTCCAAAGTAGCCTCCTCGATTGCACCATTGCTGTCCAAAACAGCAGTTGCAGCAGATTTTCAGCAGCTTTAAAGTTCCGAAATCGATCCGTTAGCCTTCCGAAATCCACCCGAGACCCTCGGAACTTCAACCAATTATACCAACATGTCCCAAAATACAATACGAACTTAGCCGAGGCTTTAAATCACATCAAACAACGTCAAAAACATGAATCGTACTTCAATCCAAACTTTATGAACTTTGAAATTTCAAACTTCCACATTCGATGCCGAAATCCGTCAAATCACGTCCGATTGAACTCAAATTTTGCACACAAGTCATATTCGACAGTATGGACCTGCTCCAACTTTCGGAATTGGAATCCGACCCCGATATCAAAAATTGATAACCCTGAAATGCACTTCAACCCAAACTTATAAAATTCCTCCAAAATGGTAACTTCCACAATAGGCGCCAAAACGTTTCCGGGTCTTTCAAAACCCGATCCGGACATACGCCCAAGTCCGAAATCATCATACGAACCTGCTGGAACCTTTGAATCTCGATTCCAAGGTCGTTTAATTAAAAATCTAATCTTAGTCAATTCTTTCAACTTAAAGCTTACGAAATAAGAATTCTCTTTCCAAATCGACTCTAAACTTCCTGAAATTCAATTCCGACCACGCGTACACGTCATGATACCTGATGTGAAGCTGCTCATGGCCTCAAACTGCTGAACGATGCGCTAGACCGGTCGGGTCATTACATTATCTCCCACTTAAACATACGTTCGTCCTCGAACGTGCTAAGAGCTGCACTGGGGTTGTCCGAAATCACTGTTTAACACTTCGAGCACCTACCCGTGCTTCCACAACTCAGCTGGGCACCCTAGCTCGTTAAATCTGAAGATATCCTTTTTCACTTAAGCGAATAAGCCTTAGAGCCCAATTCCAACATCTGGAATTCTCTGCCAGGCCTGCTCCAACGTACGCCCACCGTACCAATAACTACGCGCATCACCAAAACATGACTGCATACCTTAGCTGAATTCACAACTTGCACCCCTCTACTCACAGGACCACAATAACATTCTCTGATCAAATTAATCGAAATTCCACGAATCTGATACTCCCATTGCACCTCATGACCTACCTAGGTCTTGCTCTAATTTTTACAATATTGCCATGACGGAAGAGATGTGTAGAAATTCATAACCGGCTGTCGGATCAACAAATCATTGGGGCTATACCCCCGACAAGAACCATCACCTCATTCTGAACCAAATAATGGTCTTAGCTCCTTAATATACTTCATATAGTCAGATTGCACTGATCCCAAATCCAATGATCTCGTCTCACCCTGTACGAGCTGCTCAGGAATTAAGCCACCCCGGACATAATCGAAACTCTCATATAATGCATCAATGTGCCAATAGGCTACCAATTCGAACGCGATACAAAAGGAAAACAAACTTTGAGAAGGAAATTCAACTACACCGCTCGCGAATCATACATGCGACGCAGTCGACTTAATTAAACAAACACCCCGCTCGCGAATCATACATGCGACGCGGGCACACAGCTAATATAAGTTTTCCTCGTAAAATAGGAAAAAAAACACATAAAAACAGATACGGGGAACTGTACTCAGCTTCACACTGTTGCGGCGTGCAACCCGATCCGAACAACATAACCATGGCGGCGTGCCACCCGATCCACCCATAGAATTCACATAAGGAGATACACACCGAGCTAAATTGCTCATTACAACAAAAATACCGAATATCGGTCACAAGCACGCTAAGTGCTAAATACCATCCTTGGGGAGACATATAGCGCCATAAGCTAACAACTCAAGCACAGCTGAGGTGCGATATATGTTCTGAAGCTAAAGAGCCATCGTGCTCACATATCACCATCACTACGCGGAACCTTAATCATAGAAAACTTATCGAGCCGTTCACAACTCACACGGTCACAAT
>NC_031990.1:72478165-72478488 GCF_001879085.1 Nicotiana attenuata
CATCCACAGACCTCAAGCTGATTCTGATCACACTGAACTAGGCTAATAACCTTTCAAAGGTCCATAATAACTCCCCTTTTTCTCATAACACATAAGAACAACCATCATAACTGGAGTAATCCTCCACAGTCCACAACCCAATAAATCGAGTGCCCTCCAAGCATCAATTCTCAATTTAACGACATCACCACAATCTTCATACTTGGTTTAACTCTTCAATTAATCAAGTGACTACACGCCACACTTATACAACCTTCCCGTGGGGCACACTCCCACAACCTTCCGTAACAGATAACAAGTTTGTACATCCAAACCACCGGCCG
>NC_031990.1:72480080-72487975 GCF_001879085.1 Nicotiana attenuata
GGCGCTACTCGTAGAAGCTAGGCAAGCCACACATCTAGAATCCATAATGCTTTAGTTAAATCCATTCACATTAATACAGAATAATATAACAACAGTGGAATTTGTAATTTAGCGGAAGACTTAAACGATATAAACCAAATAATAAGGAAAAATCCACATGTGCCTCTACCCAGAATTGGTGTCACAACATTCACGGACTACTAAGATTTACTACATACAACCGTTTGAAAGAAAGTAACATTGTCTGTCTCGAATAAAAGAGATAACAGATCATAAACAAAAATAAAGGAGACGCCGGGCCTCCGGACGCCTGCAAGGCTACCTCGGTGTCTCAATGAACTGAAGGCTGGCTCCCGAGCTACTGCGGCTGTTCGGGACCTGGATCTGTGCAAAAAAGCACAGAGTTTAGTATCAGCACAACCGACCCCATGTGTTGGTAAGTGCCTAGCCTAACCTCGGCGAGGTAGTGACGAGGCTAGGACCAGACTATCAAATAAACCTGTGCAGTTATATAAAATACAGCGGAAAATAAAGTAGGTATAAGCAAGTAAGGATGGGAGGGGGAACATGCTTTGGGGGATAACAGGTAAAAACAGAATATCAAGAGAATAATAAAGAACATCAATAATTTAACTCTAACACGGATAAGGGAAATAAAAGCAGGTTTCACTGTCAGTACATATCTCGTTGCAGGCGTGCAACCCGCTCCCATTTCATTACATCTCGTGGTAGGCGTACCACCCGCTCCCATTTTATTATATCTCGTGGTAGGCGTACCACCCGCTCCCATTTCATTATATCTCGTGGTAGGCGTACCACCCGCTCCCATTTCATTATATTTCGTGGTAGGCGTACCACCCGCTCCCATTTTATTATATCTCGTGGTAGGTGTACCACCCACTCCCATTTCATTATATCTCGTGGTAGGCGTACCACCCGCTCCCATTTCATTATATTGTTGCGGCGTGCAACCCGATCCATATATAATGTTGTTGCGGCGTGCAACCCGATCCATATATAATATTGTTGCGGCGTGCAACCCGATCCATATATAATATTGTTGCGGCATGCAACCCGATCCATATATATATAATGTTGTTGCGGCGTGCAACCCGATCCATATATAATATTGTTGCGGCGTGCAACCCGATCCATATATAATATTTACAATTATAACAAGAGTCCCGACAAGGGATCAAAAGGTATACACTATCCCGGCAAGGGAAAAGGAAGCAGCTATAACCAAACTTGTTACAGCACTTATCTACCTCAGCCATACCCAAACTTGTTACAACACCTAACTACCTCAGCTATACCCAAACTTGTTACTACACCTAACTACCACAGCTATACCCAAACTTGTTACAACACCTAACTGCCTCAGCTATACCCAAACTTGTTACAACAACTAACTGCCTCAGCTATAACCATAATCCTTACCTAACACAAAGAATCATCAACCTAAGTATCCATAATATCAATTAAGAACACAATACAAGGGAACCACAACTCAACAATAGCCCGGCAAGGGGGCAACATAATGATCTCTCCTCTTTCTCACTTTTACTTCACAATCCACTTCATCACTCGAGCCACTGCTCTAGAGGTTCAATTATCACTTATACTTTCACAATTCGTTATACAACTGGAGCCAACGCTCCTCAACGTTCATAGGTCACAATTCTTTTCATAACTTTGCACAACAAATAGAAATTTGCACCAAGGCATGAATAATACAACGAAATCATGGAAATCACAATATAAGACTCACGGTCATGCTCGACACCAACGTATAGATACTCGTCAGCATGCCTATACATCGTACTCAACAAGAAACAAATAGCAAATAGGACGCAACTCCTAATCCCTCAAGCTAAGGTTAGACCAAACACTTACCTCGATGCTTTGAACTCAACTCAAGCCTCAACTATAGCTTTACCCCGTGATTCCACCTCCAATCCGCTCGAATCTAGTCACAAGTCACTTAATTACTTTAATAAACACTAAATGAATCAATTTGAATGCATAAAAATGAATTTCCCAAAGTTTTTCCCAAAAATTCCCAAAATCCCCCCTGGGCCCACATGGTCAAAACCCGAGGTTCGAACCAAAATCCGATTACCCATTCCACCATGAACTCAGATATATAAGTTATTTTGGAATCGGACCTCAAATTGAGGTCCAAAACCCCCAAATTTTGAAACCCTAGTTCTACCCTAAATTCCCAAGTTCCCCCATTAAAACCTTTGTTTTGAAGTTGGAATTATGTTTAAAGATGTTAAGAAGCAAAGAAAAATAAGTTAGAAATCACTTACCAATCGTTTTGAAGGAGAAGGATCGTTTGGAAAATCGCCTCTTGTGTTTTGGGTTTTGAAAAAGTGTAAAATGACTGAAAATCTCAGATTTATATACTTTGCTGAAGGACTGGCGCGGACCGCGCAAAAATACCCCGTGGCCGCGTCGAGGAAGGGAGGGAAAACAACTCTTTGAACCTGCCCAGCGCGGACCGCACGATTTTGGTGCGCGGCCGCGCTGGCGTCTTGCACCTGGGGCCTTCTCTGAATCTCCCAGCGCGGACCGCACGAACTTGGTGCGCGGCCGCGCTGGTCAAACCAAGGCTGAGGACCCCTCTGAATCTGGCCACGCGGACCGCGCAGACTGCACCGCGGCCGCGTGGCTTCCAGCGCGGACCGCGCGGAAATGACCGCGGCCGCGCTGGGGCCTGCAACACTGCAACATCTGATACTTTAAGCCTAAGGCCTCCCGGGACCTACTCAAAACTCACCCGAGCCCTCGGGGCTCCAACCCAAGCATACACACTAACTCAATAACATCCTACGAACTCATCCGTGCGATCCAATCGCCAAAACAACATCGTAATCATCAAATTAGGCCTCAAGACCCATGATTTCCTTCCAATTTTCATAAGACATCAAGTTTAGAGTTTTTAGTCCAAAACACGTCAAACGACGTCCAAATCTAACCAAACTTTACAGCAATTGCTTAAATCATATTTAAGACTTGTGCCGGGCGTCGGAACCAAAATACGAGCCCAACAGCACAGTCTTCTAAACAAATAACACTTTCAAATTCTTTAATTATTTTCAGAAACAATTTCACACAATAATTCATTTCTCGGACTTGGGACCTCGGAATCTGATTCCGGGCACACACCCAAGTCCCAAAATTTCCTACGGACCCTCCGGGACTGTCAAATCACGAGTCCGGGTCCGTTTGCCCAAAATGTTGACCAAAGTCAAACTCAATCATTAAACATCAATTATTATATTTTTTCCTCACAAATTCATANNATAAGGGAAGCATAAAGATTACACATAGTAACGCTTGACTGCATCTGAATTGATCGGCTTTGGCCAGACTTCTCCGTCCATTTCTGCAAGTATGGGGGCTCCTCCTGTCAGAACCCGGTGAACCATGTATGTACCCTGCCAGTTGGGAGAGAACTTCCCTTTGGCTTCATCTTGATGCGGAAAAGTTTTCTTTAACACCAGCTGCCCCGGTGTGAACTGTCTTGGCTTGACTCTTTTGTTGAAGGCTCTGGACATTCTATTCTGATAGATTTGACCATGGCAAACTGCGTTCATTCTCTTTCCGTCTATAAGGGCTAGTTGCTCATAACGACTTTTTACCCATTCTGCGTCGTCGAGCTCAGCTTCTTGTATGATCCTTAGGGAAGGAATTTCTACCTCAGCGGGAATGACAGCCTCTGTACCATAAACCAACATATAGGGGGTTGCTTCGGTTGATGTGCGGACTGTGGTGTGATATCCCAATAGAGCAAATGATAACTTCTCGTGCCACTGTTTATGCTTTTCTATCATTTTCCTCAATATCTTCTTGATGTTCTTGTTGGCGGCTTCTACAGCTCCATTCATTTGAGGCCTCTAGGCTGTGGAATTCTTGTGTCTGATCTTGAGAGTTTCACACATAGCTTTCATCAAGTCGCTGTTGAGGTTGGAGCCGTTATCAGTAATGATTGACTATGGAATTCCGAATCGACGAACAATGCGGTCGCGGACAAAGTCTGCCACGACTTTCTTAGTCACTGCTTTGTAAGATGCTGCTTTGACCCATTTGTGAGCCACAATAGACGTACTCAGACCAGTCATGTCATCATACGACCAGGCGAATATGTCCTCATACTCTTTTAGAAATTCTGTGTATTCTTTCTTCTCCGATGGCGATAGGTGAATGTTGATTCGCGATTCCTTGACGTTTTCTGCATCTCCCAGGTTGACAATTTCGGTTTCGTCCAGGTTGGATTTAGGTCTATTCTCAAAGTCCTCAACTTCTTTGACAATCTCGTCAGGTATGTCATCTTCCTCTGAATCAATATCCTTTTGTTGCGTTGTCTCATTGCATGTCACAGTCATTGGTTCATCAAGATAAGTAATAGTAATGCTGTATAAGTAAAGTAAGGAGGAAAAAGATAGAAATAAATATTAATTCATAAGAAAAATCAAACATGCTTTTGATAAATTAAATAATTGTTTTGAACATTGAAGATCTTATTGCGGAAATTGAAAAAAATGCGAAAAGAAAATCATTTAGTAAAAACAATGGATAATGCTTGTTTTAGCCTTGCTACCCCGAGGCTCGTCGGGCTCTGGTTGTCCTGATGGTCCAGTTATTGAGGCGTGCCCCTCTTCTCACAGCCTGTATGGAAGGGCCTTCCTCCCCCTCTTCCTTGAGAATAACACAACAGTCCATGTCATTGTCCTCTAGGAACAAGTTCTTCACCGCTGCCAGCGTCTCTTCTTCATCTGACCCATAAACAATGTCGGCCTATTGGAAAGTCTTCTCCAGATGCGGTATTGGCTGCTCCAGTGGGTAGTAAGGACCGCGCCATGGTGGCGACCAATTGTTGAATTCTTCCCAGGTGTAATTATATCCCAAACCGAAGGTAGTGCCATGTTTCTTGAGTTTTATGGGCTTAGCAATTCCTTGGATGTTCTTGCCGAGTCCCTTGCCAGGCTCGTACCCACTCCAATTCAGTATACTCTCGATTTTTTATCCCACCATTTGTCTTTGTCGACAGCATTGACCCGTCCGATGTGATGGTAAGTTTCTCCGCCTCGTTTCCTTCTTCCCTTGATTGCCGGAATGGTCTGGCGACAGTATATAGGGTTGCTACCGTCGCCGTGAATGATCGCCTCCTGGTGATTCCATTCGAACTTCACTACCCGATGCAGTGTTGATGCTACGGCCCCAGCAGCGTGAATCCATGGACGTCCCAGCAGCAAGTTGTAAGACGCTGGCACATCTATTACTTGGAAATCGACATCAAACCAGGTCGGTCCCATCTGCAAGCATAGAATAATCTCCCCAATGGTGGACCTCTGGGAACCATCAAAAGCTTTCACGTTGATTTCTCCATCCTTTATCTCGTGCAGCCCTTTACCCAACTTCTTAAGCGTTACCAACGGACATATGTTAAGGCTGGAACCCCCATCGATCAGGATTCTGGTGATGAAATAGTCCTCGCATTGCTCGGTGATGTGCAGTGCCTTGTTGTGCCCCAGCCCCTCAGGTGGCAGCTCGTCCTCATGAAAGGTGATCTTATGGCTCTCCAGCACTTGTCCTACCATATTAGCCATTTCCCCGCCAGTGATGCTGCTTGGTACGTATGCTTCACTCAGCACCTTTAGCAGAGCATTCTTGTGCGCCTCAGAATTTTGCAGCAAAGAGAGAATGGAGATTTATGCTGGCGTCTTGTTTAACTAGTCGATGACCGAATACTCCTTGGCCTGTATTTTTCTCCAAAGGTCGTCTGGTCTGTCTCAATGATGGGTGGCCGGTTGGAGGCCTGCTTGCTTGACTCAGCCAGATGTCAGGGGTATAGACTCTACCAATTCTTGTCATACCCTGTGCTGCGACAATCTCTTCGAACCTGACCTTTCCTTTCCTCCTAGCCACGGCTGTATAGTCCCAGTGTACAGCTTTTGTATGGAATAGTGTCATGGTCGACATTGACACTGGGATAGGCGCGGCTATCCTTACTTCAAATGGAACATGTGCCTTGGGCGGCAGGACTGCGACCTCGAATGGTGCGGGTGCATTCGCTGAAGACGCGAGTTCAACCTCAACTGGTGCCGGTGCCTTTGCGGATGGTGCTGCTTCAAACTCAAGTGGTATGGACATATTCACCTCAGTATCCTCAGACGGTAGGATCTGGATTATAATCGGATTGAGAGTAACTGCTGGTTTCTTTGGGTCATCGCCTTCTGCGATCAACCCGATGGATCCCTCGGGATCCCAGTCATCCTCTACTTCAATCATGTGGATACCCCCACCCTTATGGTCCGGCAGAGGGTTGTTGCAGACGTTTGGAGCGGCTTCCTTTGCCACAATGACTTTGTTATCAATCAAATATTGTATCTTGTCTTTTAAGGAGCGGCATTCATCGATGGTGTGTCCTTTTATGCCGGAGTGATATGCACAGGACTTGTTTAGGTTAACCCTTTGAGAAGGATTCTCAGGGGTTGCAACAGGGATGGGGGTGACATAACCAGCAGCTTTGAGTCTCTCATACAACTGGTCAATAGGTTCGGCGATGGCTGTATATTATTATGGAGGTCTGTGATCAAAATTAGGTTGAGGTCTAGGGAAGTTTTGGCGTGCAAGAGGTGACTGATAGTGGGACGGTTGAGCATTATAGGTTTGGCAGACATGAGCGGGTTGGGAGTATCTGGGTGAAGTAGGTTGATATGTAGGAGGTGGAGGTGACTGATAGGTTGGTGGTGGAGCTTGGTATGAGGGTGAAGGTGCTTGGTAATTTAGGGTGGGCTGATATGTGAGTGGAGGTGTTGGGTAAGTTTGGTATTTGAGGGGAGACTTAGTCCNTTGTGCAACCATCATGGCCCCTACGTCCCTTTTCTTGGACACACCACCGGACTCTAAGGCCTTATTTGTAGCTTGCAAGGCCTCAAAGTTTGTAACCATACCGCTTTTGATACCTTTTTCAATTCTTTCGCGCAGTTTGATAATGTCGGAAAACTTATGGTTCTCAATCAGCATCAACCGTTCATAGTATTGTGGGTCCTGAGCCCGGACAAAGAACTTGTTCATTTGTTCTTCCTCTAAGGCGGGTCTGACNATTTTTATTTATTGTTAATCATATCAAGCGACCAACTTTGGTCGCTACATTAATAATTTTTATAATTTTTTATTTAATTTGCGATAAAAATTGGTCGCAAATGGCAAGAATTAATTTTTTTTTAACTATAAGCGACCAACGTTGGTCGCAAAATTACCAGAAATTATATTTTTAAAATACAGTAGCGACCAAGACTGGTCGCTATTGCCCAGAAAATTGTTTTTTTTAAGTGAAAAGCGACCAGCTGGAGATCAAAGTTGGTCGCTTTTTTTGGTATATTTTTGGCAGAAACTGCCTGTTTTGGCTGCTACACCACCTGCCAGCTTATATCAAATATCCTAAACAGGCATTTTATGCCAACAACAACAACACTAAAAAGCAACAAAATATAAAGATCAATAGAACTAAAACAGTAAGCTAACAAAACTAAGTTAACGTTTATTACAAGCTCATTCGAAAACTAGTTCTATTGTCTAGTTCAAAGTATATAAAGTACTCAAGGAGTGTTCTTTTAGCATCCTCGTTCGAAAGTTGGATTGCCTCGGCCGACTCGTTAGGTGGGTGACTGCGTATGAATTCCCCCACATCAGCTGTGAAGCGAACCTATAAGAAAAATTATATTAAATTAATATTTTAAAATTTATATAAAAGTAAATCAAAATACTTAATGAAAAGTAAAAAACTTATATGTATAGTCGAGGCTCGACCCTCGACCCACCTTTCTGAATCAGTCTCTTTCTTCTTCTTTACAATACGAGTTTCATTGAATAGCTCATCT
>NC_031990.1:72487980-72491990 GCF_001879085.1 Nicotiana attenuata
GTGGGTCCTGAGCCCGGACAAGAACTTGTTCATTTGTTCTTCCTCTAAGGCGGGTCTGACCTTAGCAGCTTCGGACCTCCAGCGAGTAGCATACTCGCGAAACGTTTCTGTGGGCTTCTTCTTCAGATTCTGGATATAGAACACGTTTGGCGCATTCTCTGTATTAAACCTGAATCTATCCATAAAGTCAGATGCCATACCTACCCAGCTCGACCACTTCTTGGGATCTTGGCTGATGTACCAAGATAGCGCATCTCCTTTCAGACTCCTCATGAACAGTTTCATGCGGATCTTTTCATCTTTTCCTACTCCGACCAGTTTGTCGTAGTATGTCCTTAGATGGACCCTTAGATCACATGTACCATCAAACATTTCGAACTTAGGAGGTTTGTACCCCTCAGGCAGTTCGACATCAGGTTGTATGCAGAGGTCCTCATAGTTCAACCCTTCGATCCCTTTGCTTCCTTCGATGCCCTGAATTCGGCTGGTTAGTTTCTTAAGTTCCTCGGCCAAGTTTCTGATGAGTAGATCCTTTTCATCAGACTCAGGTGTGCAAGATACAGGTTGGGTGGAGTGTGGCATGGTCTCCACGTAGATGGGATTGTTATGGTGGCCTGGCGTATGGGCGTGGAAATGGTCATTTGCGGAGTTTTGAGGTTCTGGGATGAGTAGTGGAGCGTTGTTTGGGGTATGGCAAGTGTTATATTGGTTCTTTGGCAGAGCAATGGGATGATTTTGTTGTTTTGGGATATTTTGAGGAGGTGTGGGGTTTTGAACATTGGGGAAGTTGGCGTCCGAGGTGCTGAGGGAGAATGATAGGTTGGCCAGATTCCGAACCTGATTAAGCTCTTCCTGAAACTTTAACAATTTCTGTTCAAGTTGTGACACATTTTCATCGGGAACCCGAATACCATGGCCATCAGTGGCCTCTGCTGTTGCGTTCTCTTTTCTGATGTTATTCAAATCTTCCATCTTGCTTTTGTTCTTATTCTTAACAGGACTAAGAGGAGGAGTGGGTGGAGGGCCCCTGGATCTCGTGGAATAAGATGATGTTGCCAGAGTGCACAAACTAACCTTTGGGGAGGGGAATAACCAAATAGAAAAAAAACAAAAAAGGTAACCAAGTTAGTGAGGGTCACAAAAGTATTGCAATATTTAAACAGGTAGTGCAGGAATGTAAAGCGTGTCCTAATTTGGGGACCTCGTTGTGCCTGAGGTGGGCCTAGCGACAAGTTGATTTGGAGAACTTGGAATGCTAAATGCCTCATTTTATTGATAAAAAGTAAGACGAATCTCAAATCGACGCTAAATAAACAGGAAATAAAAGTTACTAATGGCCATTGGCCTTGTTACATTTTAAAACGAAAAAGATAAACTCCTATCTACTTGGTCCCAGAAGGACCTTCCCCAGATTCGGCATCCTTGGCTCCGTCGAACAGCTTCCCCAACTCGCGAAGTCCTAGCAACAGTTACGCTCTCGCTAGATGTCCACCTTCGGTCCCTTCAGCCTCTTGACAGTCTTCAACCCTTTTGAGATTTTGTCACTAGAATGCAAATCTTCCCATCAACTCAGCAATCTTGGGTGTATTTTGGTGACCATGCCGAATTTGGGGACTTTATGCCTCATCTTTCTGCAAGGCAAACAAGGTTAGGCCCCTACCCCCACCAGACTCGACTATTTAATATCAACAATTAGCATGAAGCATCTAGTTCTCCAAATGAATGCACAGAACATGGTGACGCCCGTTAGGGTTTAGGGAAACCCAATGGACTTTGGACAAGGTTATCTTAAAGGATCATTATGGGGACAACATAACTGATCCGGCTAGGTTTGACCATGATGCATGCGCAATTTGAACAGAGTAATTTCTATGGGGTTTTAGACTGGTACCCTTGAGCGGACAACTCAAGGGGGAAGGCTCGAAACTGTCGACTGCACCGCTGATCGACTAGTTTTACCGCAAATATGCCTTTCCGAATTTAGGGGGTAATGATATAGGAAGAGCGCAACCACTCATTATAAGCATTGCTATAGTATTTGTTTGGCACGAGTGGAGTATGATGTTGAGCATGATTATGCAATAATTAAAAGCATGTTGACATATATTTGCATGTTAAGAAAGCGATAAATACAGCAGTTTCATAATTTAAAGCAATAAAGGAAAGAAAACAAAGGAGATTCTAAGAATTAAATGCTTAAAGGAATTAAACAAATAATTGCACATAGGCAGAGGTACAAATTCACAAGAACAATCTGAAATGGTAAAAGCCTGAAAATCCCCAGCAGAGTCGCCATGCTGTCGCGCCCCCCTTTTTTCTCTCTTCCCCTTCCATCGGGGAGGAGTACGGGTTTCGACATTCATGGGGTGTAAAGACTCATTTCCTTTTGGGAATTGGGTATTTTGAAGAGTCGCCACCTAACGATTTTTAAGGTGCGTTAGGGCACCTATAGGGTTCAACTACAACTACATTTGATAACCAGAGATAGGGTAAGGGCTTGAAATTATCCCAAGGGGAAGGTGTTAGGCACCCCTCAGGATCCACTAGTGTGGTTCCCGGCCAGATAGTTTTTTGTGAATTTGTGCAATTAGCAAGTAAACAAATAAGGCTCAAATAATAGGGCATATTAAATTTAAATACACAAGTGATTGAAAAAAACAATAAAAGCAAGGTTTTGAAAAGAGTTATAATCTAAGCATGCTTGCGAATGAAAAAGGGGTCCTAAGTTTGTTTGTAATATGGATCACATCAATGCAATACCCGATAATTACTCCTCGAAAGAGGGGCTATACGTGGTATTAGTGCACCGGTCATCATATCCATATCTACCCTTCCCACCCCGTGAAGGTATTAAAGCGAGGATTGGTCTCGACCTCTATTGCATGCTGTTACCCGTCTCATTCCTATCAGTCCCGGAGGAATTTAGGACTACTATTACTATAAGAAGGAGGTTCTAAGCTGACTCTTAGGTTTAAAGGTAAAATGCTAAGGCGACATGCAAAACAAGTAGAACTGCATTTAGAAGGAAACATATAAACAATTAAAAGGCTCATGTATACCTCCGCAAATAATGCATATAAGCAGCATGACTTAAACACAATTAAGGTCTGAATTTTAAATCCTAAAGCAGGGTGTTTGAGTCAGAACCAAATTCATTATATAACTCAGAAAAGAAGTCTGAATCAGGCCTGTCTGCTGGTTGTAGCAGTTGATAATTAAACAGAGGCAGTTCCAGTTTTATTTAAGTAATTACCTAAGTCTTGCCTAGGCGTGAACAGGATTCAGTAGTTATTCAGGATTACTGACAGTTGGAGACTATTGTTATTACCTAAACATACTGTTCTGGGTGTTCAGCACATAGAAATTATGGCCAATTAGTTGTAAAGACTAAATGAAATTGTTTTATTCCTTTTCATGCATTCGTAATTAGCGTAAGTGTGCTTAAGCGAATATAAATGAGATCCTAAAGACATGGTATCTAAATGAAAAGAGGTGCAGAATGATGTATATATGCAGAATCCTAAACAGGATTTCTATATGCAAAAATATTACAGTCACTAGGGCATGCAGAGATGATATATTCATTAATGTTGTTTAGCCTAAACAGGATCTCTAAGTGTACATGGCAATAGGAACATGATTGCAGAAATATCGATTATTAATACATTTAACGCAGGAATTGCTAAGTGGTATGATAGTGAAATGGACATGCTGAAAAATGATAAGTGTAAATCCTAAGGAACATGATCTCTAATGCATGAAATGAGTCCTAAGCATGGATTCTATTGCGCAAGTAGGAATGTAAACCTAGTAGCATGCTTTCTACCCTTTTAATAGCTAAAACATGCATATTCCCCATCCTTTTTCACTAACCAACCCCATAATATTTACAAATTATTACAGACCAAATGATTGAATTACAAAAGAAGTGCAGAATAAGAAATTACAACCAAAGGAAGCCTGATCTTGACTTCCTCTCTGAGTTATGTAATTAATCACTTCAATGCCGA
>NC_031990.1:72492000-72556569 GCF_001879085.1 Nicotiana attenuata
AAAAGTCAAGGATCCAACTTGAACAGCCATGGATGGCCGGAGAAAGACCAGAGATCAAAGTCGAGCAAGGACTGGACCAGATCTCTTCGAGATTTGTCCATGGAATCATGAAATATGTAGCCAGTAGACATAGGAGACGAGTACACGTCTCAAAACGCCATGGGAGACCATGGATTAGGTGGGGATTGAGGTGGATTAGGGTGGAATTGGGTGGCGGCGGCTAGGGTTTATGTGAGGCTGCAGAGAGAATTGAGAGAAGAGGGATTCAAGGGCGGCGTTTGGTGGAAAATGAATTAGGGTAAGGGGTCGTTTAGGTTTATTTTAGGAATGGTGAACGGTGGCTGTTGATCTGAATGATCAACAGCCTGGATTAAAAAGGTAGGTGGGGAATTTGGGTTTGGGTTGGTTTAAATTGGGTTGGGGTCGGGTTTAATTGAAATTGGGCCGGGGAAATTGGGTCTATTTGGGGTTAATTTTAGGCTAAAATTTAAACACAAATGGGCTGTTATTTAAATAGCCAATTTTCCCCTTTTTGAATTATAAAAATAGTAAATAAATTTTTGAGAATAAATTGAAAGCACTAAAATGATTCACAGCATGTAAATAACAATTTATAAATATAGGGCTTAATTATATGAATATAAAACACAATTAAATCTTAAAAAGGCTAATATTGCAATTATATGCAATTAGCTTTAAAAAATACTAAATAAAATTGTGAAAATATGCAAAAAATTACCTTAGCCATATTTTGGCATAAATATTAAAATCCAATAGATGAATTACCCAGATAATAATTTTGGACATAATTATTGGGATTTTATGGATGAAATAAAAGGAAAATAAATCAATTTAAAACCTTAAAAATGAGGGAAAAATAATAAAACGTTTGGAAAAGTATTTTGCATATTGAAAATATATAGGGAAAAATTGGGTGTCAACAGCTGCCCATCTTTACCCGGGAAGGATGAAAGAGTTTTTTGGGTAAAGAAATGATGGCCAATTTTGACCGAGCGAAACGGTTTTGGAAGATTCATGCTGCACCCCGGCTTCCAAGCTGCCTACATATCCCTGGTATTATAGGTATCAGGCCATGTGTAGTTCAGCAATTCACCTGCGAAGTATGCCGATGAAGATATTTCAAAAACGGACGCAATATCTAAGGGTGGGTGAGTGGACGGTTTACGGGAATGAATTGGTTTGATATGGCTGCGGGCACTGGAGCGGAGCCGCTCCTGCCGGGATGGCTGTTGCTTGCCGGTTTACCTGCAAATAAGCAATGCAAGCATATATTGTGCGCAAATTTAGACATGATGCAAATTCCCGCTGGACCATGAATGTTGTCTTTGGACGGTTAAGGATGGCGTCCTCAGACCATGATGTCCTGGGCCATGAAGCGTATAATAAAGGATTTGAAGGCCATGAAATGATGTTCTTGGGCTATGAGGATGGTGCCTCCGAACTATGATACCTTTGAATAATGATATGCAAAAGTTTGAAAGAAATCCTCGGACCATGACATGTTGTTCTCGGGCTATGAAGATGGTGCCTCCGAACGATGACGCCTTTGGATGAGTTGGCGATATTTCAGCCCATGAAGGATGTCGTAGCATGTGGCGATCTCTCATCCGTGCAATGTAGCAATGTGGCGATCTTTCAGCCGTGCAATGTGGCGATCTTTCAGCCGTGCGATGTAGCAATGTGGCGATCTTTCAGCCATGCAAATGTAGATGTGGCGATCTTTTAGCCATGCAATGTAGCAATATGGCGATCTTTCAACCGTGCAGATGTACTATGTGGCGATCTTTCAGCCATGCAAATGTAGTATTTGGCGATCTTTCAGCCATGCAAATGTAGTATGTGGCGATCTTTCAGCCATGCAAATGTAGTATGTGGCGATCTTTCAGCCATGCAAATGTAGTATGTGGCGATCTTTCAGCCATGCAAATGTAGTATGTGGCGATCTTTCAGCCGTGCAAATGTAGAATGTGGCGATCTTTCAGCCATGCAAATGTAGTATGTGGCGATTTTTCAGCCATGCAAATGTAGTATGTGGCGATCTTTCAGCCATGCAAATGTAGTATGTGGCGATCTTTCAGCCGTGCAAATGTAATATGTGGCGATCTTTCAGCCGTGCAAATGCAGATGGAGACACCGTTTAGTCTCGTAAGGCAGAATAGTAGCCTTATGCAAGTTGGAAGGCAGAATGGTAGCCTTATGCAATGCAGATGTAGATGGAGGTAGAGCTTAACCTCGGAAGGCAGAATTGTAGCCTTATGCAGGTTGAAAGGCAGAATGGTAGCCTTATGCAATGTAGATGTAATAGAGGTGGAGCTTAACCTCGGAAGGCAGAATGATAGCCTTATGCAAGTTGGAAGGCAGAATAGTGGCCTTATACAATGCAGACGCAATTGGAGGTAGAGCTTAACCTCGGAAGGCAGAATGGTAGTCGTATGCAAGAAATAAAATAGCAAATGACAGTAGAGTTTTCTTAGCTGATAGCAAATTGCGGCGTTGTGATTACTGGGAGCATTGTGACATACGGGACATCACTAGTGTGCGGATAACAAATGTTGGCAAGTGTAGCGGTTAAGAGAGACGTATTCTTAAACAATGTTTGTTCCATGAGCGTGATGTATGTTTCGATTTCGCAATCCTAGTGCCTGCATCCAAAGAAAAATAGTGAGTTTTATAAAGGGGGAAATATTAGTTCGTATCCCCGCTGGCTTTGCTTGACTTGCTCGGCTTTGATCTGGTGATACTGCCTGTATCATTGGGGTAGCGTTGCTAAACAAAGCAGTTTCGATAATAAACATGCATGAATTTGTAAAAGTAGGACATAAATGTATAATTAAACCAGCTTTTAGATGAACCGACGATTGTGACGTGGTTCGAGACGTTGCAACTTCTCTTGCTACGGAATTTTGAGGGTCCTCCTCAAAATTCTGTCCCAGTTTGATGGGTTGACACTTTTGATTGTTGCTCGTGTGGTGATCGGCTGAACTTGCTTCGGAATTTTGAGGGTTCTCCTCAAAATTCTGCCCCAGTTTCCAATTTCGGGGGAAAATGAAAATTTTATTGAATTATGACCGAACCCATAGGGCTGCCTACGTATCCCCTCTTAAATGGGAATCAGGTCAGGCGTAGTTCAATTTACATCATATGAGGAAAGCATAAAGATTATACATAGTAACGCTTGACTGCATCTGAATTGATCGGCTTTGGCCAGACTTCTCCGTCCATTTCTGCAAGTATGAGGGCTCCTCCTGTCAGAACCCGGTGAACCATGTGTGGCCCCTGCCAGTTGGGAGAGAACTTCCCTTTGGCTTCATCTTGATGCGGAAAAAATTTTCTTTAACACCAGCTGCCTCGGTGTGAACTGTCTTGGCCTGACTCTTTTGTTGAAGGCTCTGGACGTTCTGTTCTGATAGAGTTGACCATGGAAAATTGCGTTCATTCTCTTTCCGTCTATAAGGGCTTGTTGCTCATAACGACTTTTTACCCATTCTGCGTCGTCGAGCTCAGCTTCTTGTATGATCCTTAGGGAAGAAATTTCTACCTCAGCGGGAATGACAGCCTCTGTACCATAAACCAGCATATAGAGGGTTGCTCCGGTTGATGTGCGGACTGCGGTGCGATATCCCAATAGAGGAAATGATAACTTCTTGTGCCACTGTTTATGTTTTTCTATCATTTTCCTCAATATCTTCTCAAGGGTTGCAACAGGGATGGGGGTGACACAACCAGTAGCTTTGAGTCTCTCATATAACTGGTCAATAGGTTCAGCGATGGCTGTATATTATTTTGGAGGTCTGTGATCAAAATTAGGTCGAGGTCTAGGGAAGTTTTGGCATGCAGGAAGTGACTAATAGTGGGACGGTTGAGCATTATAGGTTTGGCAGACATGAGCGGGTTGGGAGTATCTGGGTGAAGTAGGTTGATATGTAGGAGGTGGAGGTGACTGATAAGTTAGTGGTGGAGCTTGGTATGAGGGTGAAGGTGCTTGGTAATTTGGGGTAGGCTAATATGTGAGTGGAGGTGTTGGGTAAGTTTGGTATTTGAGGGGAGACTTAGTCCTTTGTGCAACCATCACGGCCCCTACGTCCCTTTTCTTGGACACACCACCGGATTGTAAGGCCTTATTTTTAGCTTGCAAGGCCTCAAAGTTTGTAACCATATCGCTCTTGATACCTTTTTCAATTCTTTCGCCCAGTTTGATAATGTCGGAAAACTTATGGTTCTCAATCAGCATCAACCGTTCATAGTATTGCGGGTCCTAAGCCCGGACAAAGAACTTGTTCATTTGTTCTTCTTCTAAGGCGGGTCTGACCTTAGCAGCTTCGGACCTCCAGCGAGTAGCATACTCGCGAAACATTTCTGTGGGCTTCTTCTTCAGATTCTGGATATAGAACACGTCTGGCGCATTCTCTGTATTAAACCTGAATCTATCCATAAAGTCAGATGCCATACCTGCCCAGCTCGACCACTTCTTGGGATCTTGGCTGATGCACCAAGATAGCGCATCTCCTTTCAGACTCCTCATGAACAGTTTCATGCGGATCCTTTCATCTTTTCCTACTCCGACCAATTTGTCATAGTATGCCTTAGATGGACCCTTGGATCACCTGTACCATCAAACATTTCGAACTTAGGAGGTTTGTACCCCTCAGGCAGTTCGACATCAGGTTGTATGCAGAGGTCCTCAAAGTTCAACCCTTCGATCCATTTGCTTCCTTCGACGCCCTGAATTCGGCTGGTTAGCTTCTTAAGTTCCTCGGCCAAGTTTCTAATAAGCAGATCCTTTTCATTAGACTTAGGTGTGCAAGATACAGGTTGGGTAGAGTGTGTCATGGTCTCCACGTAGATGGGATTGTTATGGTGGCCTGGCGTATGGGCGTGGAAATGGTCATTTGCGGAGTTTTGAGGTTCTGGGATGAGTAGTGGAGCGTTGTTTGGGGTATGGCAAGTGTTGCATTGGTTCTTTGCCAGAGCAATGGGATGATTTTGTTGTTTTGGGATATTTTGAGGAGGTATGGGGTTTTGAACATTGGGGAAGTTGGCGTCCGGGGTGCTGAGGGAGAATGATAGGTTGGCCAGATTCCGAACCTGATTGAGCTCTTCCTGAAACTTCAACAATTTCTGTTCAAGTTGTGACACATTTTCATCGGGAACCCGAATACCATGGCTATCAGTGGCTTCTGCTGTTGCGTTCTCTTTTCTGATATTTTTCTAATCTTCCATCTTGCTTTTGTTCTTGTTCTTAACAGGACTAAGAAGAGGAGTGGGTGGAGGGCCCTTGGATCTCGTGGCACAAGATGATGTTGCCAGAGTGCACGAACTAACCTTTTGGGGAGGGGAATAATAAAAAACAAAAATAAAACAAAAGGTAATCAAGTCATTGAGGATTATAAAAAGTATTGCAATATTTAAACACATAGTGCGGGAATGTAAAGTGTGTCCTAATTTGGGGAACCTCTTTTGTGCCCGAGGTAGGCCTAGCGACAGATAGTCTTGGAGAACTTTTAATGCTAAATGCTTCATTTCATAACGTAAGAACAGACGAATCCCAAAACAATACTGAAATAACAATAAGAAATGAGTTACTATTGGCACTTGGCCTTATTACATTTAGAAAACGCGTAAGCCTAAATCTATTTGGTCTCAGGAGGGCCTTCCTCAGGTTGAATGATCTCGTTGATCAAATCCTCCAGCTCGCGCTGGCTTATTAGCAAGAACGCCTTCGCTAGATGTCCTTCTTCGTTTCCCTCAGCGCTCTAGCAGTCGTTGACTCTTTTCCTCACTTTTTCCTCCAATTCTAACAGGCTGTATTCCAGATAATCTAGCTTTTCTCTATTCTTGACGGTCCTTTCTTTCCATTCATTGATTTGGTCATCCGATGGAAGATTCCTCCACCAATCTAGCAAGAGTGGGGGTATGTTAACCATTCCAAAGCTGGTGACCTCGTGCCTCATTTTCTGCTAAACAAAAGGGTTAGACCTTAACCCCCACTAGACTCGACTATTTATACATTTATGATCAGCATGAAGCATTTAATTCTCCAAATAAATGCACAGAACGTGGTGACGTCCGTTAGGGTTTAGGGAAACCCAGTGGACTTTTGGACAAGGCTATCTTAAAGGATCATTATGTGGACAACATAACTGATCCGGCTAGGTTTGACCATGATGCATGCACAATTTGAACAGAGTAAGGTTTCTATGGGGTTTTAGACTGGTATCCTTGAGCGGACAACTCAAGGGGGAAGGCTCGAAACTGTCGACTGCACCGCTGATCGACTAGTTTTACCGCAAATATGCCTTTCCAAATTTAGGGAGGTAATGATATAGGAAGAGCGCAACCACTCATTATAAGCGTTGCTATAGTATTTGTTTTGGCACGAGTGGAGTACGATGTTGAGCATGATTATGCAATAATTAAAAGCATGTTGACATGTATTTGCACATTAAGAAAGCGATAAATACAACAGTTTCATAATTTAAAGCAATAAAGGAAAGAAAACAAGGAAGATATGTCAGTTTTGCTTTTAAAGAAGAAACTAAATGCCAAAAGGAATTAAACAAATAATTGCACATAGGGAGAGGTACAAACTCACAAGAACAATCTGAAATTCTAAAAGCCTGAAAATCCCCAGCAGAGTCGCCATGCTATCGCGCCCCCCTTTTTCTTCTCTTCCCTTTCCATCGAGGAGGAGTATGGGTTTCGACATTCATGGGGTGTAATGACTCATTTCCTTTTGGGAATTGGGTATTTTGAAGAGTCGCCACCTAACGATTTATAAGGTGTGTTAGGGCACCTATAGGGTTCAACTGCATTTGATAACCAGAGATAGGGTAAGGGCTTGAATTATCCCAAGGGGAAGGTGTTAGGCACCCCTCAGGATCCACTAGTGTGGTTCCCGGCCAGATAGTTTTTTTGTGAATTTGTGCAATTAGCAAGTAAACAAATAAGGCTCAAATAATAGGGGATTTTAAATTTAAATACACAAGTGTTTGAAAAACCATAAAAGCAAGGTTTTGGAAAGAGTTATAATCTAAGCATGCTTGTGAATGAAAAAAGGGTCCTAAGTTTGTTTGTAATATGGATCTCATCAATGCAATACCCGGTAATCACTCCTCAAAAGAGGGGCTACACGTGGTATTAGCACACCGGTCATCATATCCATATCTACCTTCCCACCCCGTGAAGGTATTAAAGCGAGGATTGGTCTCAACCTCTATTGCATGTTGTTACCCGTCCCATTCCTATCAGTCCCGGAGGAATTTAGGACTACTATTCCAATAAGAATGAGGTTCTAAGCCGACTCTTAGGTTTAAAGGTAAAATGCTAAGGCGACATACAAAACAAGTAGAACTGCATTTAGAGGGGAAACATATAAACAATTAAAAGGCTAATGTATACCTCCCCAAATAATGCATATAAGCAGCATGACTTAAACACAGTTAAGGTCTAAATTTTAAATCCTAAAGCAGGGTGTTTGAGTCAGAACTAGATTCATTATATAACTCAGAAAAGAAGTCCGAGTCAGGCCTGTCTGCTGGTTGTAGCAGTTGATAATTAAACAAAGGCAGTTCCAGTTTTATTTAAGTAATTACCTAAAGGCTTGCCTAGGCGTGAACATGATTCAGTAGTTATTCAGAATTACTGACAGTTGGAGACTATTGTTATTAACTAAACATGTTGTTCTAGGTGTTCAACACATAGAAATTATGGCCAATTAGTTGTAAAGACTAAATGAAATTGTTTTATTCCTTTTCATGCATTCGTAATTAGCCTAAGTGTGCTTAAGCGAATATAAGTGAGATCCTAAAGACATGGTATCTAAATGAAAAGAGGTGCAGAATGATGTATATATGCGGAATCCTAAACCGGATTTCTATATGCAAATAATACAGTAGGGCATGCAGAGATGATATATTCGTTATTGTTGTTTAGCCTAAACAGGATCTCTAAGTGTACATGGCAGTAGGAACATGATTGCAGAAATACCGATTATTAATACATTTAACGCAGGAATCGCTAAGTGGTATGGTAGTGAAATGGACATGCTGAAAAATGATAAGTGTAAATCCTAAGGAGTATGATCTCTAACGCATGAAATGAGTCCTAAGCATGGATTCTATTACGCAAGTAGGAATGTAAACCTAGTAACATGCTTTCTACCCTTTTAATAGCTAAAACATGCATATTCCCCATCCCTTTTCACTAACCAACCCCATAATATTTACAAATTATTACAAACCAAATGATTTAATTACAAAAGTGCAGAATAAGAAATTACAACCAAAGGAAGCCTGATCTTGACTTCCTCTCTGAGTTATGTAATTAATCACTTCAATGCCAACGTTATTCGAAAGCCTTTCTCATATCTGGGTGTGTAAGAGTTCCCTAAGGGCCTCAAGGGATCTCGGGCAGTGCTCACACCCAGATTTGCATAATCAAACAGAACGAGTGCAGTGTGGGAGGGCCGGCCCTTATGTGTCCAAGTTCAGAGGGAGCTCAAGGGTCCCAAGGCAAGTCTCACACAAGAGGGGCGGAACCTAGATTCTAAGAGTATAGTGGAAGTGCAGAACACATGTTGAAAGAGATTTATTTTTTTTAACAAAAGCTGGACTAATAGTCCATCTTGAGAGCAATAAATGACAGGGGTGATTGAAATCAGTTGTAAATAAAACTCAAATTCCCAAGATGGGATCACACACAGAATCACAATCATACAAAGGGCTCAAGGGGTTTGAAAAACACATACATCTGACTGTGAATACATAACCCCATTAAGGGTCTTAGGACTAGTTGGACATACACAGCAATGGCTGATACTGGCATGATCACAGGCTAGTCAGAAAGAGCATAATCACATTGAGGGAATAGGGACTTAGTATAGCAAGTTCATAGTAAGTGACAAACATAAGGGAGTGCATTAATCTAGAGGGAAAGGGGATATTTCAGCATGCTAGTAATGTAATTTGACTGCAGAACCACAAGCAGAAGTAAATAAGAATGAGGGAAACTGAACAATTAAAGAAGCATATTGTTGTTGAGGCTTGAAAAAATTAACTAGGACATACCAGTAGAGAAAGCAAAGTGCAGAAAGGTACAATGAGCAGGATTCCACAGTCTAGCTTTGGCTTTCAGCCGGCTAGACAAAGCAGTAGCACAAGTAATAATAGAGAAGGAAAGAGTTTTGAGTGTGTAAGTGTGTGTTCTGAACTCAATTGTTCGTGTGTGTTTGAAGAAGAGAGGGTAGGGTATTTATAGTTTTGAAAATGAGTGAAGAATAAGGTAAAAAGTAAAGTTTCAACTCAGACATGGAAATAACCACAATCAGAATCAATTAACGCAAGTACTTCCCTTTAATCAAAGGATTACTGCTCAAACAGATACTAACAGGGCTAATTAAGGAAAGAAATCAGTTTGAGACAAATTGATTCTTTGCCATATAAGGGGGCAGTAAAAGTATGAAGTAAATGACTGAGTCTAAGTACAAAAATATGCTTAATTTTGGGAAAAGATTCGAGGTAAAACATCACAGTAATTAAAGGAAAGGAATCAATCAATTTAATCAAACGAATAAAATTAGGGTTCATAAGAAAACCTTTTGCAATCAGTCGCAACATTGAGGGGGTCAGAATCAATCAAGAAAGGATCATGATTCTGCACCCCAGCCTATAAATAGCAAGGAATGAACAGGCATGCAGGGTCAAACATGTCGACAAAAGAAGCAACACAAACATACAGTAGCAGTAGGGGTAAGCTAGGGTTCATTAGTAAAAGAGACCTATTCGAAGTACGGTGGTCAAGTAGGTCAAGCAGTCACATAGAATCAAAAGTGAAGAAGAACATAGTAACAGGTAAGAGAGTCAGAAACGAGTAAAGGTCTCACAATAACAAGTGAGGAAAACCTTTTAAGAAATTAGGGTTTCAACAATAGTCGAGTTTAAAAGATGGTAAGAACTCAGAATCAGATAAGTCAAACAAGACAAAAAGATTCAAACGCAAAGAACTTAATTGAACCAAACCTGCGTATAAAATAAACCAAGAGAGTTTCAGAAGCCCAAGTAGAGCCAAGACACTTAGGGTTTTTAGCATGATGAACCAAGTAGCAGCAAATATGGACAAACATAGTAAAAATTACAAACACACTGAAAATCGGAGAAAAGTTTAGGAAACCCTAATCGTTAAAAAAAATGGAGAGTCATTTTGAAAGAAAAATCGAAGAACCTTCGAGATGAAGTTTGTAATAAGCATAGATCTAAGATAGATCTGAAAGAAAAATCAAATAGCTCTTAGAGCTAAGGTTTCAAAGAACCCAGAGAAAGTGAGAAAGGCATTAAAAGATACCGATCTAGCCGGAAAAGTCAAGGATCCAACTTGAACTGCCATGGATGGTTGGAGAAAGACCAGAGATCGAAGTCGAGCAAGGACTAGACCAGATCTCTTCGAGATTGTCCATGGAATCATGAAAATATGTAGCCAGTAGACATAGGAGACGAGTACACGTCTCAAAATGCCATGGGAGACCATGGATTAGGTAGGGATTGAGGTGGATTAGGGTGGAATTGGGTGGCGGCGGCTAGAGTTTATGTGAGGCTGCAGAGAGAATTGAGAGAAGAGGGATTCAAGGGCGGCGTTTGGTGGAAAATGAATTAGGGTAAGGGGTCGTTTAGGTTTATTTTAGGAATGGTGAACGGTGGTCGTTGATCTGAATGATCAACGACCTGGATTAGAAGGGTAGGTGGGGAATTCGGGTTTGGGTTGGTTTAAATTGGGTTGGGGTCGATTTTAATTGAAACTGGGCAGGGGAAATTGGGTCTGGTTTGGGTTTAATTTTAGGCTAAAATTTAAACACAAATCGGCTGTTATTTAAATAACCAATTTTCCCTTTTTTGAATTATAAAAAAATAGTAAATAAATTTCTGAGAATAAATTGAAAGCATTAAAATGATTCACAGCATGTAATTAACAACTTAAAAATATAGGGCTTAATTTTATGAATATAAAATACAATTAAATCTTAAAAAGGCTAATATTGCAATTATATGCAATTAGCTTTAAAAAATACTAAATAAAATTGTAAAAATATGCAGAAAATAACCTTAGCCATATTTTGGCATAAATATGAAAGTCCAATAGATGAATTACCCAGATAATAATTTTAGACATAATTATTGGGATTTTATGAATGAAATAAAAGGGAAATAAATCAATTTAAAACCTTAAAAATTATGGAAAAATAATAAAACGCTTGGACATGCTTATATATGTATATATATACACTATTTTGAATGTATTTTGCATATTGAGAATATATAGGGAAAAATTGGGTGTCAACATTGCCAAGTAAAATTACGTGTCCTTAAAGCCGCGTATAAATTCAATTGTTATCCGCTTTTAGGGTAAACATACACAATTGGGTTATTTATAAGATAATTACAATTAATAATGTGACTTTTATGATAAGTATTAAACTAAAAGTTTAGTAAAAATCATAACTAACCTGTAGATTAAAGTACAACAATAATGTTAAAATAGAAATTATTTACACGCACAAAGTGTTTACACCAAAATAAATAATTCAATTTTAAGAGTCACAAATTAATGTGAAATTAAATATTAGTTATCCATAGTTTAGTGATAAAATTACATAAAAATTATACATAACCTTACAATTATTTATTTGATATAAACATCCAATTCTGATAAGTTCTTTCCCTCCCAATTCTTTTCGCGTAAGAGTAAATATATTATGGTTACGCTTCTATTATAATAGGAAATTATTTTATCATGCATCTCAAACCATAATAACATAGATAAGTTGGACAGTCAAGATCTTTGTAGTTATCTCTCTTGAGAAATTAGTACACCAAAAAGTGTAATAACATACAAGTTTTACAACTCTTCGTATTTTAATAAAAACATTCTTTAAAAGATTTTATAGGTTGACTCTAAAACTTGGCATTCAATATGAGATGAAGGTAATATTTGATTAGTGTACGTTAAAACTGTCACCACCCAAAATCCACTAAGGGTCATGGTGGCGCCGGACAGTGCTGTCAGGCAAGCCAACCAAATTGTTTGATGAAGTTCTCATTTTAACGATCTTGAAAACTAAAATTTTCCTTAAATTTTATAAATGAAAAGATAACCGCTTCAATTCATACTAAATGATAAACAATTAATACAAAATATTTCAAAACCATCCCAGAACCCGGTGTCACAAGTGCATGAGCATTTATTAAGAAGGGAATAAAATACAACAACTGTCCGGAACACAATATTGGACAGAAAATAAATACAGATAACTGAAAGAGACTCTGCTGGCTGCGGGTCGCCTCGAGAAGTGCAGCTCACCTAAGTATCTGTATCAACCATGCTGCTACGCCTAGTAGGCCACTAGAGTTACATATACCTGTGCAACAAAAATGCACAGAAGTGTAGTATGAGTACAAAAACAACGTGTACTCAATGAGTATCCCGTCTAATCTCGAAGAAGTAGAGACGAGATGGTCGACTTCGACACTTGCTAGTGGTCCAATAATGATGTCAATAATACATTAAATCGTGGATTTCTATAAACATTATTTTAATCCAATAGAAGGAGACAAGTAAACAATTAATTCGTTTATAGGAAATTTCTAAAATTCCTTTTCATTATTATCCAAATATTCTCAAGCCATGAAGAGGCAATAACAACATTAATAAGTTCAAGGCAGCAATACAAGCATGCGCAAATCATGCCGAGGCGTACGGCCCACTCTAACAGAAAATAAACTGTGCACTGCCGAAGGTCGAACATCGCGAACCATAGATGCATCTATTACCCCGCTCGCAAACTATCCATGCGACGCGGTCACATAAAATAAACAATCACCCTGCTCGCGAATCATACATGCGACGCAGGCACACATAGAAATACATGCTCAGATAGCCATTAAGAATTTATCGGGGAATATTTATTCAATAAAAGCCACTTTCCCTTTTAACAATTTAAGAAAAGAAGTTTAATCCTTTTTGAAATTTATTTAGNTGCGTTACTCAAGCCGACATTCTCGCTTCCGCTTCGTCCACCACCGCTCGCGCGGAGGCTTCTCTCTAAGGCGGAACGCTCCCCTACCGATGTATTTTTACATCCCACAGCTTCGGCAGATCGCTTAGCCCCGTTCATCTTCGGCGCAAGAGCGCTCGATCAGTGAGCTATTACGCACTCTTTCAAGGGTGGCTGCTTCTAGGCAAACCTCCTGGCTGTCTCTGCACCCCTACCTCCTTTATCACTGAGCGATCATTTAGGGGCCTTAGCTGGTGATCCGCATGATTGCAGAAATACCGGTTATTAATACATTTAACGCAGGAATTGCTAAGTGGTATGATAGTGAAATGGACATGCTGAAAAATGATAAGTGTAAATCCTAAGGAACAGGATCTCTATCGCATGAAATGAGTCCTAAGCATGGATTCTATTGCACAAGTAGGAATGTAAACCTAGTAACATGCTTTCTACCCTTTTAATAGCTAAAACATGCATATTCCCCATCCCTTTTCACTAACCAACCCCATAATATTTACAAATTATTACAGACCAAATGATTGAATTACAAAAGAAGTGAAGAATAAGAAATTACAACCAAAGGAAGCCTGATCTTGACTTCCTCTCTGAGTTATGTAATTAATCACTTCAATGCCAACGTTATTCCAAANGGCCCACGTGCCCGGATTCCGAAATATCTCGAAGATAAATTCTACCCATAGCTTTACAAGTCAAATATACAATTTGCTCAAATTTTCATGCTCAAATTCAAGGTAAAAGTCCAAAATTCCAAGTTCTAGGTCTTTCCCAAAAATTTCAAATTTATACTAATTTTCCATGTCTAAATCCATGTAAGATCACATATTTTACTCAAAAATAGGAAGAAACTACTTACCTAGTGTTGCTTGGTGAAAATCCCTCCTTGAGCTCTCCAAAATAGTCCAAGCCAAATGAAAGAAATGAAAGAAATGGGCCAAAACTCGTGTTTAAAACAATCTGCCCAGGCTTCACCGAGTTGTACCATACCCTGTGCAAGTTGTACATCCTATTACAATTTTCCCCTGCGGTACACCTTTTATTAAAACGCCCATAACTCCTTGTGAAAATATCCAAATGACAAACGGTTTGAAGATTTAGAAATTAGATTCAAAGATCTTTCATTTGATAGGTTGTACACCATATAACTCCTTATATATTCCGAGATATGAGCTTCTAAAGTAGGCTCCATGCATCAGAAAATTCTGTCGAAACTGCTCCACCAGCCATTTTAAATCGATCATAACATACTGATAAAATGTCCAGATCATGAATGGTTTAACTTTCTGAAAACTAGAATGCAAGGGCAACAACTTTTATGTTTTACAAATTTTCAGATTCCTTATAGATTTCGAGATATAAGCTTTCAAAGTAGCCTCCTCGATTGCACCATTACTGTCCAAAACAACAGTTGCAGCAGATTTTCAGCAGCTTTAAAGTTCCGAAATAGATCCGTTAGCCTTCCGAAATCCACCCGAGACCCTCGGGACTTCAACCAATTATACCAACATGTCCCAAAATACAATACGAACTTAGCCGAGGCTTTAAATCACATCAAACAACGTCAAAATCATGAATCGTACTTCAATGCAAACTTTATGAACTTTGAAATTTCAAACTTCTACATTCGATGCCGAAATCCATCAAATCACGTCCGATTGACCTCAAATTTTGCACACAAGTCATATTCGACATTACGGACCTGCTCCAACTTTCGGAATTGGAATCCGACCCCGATATCAAAAAGTCAAACTCTCGGTCAAACTTCTCAAAAACCTTCAAATTTCTATCTTTAGCCAAATGACTTCAAAATGACCTACAGACCTCCGAATTCACTTCCGATCGCACTCCCAAGTCCAGAATCACCATACGGAGCTATTCTCAGACTCAGAGTCCCAGACGAACATTGATAACCCTGAAATGCACTTCAACCCAAACTTATAAAATTCCTCCAAAATGCTAACTTCCACAATAGGCGCCAAAACGTTCCCGGGTCTTCCAAAACCCGATCCGGACATACGCCCAAGTCCGAAATCATTATACGAACCTGCTGGAACCTTCGAATCCCGATTCCGAGGTCGTTTACTCAAAAATCCAATCTTAGTCAATTCTTTCAACTTAAAGCTTCCGAAATAAGAATTCTCTTTCCAAATTGACTCTAAACTTCCCGAAATTCAATTCCGACCATGCGTACAAGTCATAATACCTGAAGTGAAGCTGCTCATGGCCTCAAACTGCTGAATGACGCCCTAGAGCTCAAAACGACCGGTCGGGTCGTTACATTCTCTCCCACTTAAACATACGTTCGTCCTCGAACGTGCTAAGAGCTGCGCTGGGGTTGTCCGAAATCACTGTTTAACACTTCGAGCACCTACCCGTGCTACCAAAACTCAACCGGGCACCCTAGCTCGTTAAATCTGAAGATATCCTTTTTCACTTAAGCGAATAAGCCTTAGAGCCCAATTCCAACATCCGGAATTCTTTGCCAGGCCTGCTCCATCGTACGCCCACCGTACCAATAACTACACGCAGCACCAAAACATGACTGCATACCTTAGCTGAATTCACAACTTGCACCCCTTTACTCACAGGACCACAATAACATTCTCTGATCAAATTAATTGAAATTTCACGAATCTGATGCTCCCATTGCACCTCATGACCTACCTAGGTCTTGCTCTAATTTTTACAATATTGCCATGACGGAAGAGATGTGTAGAAATTCATAACCGGCTGTCGGATCAACAAATCATTGGGGCTATACCCCCAACAAGAACCATCACCTCATTCTGAACCAAATAATGGTCTTGGCTCCTTAATATACTTCATATAGTCAGATTGCACTTATCCCAAATCCAATGATCTCGTCTCACCCAGTACGAGCTTCTCAGGCATTAAGCCACCCCAGACATGATCGAAACTCTCATATGATGTCATAATGTGCCAATAGGCTACCAATTCAAACGCGATACAAAAGGAAAACAAACTTTGAGAAGGAAATTCAACTACACCGCTCGCGAATCATACATGCGACGCGGTCGACTTAATTAAACAAACACCCCGCTCGCGAATCATACATGCGACGCGGGCACACAGCTAATATATGCTTTCCTCATGAAATAGGAAGCAAAACACATAAAAACAGATACACGGAACTATACTCAGCTTCACACTGTTTCGGCGCGCAACCTGATCCGAACAACATAACCATGGTGGCGTGCCACCCGATCCACCCATAGAATTCACATAAGGAGATACACACCGAGCTAAATTGCTCATTACAACAAAAATACCGAATATCGGTCACAAGCACGCTAAGTGCTTAATACCATCCTTGGGGAGACATATAGCGCCATAAGCTAACAACTCAAGCATAGCTGGGGTGCGATATATGTTCTAAAGCTAAAGAGCCATCCTTCTCACATATCACCATCGCTACGCGGAACCTCAATACATAAGAAAATTATTGAGCCGTTCACAACACACACGACACAATATAGCATTACATGAAATAGCCGACGACGAAATAACACCCCATGTTTGAATATTCCTCCATAAGGAGCGCTATGCTGAAATGAACACATTCAGCCTGATATAAGGCCCATATTCACATTTAAATCCATCCACAGACCTCAAGTTGATTCTGATCGCACTGAACTAGGCTAATAACCTTTTAAAGGTCCATAATAACTCCCCTTTTTTCTCACAACACATAAGAAAAACCATCATAACTGGAGTAATCCTCCACAGTCCACAACCCAATAAACCGAGTGCCCTCCAAGCATCAATTCTCAATTTAACGACATCACCACAATCTTCATACTTGGTTTAACTCTTCAATTAATCAAGTGACTACACGCCACACTTATACAACCTTCCCGTGGGGCACACTCCCACAACCTTCCGTAATAGATAACAAGTTTGTACATCCAAACCACCAGCCGTACTCACATTGAAAAGCGATCAAGAATCCTTAACCAGGATGCAAAGCCTTTTTCACAAAACACCGATCTTAGGTGACGCTGAAGACAATACCAACTTACTTTAAACATCAAAACTCCTTTCCCGCTCATCCGAGCTCGTGACATCCTTGTCAACACCGAACTGCAACCTTGATCCTTACTTAAAATTCCATACCACTCGATGCACCCGACATGCCAACGATAGAACACGATTTTCATCATAACTCCGGAACCACTAATAGATTAACACTACATCATATAAAAACTTTTTACTTAACTCACTTCAGGAGAACCATAGCAACACTTAGGTGAATTCTCATAACCGTAGAATATGCAAATCTCCAAGTAGTGGCCTAAGCCACCATGGTCATTCCGGGATCCGCCTACACATAACAAGCCATAACAGTAGAATACTTTTTAGTAACATCAATTACGGCGGCCGACAAGCCTCGCACGTACCGTCACAAAGCATTCGCATAACTTGATTACGCTGAAGGAACTGATCACTACCACCAATATGCCAATTCAACTATGGCTAACCAATCTATCTTCTCCCAATTTATCCTTGATTGCCTTAGAAATAACAATTGCTCCATTCAACACATAACACACTCTATCCGCACTCATCCCGAGTGACCTTGAATCACGAGACCATGCTGTGTCAAATCCCACAAACCATTTCGTACCTCCCAAATGCTACGCTGCAAGTAAAACATCATAGAACATTCTGGGCCTCTTCTCATAAGCTGCTAACAAGCTTGATTCTTAACGGTACCTATAGGCTTGAAATCATTAGGCACCACGCTTTACCTTTTGAATCCACTAGGACCATTGCTGAGAGCCACCCGCTCTGACTTGGCCCCAAATATAATCAACTCCATGAATCTTCTAGCACATGAATACCCTCTCGGCGAAGCACCCGGCAGAATCACTTCCCTTGAAACCTGCATCTATACAAGGCATAATTCCTGTATCCTTCCCCAAGTCTGAACATGAGCCAATAAGGCCAACCATAGCACACTTTTAACAATTCCTTTGCTCGAATTACCACTTATGTTCCTTTCCCGTAGCTGAAATAACCCATCAATATGCTAATAATCGGAAATCTCGCAAGTAGTTAACCATGCAACCCAATCATAGGCGGTGGGACTCTCCCACTTAGCTTGAAGCCACTGATACACAATCTCTGGAATTCACAAGTATTCTTTATCTCATATTGACATAGATCTAGCACAACCATCCCGCCGAGTTCTTGAAATCTTTCTATGACACCATGTATGAATACTTTGAATCGTTAACCATGTTCACATGTCCGACCCATTCACCAGATAGCCAGTAGGATTCTTCATAGAGGTTTCGCCAACCACGTGACCGCTGATCTGCTCACAGGAGATGACCCACCTGAGCCTGTGCTTATTCACCAGCTGCACAAGTCCATCGACTCCTCGTGGACATCAACTAAATGTGAGACAATATCCTCCAATTCAAGTTATATTGTAACCTCCTTCATATCAAGCAACTCCTTTCCGTCATATCAAATCTCCAGCCGTATAATAGCTGATATTTCAAATCAAGTCCGTAGACCCAGCCACTGAATCCACATACTGCTCTGCCACTCTCCCACTTTGGGCAGACTCACTTCTTTAAGTAACTACTCGACCTCCACTTCTTGCACCTGGTCTTCTGGAAGTTTAACCATTGCATGACACTTCACACAAGTCCTTCCTCATCCTTTGCTGCTCGGTTATTGCCTTAAATAAAATCTATCGTCGTAACACTTGAACCCACCAATCGCTACTAACTTTAAACCTTTCCGAGGATCATCGTTCTCGAGCCGTCAACATTAGAAATACAAATTAAACCCTGAACCACCCCGCGATATTTAATAGTCGTTTTCCCAATATTATTTCACAATATCTTACCCCAAATGCAAATTGCAGAAGACCATAACACCGGCGAACATAACATATTCAATCGAGGATGACAATACCACGTCGCAGATGAAAATTCCACCACACTTGAAAACACCAAGTCTCGTTACTCCATCGATCCAAATCAAGACATTCATAGGCCAATTGCTTTTTCCCCGCCGGAAATGAAATACCGAATCTCAGAATCATGCACTAAGAGAACCCCCTTCCAAATCTTTCACTGCCCCAACATATAGGCAAGAACTTTACCAACACGCCCATACTGTGCGACAACCGATCATGAGCAATCGTAGAAATCCGAGCATAGACTCAAAGCTCTCGGGAATACTGTTACTGAGCTGAAATGACAAGATATCCTTCCGCAAGGTAANGGTTCTTACGATCCGACTGGCTTTTACCCAAGACACCGTAGTATGGGCATAATTGATATTAATACATAAGCATGAGGTCTAATTAACAGATTTGAATTATGAGTTAAATCCTTTGACACAAATTAACTAAACCAGAGACAAATTCATTTCAGCATGCATATTGACCCAAATTCGTCGTGACTAAACAACGATCACAGTGTACTAATTATTTGATAAAGAGCTGCCCCAAAAAAACGCTTGAACATGCCGAATAATAGTAATTCACTCATCCTGAACAACCTAAATTATCAACACCTTATACAACCCTTGAATCCTAATAGTAAATTTATCAGTAACAATGAAAACCCACATAACTCACAATTTTGAGATTTGTTGAACCATAAATTCATTACTTGAATCACAGTTCTTCAATTACACACATATCTCGCAGGTACTCTGATTTGGGATATAGGGATGGGTGAATCAGGTAAATATAAACTCAGAACACTGAACCTCTTTTGACACATCAATTACAAGAAACTTAACTCACATTAGAGCTGAAATGACAAAGCAGAGTCCAAACATCTAGTGAGTCTAACAGTCCAGCATTAATTACAACATGAAAATTTGCTACTTAAACAGAATTAGACTAAGCTACATCATAACCCAAATAATAAGATATGAGCATTATGAGATATGCACAGATCATAGCATAATATTGCCTTCATTTCATCTTCAAGTTGAACCTTACATCATGAGATATTCAGAACTTGTACCTGGAAAAATGAAATAGGAAAGGAGGAGGAATTCAGCGATGAACAGTAGCAGGAACAATATTCAGCAGCCCAACTCGACCCAGGAATAACCACAGTAAACTGACTTTAAATCAGATTTGGACCGGCAATAGTATCAAATAAACCCATAAATCAGAAACACACCCAAAACCTGAACCAACTACTTGAATGCCAACCGAATTCAACTCATTTTAACCCCTAGTTGTTCTGGAATTGTTTCAGAAGTGAGAACCTTTAAAAATTATCAGATTTCTCAATGGAAGAGTATTTTCCTAGCCATTTTCAACTGTTTTTGATTTTCAGAATTCCTTCTCTCTTCAAGTCTGCCTTGAAAGGCAAGGTTAGAATGCCTTTATAGGCAAGCAAAGTAGGGCATCTCAGATTTCAGTTTTGCATTTCTAGTCCCCCCCCCCCCCCCTTAATTCTATTTTTTGCCAATTGATCCCCCATTTTCTGACTTGGTGTCCAAGTAAAAGCCACTACAATTCTGAAATTCAATAAAAATCCCCACCCCAGCTTCCTAGAAGCTTTCATTTCAGTTACACTGAGATTCCCTTCTATTTCAATCTACCCCAAAATGACCCCTTAGCTACCCTGAAATTACCCCTCAGCCCAGCACATGACCCCAAGTCTTGGGCTAACTGGGTCAGCAAAGTCTACTGGCCCCTTTGGGGCCTTTTGACCTTCTGAAGCCCAAAATGTGACCCCAAGCTATAATTACCCAACGGATCCCCTCACCCAAATTCCAACTAAATTAGATAACTAACATAATTAGGCAGGGGATTAGCTAAGTTGCTAAATATGGCCTAATTAAGCTAAGTAATTAAAACCAAATTCAGACAAAATTGGTAGGAATCAAACAAATTCAAGCAATTATGAACCAAACATCTAATTCAAACAAAACACCTAAACAATCTACTTTAAAAAAAAAATCCTAAACACTGACTTATGAAAAAGAAAAATGAAATGATTTTAATCTTTCAACGAAATTAACAGGACTCAATTCAAGAACATGCTGCTATGCGAAATTGAGATGCTGAGCAACAAAACATGAAAGAAGAACGAAAAGAAAACACAAAGAAAGAACATAAATGGAGGAGAAAACAGGAGAAAGTAAAGACGAACAGGGAGTACGAAAGAATACCTCTACAATCCGCGAACAAAGCTGACAAACCCTTAACAAATTCCGATATGATCCAGAACAAGTATCAACCGTATATTCTCGATGAAAACAAATGATCGATACCCGTTTCAAACCCTATTACTCAAAGAAACTTGAAGGCTTGACGGATTCGCTTTTTTTTTTCCAGATTCAGGAACAAAATCAATTTGGTGAAGATTTGGGGAGAAAGAGTTGTGGATTGGGGTTAAAGGAAGGGCGAAGGTTACATGGCTGAAGTTTGGGGTTGAACAGGGGTGGCGCCGCCACCGGAGAAAATTTGGGCGGCGCTAGGGTTTCCACGATTTGAGGCTATATAGTGTGATTTGGGGGAAATGGAGTTTGGTATGGGTATGAGGGAGGGAAGGCGAGGTTGTGGTGTGAATTTGGGCCCGATTGGCCGCCGGCCGCCACCGTGAGGCAATTTCCGGCGGCGGCGTAAGGCGGAGCCGGTGAGGGGTTTCTCTGGGGGTGAGAGAGATGATGGATTGGGGGGTAGGGGGGTCTCCGACCGTTTTATATCAAGGGGAGGGGACTTCTCAACCTTCAGACCAATAAACATAGACGGTTGAGATTAACCTCTGGGTTAAACGGCGTCGTTTTGGAGCGATGGGGTCTGGACCGGGTTTTCTGAGATGGGCTGGGCCAATTTTGGCCGGATATTGAGAATAAGGGCCCAAAAAATGAACTGGCCACTTTCCCCTTTTCTCTTTATTAATTCCTTTTCTTTTTCTCCTTCTTTTTCTTTTAATTCTTTTTTTCTACTTATTTTAATTCTTATTTCCAAATTAAACAAAAACCCTAAATTAATTCTAAAAATTAAACTACCAAATCAAATTAATTAACTCTAACAATTATCACAAACTAATCAAATTAAATAAAAACTAGCAAAATTCAAAGCTACAATTTAAACAATGCCAAGACAAACTAATTTTGTGATTTTTGCATTTTTTGTAAGACTCCTAATTACGAATTAATTCCAAAATATGTCAAATTAAGCCCTAAATGCAATGCATATTTTTTGTATTTTTTATATGAATTAAAATGTACTGACAAAAATGCAAATAATTAACCTAAAATGCAATTAATCCCTAACATTCAAATAATAAAAGAAAAATCCTAATTCTAATGAATTTTATAGGAATATTTGAGCGCGGCAAAAATCACGTGCTCACACTTAATACCATCCTTGGGGAGACATATAGCGCCATAAGCTAACAACTCAAGCACAGCTAGGGTGCGATATATGTTCTGAAGCTAAAGAGTCATCCTGCTCACATATCACCATCGCTATGCGGAACCTCAATACATAAGAAAATTATCGAGCCGTTCACAACTCACACGGCACAATATAGCATTACATGAAATAGCCGACGACGAGATAACACCCCATGTTTGAATACTCCTCCATAAGGAGCGCTATGCTGAAATGAACACATTCGGCCTGATATAAGGCCCATATTCACAAATAAATCCATCCACAGACCTCAAGCTGATTCTGATCGCACTGAACTAGGCTAATAACCTTTCAAAGGTCCATAATAACTCCCCTTTTTCTCATAACACATAAGAACAACCATCATAACTGGAGTAATCCTCCACAGTCCACAACCCAATAAATCGAGTGCCCTCCAAGCATCAATTCTCAATTTAACGACATCACCACAATCTTCATACTTGGTTTAACTCTTCAATTAATCAAGTGACTACACGCCACACTTATACAACCTTCCCGTGGGGCACACTCCCACAACCTTCCGTAACAGATAACAAGTTTGTACATCCAAACCACCGGCCGCACTTACGCTGAAAAGCGATCAAGAATCCTTAACCAGGATGCAAAGCCTTTTTCACAAAATACCGATCTCAGGTGACGCTGAAGACAATACCAACTTACTTTAAACATCAAAACTCCTTTCCTGCTCATCCGAGCTCGTGACATCCTTGTCAACACCAAACTGCAACCTTGATCCTTACTTAAAATTCCATACCACTCGCTGCACCCGACATGCCAATATACGATAGAATACGAGTTTCATCATAACTCCGGAACCACTAATAGATTAACACTACATCATATAAAAACTTTTTACTTAACTCATTTCAGGAGAACCATAGAAACACTTAGGTGAATTCTCATAACCATAGAATATGCAAATCTCCAAGTAGTGGCATAAGCCACTATGGTTATTCCGGGATCCGCCTACACATAACAAGCCATAACGGTAGAATACTTTTTAGTAACATCAATTACGGCGGCCGACAAGCCTCGCACGTACCGTCACAAACCATTCGCATAACTCGATTACGCTGAAGGAACTGATCACTACCACCAATATGCTAATTCAACTATGGCTAACCAATCTATCTTCTCCCAATTTATCCTTGATTGCCTTATGAATAACAATAACTCCATTCAACACATAACACACTTTATCCGAACTTATCCCGAGTGACCTTGAATCACGAGACCATGCTATCTCAAATCCCACAAACCATTTCGTACCTCCCAAATGCTACGCTGCAAGTAAAACATCATAGAAAATTCTGGGCCTCTTCTCATAAGCTGCTACACAAGCTTGATTCTTAATGGTACCTATAGGCTCGAAATCATTAGGCACTACGCTTTACCCTTTGAATCCACTAGGACCATTGCTGAAAGCCACCCGCTCTTACTTGGCCCCGAATATAATCAACTCCATGAATCTTCTAGCACATGAATACCCTCTCGGCGAAGTACCCGGCAGAAACACTTCCCTTGAAACCCGCATCTATACAAGGCATAATTCTCGAATCCTTCCCCAAGTCTGAACATGAGCCAATAAGGCCAACCATAGCACACCTTTAACAATTCCTTTGCTTGAATTACCACTTATGTTCCTTTCCCGTAGCTGAAATAACCCATCAATATGCTAATAACCGGAAATCTCGCAAGTAGTTAACCATGCAACCCAATCATAGGCGGTGGGACTCTCCCACTTAGCTTGAAGCCACTGATACACAATCTCTGGAATTCACCAGTATTCTTTATCTCATATTGACATAGATCTAGCACAACCATCCCGCCGAGTTCTTGGAATCTTTCTATAACACCATTTATGAATATTTTAAATCGTTAACCATGTTCACATGTCCGACCCCTTCACCGGATAGCCAGTAGGATTCTTCACAGAGGTTTCGCCAACCACGCGACCGCTGATCTGCTCACAGGAGATGACCGACCTGAGCCTGTGCTCATTCACCAGCTGCACAAGTCCATCCACTCCTCGTGGACATCAACTAAATATGCGACAATATCCTACAATTCAAGTTATATTGTAACCTCCTTCATATCAAGCAACTCCTTTTCGTCATATCAAATCTCCCGCCGTATAATAGCCGATATTTCAAATCAAGTCCTGTCACGACCCAGATTTCCCACCATCAGGGATCGTGATGGCGCCTACTCGTAGAAGCTAGGCAAGCCACACATCTAGAATCCATAAATGCTTTTGTTTAAAATCCATTTCCACCAATTTAATTAACAGGAAATAAATAATTAAACAACAGTGGAATTTGTAATTTAGCGGAAGACTTAAACGATATAAACCAAATAATAAGGAAAAATCCACATGTGCCTCTACCCAGAATTGGTGTCACAACATTCACGGACTACTAAGATTTACTACATACAACCGTTTGAAAGAAAGTAACATTGTCTGTCTCGAATAAAAGAGATAACAGATCATAAACAAAAATAAAGGAGACGCCGGGCCTCCGGACGCCTGCAAGGCTACCTCGGTGTCTCAATGAACTGAAGGCTGGCTCCCGAGCTACTGCGGCTGTTCGGGACCTGGATCTGTGCAAAAAAGCACAGAGTTTAGTATCAGCACAACCGACCCCATGTGTTGGTAAGTGCCTAGCCTAACCTCGGCGAGGTAGTGACGAGGCTAGGACCAGACTATCAAATAAACCTGTGCAGTTATATAAAATACAGCGGAAAATAAAGTAGGTATAAGCAAGTAAGGATGGGAGGGGGAACATGCTTTGGGGGATAACAGGTAAAAACAGAATATCAAGAGAATAATAAAGAACATCAATAATTTAACTCTAACACGGATAAGGGAAATAAAAACAGGTTTCACTGTCAGTACATATCTCGTTGCAGGCGTGCAACCCGCTCCCATTTCATTACATCTCGTGGTAGGCGTACCACCCGCTCCCATTTCATTACACCTCGTGGTAGGCGTACCACCCGCTCCCATTTCATTATATCTCGTGGTAGGCGTACCACCCGCTCCCATTTTATTATATCTCGTGGTAGGTGTACCACCCGCTCCCATTTTATTATATATCGTGGTAGGTGTACCACCCGCTCCCATATAATATTGTTGCGGCGTGCAACCCGATCCATATATAATATTGTTGCGGCGTGCAACCCGATCCATATATAATATTGTTGCGGCGTGCAACCCGATCCATATATATAATATTGTTGCGGCGTGCAACCCGATCCATATATATAATATTTACAATTATAACGAGAGTCCCAAGAAGGGATCAAAAGGTCTACACTATCCCGGCGAGGGAAAAGAAACAACTATAACCAAACTTGTTCCAACATCTAACTGCCTCAGCTATAACCAAACTTGTTACCACACCTATCTACCTCAGCTATACCCAAACTTGTCACAACACCTAACTACCTCAGCTATACCCAAACTTGTTACAACACCTATCTACCTCAGCTATACCCAAACTTATTACAACACCTAACTACCTCAGCTATACCCAAACTTGTTACAACACCTAACTACCTCAGCTATACCCAAACTTGTTACAACACCTAACTGCCTCAGCTATAACCATAATCCTTACCTAACACAAAGAATCATCAACCTAAGTATCCATAATATCAATTAAGAACACAATACAAGGGAACCACAACTCAACAATAGCCCGGCAAGGGGGCAACATAATGATCTCTCCTCTTTCTCACTTTTACTTCACAATCCACTTCATCACTCGAGCCACTGCTCTAGAGGTTCAATTATCACTTATACTTTCACAATTCGTTATACAACTGGAGCCAACGCTCCTCAACGTTCATAGGTCACAATTCTTTTCACAACTTTACACAACAAATAGAAATTTGCACCAAGGCATGAATAATACAACGAAATCATGGAAATCACAATATAAGACCCACGGTCATGCTCGACACCAACGTATAGATACTCATAACCATGCCTATACATCGTACTCAACAAGAAACAAATAGCAAATAGGACGCAACTCCTAATCCCTCAAGCTAAGGTTAGACCATACACCTACCTCGATGCTTTGAACTCAACTCAAGCCTCAACTATAGCTTTACCTCGTGATTCCACCTCCAATCCGCTCGAATCTAGTCACAAGTCACTTAATTACTTTAATAAACACTAAATGAATCAATTTGAATGCATAAAAATGAATTTCCCAATGTTTTTTCAAAAAATTTCAAAATTGCCCCCGAGCCCACATGGTCAAAACCCGAGGTTCAAACCAAAACCCGGTTACCCATTCCCCCACGAACCCAATATATAATTTGTTTTGAAATCGGACCTCGAATTGAGGTCCAAATCCCCAATTTTAGAAAAACCTAGGTTCTACCCAAAACCCCCAATTTCACCCATGAAAATCATTGATTTTAGTTGAAAACATGTTAAATGATGTTAATGATTGAAAGAATTTAGTAAAAATCGACTTACGAATGATTTGGAAGAAGTTTTGTTCTCTGAAAATCGCCTAAGTGTGTTTGGGTTTTGAAAGAATGGTGAAAATGGTTCAAAATTCGACTAAGTATGAAAAATGCAGGTTGCAGATATGAGAATTGCGAACAAAGTTTGGGAATTGCGAGAATTGCGAACAAAGTTTGGGAAATGCGAACAAGCCTGGGAATTGCGAGAAAAGTTTGGGAAATGCGAAGCCTGCAGGCCTGCAATTCCTTAAGTCCAAAATTTCACCCCGTGGCCTATCCAAAACTCACCCGAGCCCTCGGGGCTCCAAACCAAACATACACACAACCTCAAAAACATCCTACGGACTTATCCGTGCGATCAAATCGCCAAAACAACATCATATACATCGAATTAAGCCTCAAAATCCATGATTTCTTCCAAATTTCATAAAACATCAAATTTTCCATTTTAAGTCCAAAACATGTCAAACGACGTCCGGTTTCAACCAAACTTTACAGAAAGTGCTTTAACTATATATAAGACCTGTACCGGGCGCCGGAACCAAAATACGGGCCCCATACCATAGTCTTCTAATCAAATTTCATTTCCAATTTCCTTAATTAATTCCAGAAAATAATTTCACACAAAAATTCATTTCTCAGGCTTGGGACCTCGGAATTCGATTCCGGGCATACGCCCAAGTCCCATATTTTCCTACGGACCCTCCGGGACCGTCAAATCACGGGTCCGGGTCCATTTACCCAAAATGTTAACCGAAGTCAAATTTATTATTTTAATATCAAAACTTAGCATTTTTCACAGAATTTCATATTTAAGTTTTCCGGCTACGCGCCCGGACTGCGCACGCAAATCGAGGAAACTCTAAGTGAGGTTTTCAAGGCCTCGAAAGTACAAAATGGGTAAGAAAACAGGTGATGACCCTTTGGGTCGTCACATTCTCCACCTCTAAGACAACCGTTCGTCCTCGAACGGACAAAAGAAAGAAGTACCTGAGTCGGGAAAAAGATGAGGATAACGACTCCGCATATCAGACTCGAACTCCCAGGTCGATGCCTCAGGAGGCTGACCTCTCCACTGAACACGAACAGAAGGGAAACTCTTGGATCTCAACTGACGAACCTGTCGGTCTAGAATAGCTACCGGCTCCTCCTCATAAGACAGATCCTTGTCCAACTGGACAGTGCTGAAATCTAACACGTGGGCTGGATCGCCATGATACCCCCGAAGCATGGACACATGAAAAACTGGATGCACGGCTGATAAGCTAGGCGGCAATGCAAGTCTATAAGCCACCTCTCCCACTCGATCAAGAATCTCAAACGGACCAATGAACCTAGGGCTAAGCTTGCCCTTCTTCCCAAATCTCATCACGCCCTTCATAGGCGACACTCGGAGCAATACCCGCTCACCAACCATAAATGCCACATCTCGAACCTTGCGGTCTGCATAACTCTTTTGCCTAGACTGAGCTGAACGAAGCCTATCCTGAATGATCTTGACCTTGTCCAAGGCCTCCTGAACCAAATCCGTACCCAACAACTGAGCCTCTCCCGGCTCAAACCATCCAACAGGAGATCGACACCGCCTACCATATAAAGCCTCATAAGGAGCCATCTGATACTCGACTAATAGCTGTTGTTGTAGGCAAACTCTAGTAAGGGCAAGAACTGATCCCATGAACCTCCAAAGTCAATAACACAAGCTCGGAGCATATCCTCCAATATCTGAATAGTCTGCTCGGACTGCCCGTCCGTCTAAGGATGAAATATTGTGCTCAACTCCACCTGGGTGCCTAACTCTCGCTGAACTGCTCTCCAGAAATGCGAGGTAAACTGCGTGCCCCGGTCCGAAATGATAGATACCGGCACACCATGAAGGCGAACAATCTCCCGAATATAGATCTCAGCTAACCTCTCGGATGAATAGGAGACTGCCACAGGAATGAAATGCACTGACTTGGTCAGCCTATCAACAATGACCCAAACTGCATCGAACTTCTTCCGGGTCAACGGAAGTCCAGTAACAAAATCCATATTAATTCCCTCCCACTTCCACTCGGGAAGCTCAATCCGCTGAAATACACCACCAGGCCTCTGATGCTCGTACTTAACCTGCTGACAATTCAAACAACGAGCCACATATGCTACGATATCCTTCTTCATTCTACACCACCAGTAATGCTGCCGCAAATCCTGATACATCTTCGCGGCGCCTGGATGAATAGAGTACCGGGAGCTATGGGCCTCCTCTAAAATCAACTCTCGGAGCCCATCCACATTAGGCTCACATACTCGACTCTCCAATCTCAAAACTCCATCATCATCTAAGGTCACCTGCTTGGCACCTCCACGCTGCACCATGTCTCTAAGGACACACAAATAGGGATCATCAAACTGCCGATCACGGATACGCTCCAATAATGAAGAACGAGCGGCCGTGCAAGCTAACACACGACTGGGATCAGAAACATCCAGTCTCACGAACTGATTGGCTAAAGACTGAACATCCAAAGCAAGCGCCCTCTCAGCGATCGGAATATAAGCAAGACTGCCCATACTGGTTAACTTCCTACTCAATGCATCGGCCACCACATTGGCCCTAAACCTGTGGGAAAAACCAACACCGGTGCCGTAGTCAGAGTTGTCTTGAGCTTCTGAAGGCTCGCCTCACACTCATCCGACCATCTGAACTGGGCACCCTTCTAGGTCTATCTGGATACCCTCTACTAACACAACATGACCCAGGAATGCAACTAAACTCAACCATAACTCACACTTCAAAAACTTGGCGTACAACGGACTATCCCTCGGAGTCTGAAGAACCACTCTAAGATGCTGCTCGTGCTCCTCTCGGCTGCGGGAATATATCAAAATATCATCATGAAGACTATCACGAACGAATCCAAATAAGGCCTGAACACTCGGTTCATCAAGTCCATGAAAGCTACTGGGACATTTGTCAATCCGAATGACATAACCAAGAACTCATAATGCGCGTACCGAGTGCGGAAAGCTGTCTTAGGGACATTGGATGCCCTAATCCACAACTGATGGTAGACAGATCACAAGTCCATCTTTGAAAATACCTTGGCACCCTGAAGCTGATCAAACCAATCATCAATCCTCGGTAATGGATACTTATTCTTAATTGTAACCTTGTTCAATTGCCGGTAATCAATACACATTCTCATTGACCCATCCTTCTTCTTGACAAGTAACACTGGCGCACCCCAAGGTGAGACACTGGGTATAATGAAACCCTTCTCAAGCAAATCCTGCAACTGTTACTTTAGCTCCTTCAACTCCGGTGGCGCCATACGATACGGCAGGATAGAAATGGGCTGAGTGCCCGGAACCAGATCAATGCAGAAATCAATATCCCCGTCGGGTGGCATACCCGGTAGGTCTGAAGGAAAAACATCAGGGAACTCACAAACAACGGGCACAGAATCAATAGAGAGAACCTCAGCACTAGAATCACGAACATAGGCTAAATAGGCCAAACACCCCTTCTCGACCATATGCCGAGCCTTCACATACGAAATAGCACTGCAGGTAGAATGTCCAGGAGTCCCTCTCCACTCTAAACGAGGCATACCCGGTAAAGCTAAGGTCGCAGTATTGGCATGACAGGCCAAGATAGCATGATACGGGGATAACCAGTCCATCCCCAATATAACACCGAAATCATCCATGTCCAGAAGAAGCAAATCTGCACGAGTCTCAAAACCTCCAATAACCACTATACATGAACAATAGACGCGATCCACCACAATAGAATCACCCACCGACGTAGACACATAAACAGGGGCACTCAAGAATCACTAGGCATGACCAGATATGGCGCAACATAGAACCGAAGCTTCTCTACCACATACCAGAACAATACCAGCACCTCCACCTCTAATATCTTTACCTCTACTTCTAGCATCTCTACCTCTACCTCTAATACCTCTCTCTGAGTGATGTGGAGAAACTTCTCCAGAAATAGCTGCGTGAACTGCTCCCAAGTCAAAGCTGGTGACCTAACTGGTATAGCCTATCAATAATCTCTCCAACAGGTCTTGGCGGATCCAGACAAGCGAAAGGTAGCAAAATCGACCCCATTGGTCTCTATGATCCCCATGTTCCTGAGAACCTCATGAAAGTTGTCTAGATAATCCTGGGGATCCTCAGTAGATGCACCGCTGAATGTAGTAGTGAAGAGCTTGGTGAAACTTATCCAACCTCCACAAAGCCTCCGAAGACGTAGCTGATCTACCACTGGTCTGTGCTGCTGCTCAGCTGAAGAAGCGGTACATGACCTCGCAATTCGCAAAGGGACAAGAGTAGAGGTATAAATTTAGCATTTGAGAAACAAGACCGCACGACAGGAAAGAACAAATGTGAAACTTTTCCTAACTCTGTAGCCTCTGGGGATAAATACAGACGTCTCCGTACCGATCCCTCAGACTCTACCAAGCTAGTCCGTGAATTGTGAGACCTATGTAACCTAAAGCTCTGATACCAACTTGTCACGACCGGGATTTTCCACCATCAGGGATCGTGATGGCGCCTACTCGTAGAAGCTAGGCAAGCCACACATCTAGAATCCAAAAATGCTTTTGTTTAAAATCCATTTCCGCCAATTTAATTAACAGGAAATAAATAATTAAAAAACAGCGGAATTTGTAATTTAGCGGAAGACTTAAATGATATAAACCAAATAATAAGGAAAAATCTACATGTGCCTCTACCCAGAGTTGGTGTCACAATATTCACGGACTACTAAGATTTACTACATACAACCGTTTGAAAGAAAGTAACACTTTCTGTCACGAATAAAAGAGATAACAGATCATAAACAAAAATAGAGGAGACGCCGGGCCAGCGGACGCCTGCAAGGCTACCTCGGTGTCTCAGTGAACTGAAGGCTGGCTCCCGAGCTACTACGGCTGTCCGGGACCTGGATCTGTGCAAAAGAGCACAGAGTGTAGTGTCAGCACAACCGACCCTATGTGCTGGTAAGTACCTAGCCTAACCTCGGCAAGGTAGTGACGAGGCTAGGACCAGACTATCAAATAAACTTGTGCAGTTATATAAAATACAGCGGAAAATAAAGCAGGTATAAGCAAGTAAGGATGGGAGGGGGAACATGCTTTGGGGGATAACAGGTAAAAACAGAATATCAAGAGAATAATAAAGAACATCAATAATTTAACTCTAACATGGATAAGGGAAATAAAAGCAGGTTTCACTGTCAGTACATATCTCGTTGCAGGCGTGCAACCCGCTCCCATTTCATTACATCTCGTGGTAGGCGTACCACTCGCTCCCATTTCATTATATCTCGTGGTAGGTGTACCACTCGCTCCCATTTCATTATATCTCGTGGTAGGCGTACCACCCGCTCCCATTTCATTATATCTCGTGGTAGGCGTACCACCCGCTCCCATTTTATTATATCTCGTTGTAGGCGTACCACCCGCTCCCGTTTTATTATATCTCGTTGTAGGCGTACCACCCGCTCCCATTTTATTATTTCTCGTGGTAGGCGTACCACCCGCTCCCACTTCATTATATTGTTGCGGCGTGCAACCCTATCCATATATAATGTTGTTGCGGCGTGCAACCCGATCCATGTATATAATGTTGTTGCGGCGTGCAACCCGACACATATATAATGTTGTTGCGGCGTGCAACCCGATCCATATATAATATTTACAATTATAACAAGAGTCCCGACAAAGGACCAAAATGTCTACACTATCCCGGCAAGGGAAAAAGAAACAGCTATAACCAAACTTGTTACAACACTTATCTACCTCAGCCATACCCAAACTTGTTACAACACCTAACTACCTCAGCTATACCCAAACTTGTTACGACACCTAACTACCACAGCTATACCCAAATATGTTACAACACCTAACTACCTCAGCTATACCCAAACTTGTTACAACACCTAACTGCCTCAGCTATACCCAAACTTGTTACAACACCTAACTGCCTCAGCTATAACCATAATCCTTACCTAACACAAAGAATCATCAACTTAAGTATCCGTAATATCAATTAAGAACACAATACAAGGGAACCACAACTCAACAATAGCCCGGCAAGGGGAAAACATAATGATCTCTCCTCTTTCTCACTTTTACTTCACAATCCACTTCATCACTCGAGCCACTGCTCTAGAGGTTCAATTATCACTTATACTTTCACAATTCGTTATACAACCGGAGCCAACGCTCCTCAACGTTCATAGGTCACAATTCTTTTCACAACTTTACACAACAAATATAAATTTGCACCAAGGCATGAATAATACAACAAAATCATGGAAATCACAATATAAGACTCACGGTCATGGTCGTCACCGACGTATAGATACTCGTCACCATGCCTATACATCATACTCAACAAGAAACAAATAGCAAATAGGACGCAACTCCTAATCCCTCAAGCTAAGGTTAGACCAAACACTTACCTCGATGCTTTGAACTCAACTCAAGCCTCAACTATAGCTTTACCCCGTGATTCCACCTCCAATCCGCTCGAATCTAGTCACAAGTCACTTAATTACTTTAATAAACACTAAATGAATCAATTTGAATGCATAAAATGAATTTCCCAAAGTTTTCCCAAAAATTCCAAAATTGCCCCCGGGCCCACGTGGTCAAAACCTGAGGTTCGAACCAAAACCCGGTTATCCATTCCCCCACGAACCCAAATATATAATTTATTTTGAAATCGGACCTCAAATTGAGGTCCAAATCCCCAATTTTAGAAAAACCTAGGTTCTACCCAAAACCCCCAATGTCACCCATGAAAATCATTGATTTTAAGTTGAAAACATGTTAAATGATGTTAATGATCGAAAGAATTGAGTAAAAATCGACTTACAAATGATTTGGAAGAAGTTTTGTTCTTGGATAATCGCCCGAGTGTGTTTGGGTTTTGAAAGAATGGTGAAAATGGTTCAAAATTCGACTAAGTATGAAAAATGCAGGTTGCAGATATGGGAATTGCGAACAAAGTTTAGGAATTGCGAACTGGTAATTGCGAAAGAAAGTTTGGGAATTGCGAACTGGGAATTGCGAACAAAAGTTTGGGAAATGCGAACAAGCCTGGGAATTGAGAGAAAAGTTTGGGAAAATCGCCAAAACAACATCATATACATTGAATTAAGCCTCAAAATCCATGATTTCTTCCAAATTTCATAAAACATCAAATTTTCCATTTTAAGTCCAAAACATGTCAAACGACGTCTGGTTTCAACCAAACTTTACAAAAAGTGCTTAAACCATATATAAGACCTGTACCGGGTGCCGGAACCTAAATACGGGCCTGATACCTTAGTCTTCTAATCAAATTTCATTTCCAATTTCCTTAATTAATTCCAGAAAACAATTTCACACAAAAATTCATTTCTCGGGCTTGGGACCTCGGAATTCTATTCCGGGCATACGCCCAAGTCCCATATTTTCCTACGGACCCTCCGGGACCGTCAAATCACGGGTCCGGGTCCGTTTACCCAAAATGTTGACCGAAGTCAAATTTATTCATTTTAATATCAAAACTTAGCATTTTTCACAGAATTTCATATTTAAGCTTTCCGGCTACGCACCCGGACTGTGCACGCAAATCGAGGCAACTTTAAGTGAGGTTTTCAAGGCCTCGGAAGTACAAAATGGGCAAGAAAACAGGTGATGACCCTTTGGGTCGTCACAAGTCCGTAGACCCTGCCACTGAATCCACATACTGCTCTGCCACTCTCCCACTTTGGGCAGACTCACTTCTTTAAGTAACTACTCGACCTCCACTTCTTGCACCTAGTCTTCTAGAAGTTTAACCATCGCATGACACTTCCCACACGTCCTTCCTCATCCTTTGCTACTCGGTTATTGCGTTAAATAAAATCTATCATCGTAACACTTGAACCCACCAATCGCTACTAACTTTAAGCCTTTCCGAAGATCATCGTTCTCGAGCCGTCAACATTAGAAATACACATTAAACCCTGAACCTCCGCTGCCCGTGATATTTAACAGTCGCTTTTCTAATATTATTTCACAATATCTTTGTGACAACCCGACCCGTCGTCGCGTGAGTTACTGCCCTGTTGTCCCTATTTTCTGCTTCTTTACGCTTCATTATAAGAGCCTTGTGTGAACGAGTTGATTTGGATTAGTTTTAGAAGGAAATGAGACACTTAGTCTCTTTAAGAAGGTTTGCTTCGGAAAAGTCAATCGATGTTGACTTATGCGTTAGAGGGCTCGGATATGATTTTCGATGATTCGGTTAGCTTCGGGGATGATTTGTGACTTAGGAGTGTGAACGGAAGTGTTTTTGGAGGTCCAGAGTAGAATTAGGCTTGAATTGGCGAAGTTAGTATTTTGGCGAATCCCGGTTGATAGGTGAGATTTTTATCCGAGGGTCGGAATGGAATTCCGAGAGTTGCTGTAGCTTCGTTATGTGATTTGGGATGTGTGTGCAAAATTTCAGGTCATTTGGAGGTGATTTGGTTGGGTTTTTGATCGAATGTGTGTTTCGGGAGTTTTTGAAGAACTTAGGCTTGAATTCGATGAGAAATTATGGTTTTAGTGTTGTTTGAGGTGTTTTAATTATTGGCACAAGTTTGAATGATGTTATAGGAGGTGTTGGTATTTTTGGTTGAGGTCCCGCGGGCCTCGGGGTGATTTTGGATAGCAAACGGGAAGTTTTAGACTTGAAAGATTCTAAATCCACTGCTGCTTCTGGTATTTTTGCTTCTGCGGAAATGGGACCGTAGAAGCGTTCTCGCAGATGCGAGGTAGAGGACAGCAGGTGCGGTTTTTTGAAGGCTCGTCAGGGATCACAGATGCGGAGTGGGGACCGCAACTGTGGAGTCGCAGATGCGACTGGTTGATCGCAGATGCGGTATTCGAGATTCTTGTGGAATCCGCAAATGCGGAGGAAATACCGCAGAAACGGTAACCGCAGAAGCAGGATTTTTACCGCAGAAGCGGTTTCGACTGGGCAGAGGTATTTAAATTCATCTTCGCGAAGTTTTGAGGGGTTTCATATTTTTAACTCGGACTTGGAGGATTGTGGGCGATTTTGAAGAGGGATTTCAAGGGGTTTTGATAAGGTATGGATTCTTGGACTTAAAACACGATTTTATGGTGTAAATACATGGATTGGAGCTGAAAAATCAAGTAATTAATGGGCAAAAATGGTGATTTAGGGCTTGAAACTTAAGAGAGCAAAAATTGGGATTTGTGGGGTCATTTGGACTCCGATTTTGGTAATCTTTATATGTATAGACTCGTGGCGAGATAAGGAACCCGTTGATGTAGAATTTTCTGATTTTTGAGAAGTGGGCCCGGGGCTCGGGTTTTGCTAATTTCAAGATTTTTGCTATTTTTCGATTGTTTTCGATTGGATATTGTTCCATTGGCATATTGTGACGTATTCGTTGTGGTTTTGGTCAGATTCGACGGTCGAGGAGGTCGATTTTTGAGGCATGGGCATAGCGAGCTAGAATTTTGGCCAGCTTGAGGTGAGTAATAGATGTAAATGATATCTTGAGGGTTTGAAACCCCGAGTTTGCACATCGTAGTGCTATATTGAGGTGACTTGCACGCCGGATAGCGAGCGTGGGGTAGGGCACCGTTGGGGATTATGACTTGGTCCGTCCCGGTAGATGAATATACTGCGTATTTGACTGAAAATTTACTTATTATCATTATAAGTTGAGCTGATTGCTATATTTGGGCTTCGTGCCAGCTGATTGAATCCTTCAAGGATTGCTATTACTGGTTTCTTACCATTTTTACATACTATTGAACTCAGTTCTAGTAATTAATACTATTTGCAAACTCAGCCACCTTTTCTCAAACTTGAAACTTTATTAATATTTTTAATGAAGTTTGGGCTGAATATTTCTATATTACTGTGCCCGAGGGGCTTATGTGATTCTGGACTGAGTATGGGATCGGGTTGCGCGTCGCAGCGGTATTGTATTGATATTGATATGAGGCCGAGGGCCTAGTTGATGCCACGAGATGGCTTATTATTGCGCTTGGGCCATAAGGGGCCCCTCCCGGAGTCTGCACACCCCCAGTAAGCGCCGTCGACGATAAATAAATGGAGCGGGCTGCACGCCGCAGCGGGTACTAGAGAGTTCCGGACTATGTGTTGCATTTCATATTTGACTGTCATTTACTATTTATCTGTTATAGTATTTCCATAATTGTTTTATTGGTTTACTGACTTTATACTACTTGGTTTAAATTGATGTATTTATAGAATTACGTTGTGCCTATTCAGGATTTCTTATTCTAAGCCTTTATTTATGTTTATTACTCACTGGGTCGGAGTACTCACATTACTCCCTGCACCTTGCGTGCAGATCCAAGTACATCTGAGGCTGAGTGAGGACTTCTCTGCCGAGTAGCATATCCGGGAGTATCAAGGTAGCTGCATGACGTCTGCAGTCCTGATTTTCCCTTCTATCTTATTGCTTTATTTCCGCATTTCTTTAGAATGATATGTAGTAGGTTGATACTCATGTTTTAGAGGCTCAGGCTTGTGACACCGGATTCTTCGGACTGTGTAGTGGTATTGATATTTGAGATTTCCGCATGTTTTTACTCTATTTCAGTATTATGACTTAGTAATTTATTTGTGTTAATTAATTCATGAACTGGATAGAAATGATTAAGGTTATTAAAGTGGTCGGGGTTGCCTACCAGTGTGTTGCGCGCCATCACGACCGGGGTTGGGGTCGTGACAAGTTGGTATCAGAGCCTAGGTTACTTGGTCTCGCAAGTCATGAGCCAGTTTAGTAGAGTCTCGTGGATCGGTACGGAGACGCCTGTACTTATCCTCGGGAGGCTGCAGAACCCTTAGGAAAACTTCACATTCTTGAAATTCTTGTCGTGCGGCTTTGTTGAACTGAGAACTAAACTTCTATTATTCTACTCTCTCACAGATGGTGAGGACACGAGCTACCGGACGTGGCGGACGACCACCAGTACCACCTACTAAGGCCGCCAGAGGCCGTGGACGCGATCGTGGTCATGGCAGAGGCAGAGTAGCCGGGGCAGCACCTGCTGACCCACCAGTTGCCCCACCTTAGGATCAGGCTCCAGCTATGGACACACCAGCAACACTTGTTAAGGCACCAGCTGTGCCTATCGTGATTCCGGGTCTTCAGGAGGCCTTAGCTCAGATATTATCAGTTTGCACTGGCCTGGCTCAGGCAGTTTCAGCCACCACAGCAGCAGCAGCAACTACTTCATAGGCTGGGGGAGGCAATCAGACCCCTGCTGCTCGCACACCTGAGCAGGTAGTGCAGGGACTACAGACGCCAGAGGCACCTCCAGCTCAGCAGGTTGCACCAGCTCAGGGCTTCGTGGTTCCAGCTATGTCAAACGATGAGCAGCGTCGTCTCGAGAAGTTTGGTAGGCTCAAGCCTCCGACATTCAGTGGTGCTGAGGGCGAGGATGCCCAGGGTTTTCTTGACAGGTATCAGCGTATGCTCCGTACGGCAGGGATCCTTGAGTCTAGTGGTGTGGCATTTACTACTTTTCAGTTCACGGGGGCTGCTCTTACTTGGTGGGAGGACTTTGAGAGGCGTAGGCCTGTCGGTGCAGCACCCCTGACTTGGCAGCAGTTCTCCGCTCTTTTTCTGGAGAAATATGTACCTTTGTCCCGTAGAGAGGAGCTGCGTAGGCAGTTTGAGTGGTTGACACAGGGGGATATGACACTGACTCAATACGAGATGAGGTTTTCACAGTTGGCCCGTCATGCTATTTGGATGGTTCCGTCAGATCGTGAGAGGATCAGGAGATTTGTGGATGGCCTTAATTACCATCTCCGTATATTGATGACTAGAGAGAGGGTATTGGGTGTTACGTTTGAGGAGGTGGTGGACATCGCTCGTGAGATCGAGTCAGTTCGCCGTAGAGAGCGAGAGGAGAGGGAGGCCAAGAGGCCTCGTAGATCGGGCAGTTACAGTGGTGCTTCTTCGAGGGGCCAGTTCCAGCATGGTAGAGGTCGTTCTTTCAGGCCTGCTTAGTCGGCCCGTCCAGAGTATCGTGGGGGATCTTCAGGACATGGTCATCATGGGCCCCAGTAGGGTCAGTCTTCACTCAGCGCCCTCCCAGCTCTGAGTTCATCTCATGCCCCATCAGTTAAGGGTTCTTCTGCGCTGAGTGCATCTGCTAGTCACTCCGGTGCGAGGGGTTCCCTTCAGTCCCCATCTCCAGCACCGGGCAGTTGTTATGAGTGCGGAGAGTTTGGTCACTTGAGGAGGCAGTGCCCTCGACTTCGTGGCAGTCAGCATCAGCAGAGGGGTCAGCCCTCGACTTCTATTCTAGTTACATCATCACCCGCCCAGCCAGCTAGGGGTGGAGATCAGGCAGCCAGGGGTCATCCCAGAGGTGGAGGTCGATCAGGCGGTGGCCATGCTCGTTTTTATGTTATGCCGGGCAGGACAGATGCCATTGCCTCAGACGCAGTCATTACAGGTATTGTTTCAGTCTGCCATAGAGACGCCTCAGTATTATTTTATCCCGGTTCCACCTATTCTTATATGTCTTCATATTTTGCTCGTTATTTAGGTATGCCCCGGGAGTCTCTTTCTTTACCTGTTCATGTGTCTACCCCGGTGGGCGATACTATCGTTGTGGACCGTGTGTACCGGTCATGTGTTATGATTATTATGGGTCTGGAGACCCGAGTTGATTTATTGCTATTGAGCATGGTGGACTTTGACGTCATTCTGGGCATGGATTGGTTATCTCCGTGTCATACTATTCTAGACTGTCATGCTAAGACAGTCACTTTGGCTATGCCGGGTGTACCGCGGATTGAGTGGCGTGGTGTGACTGATTATGTTCCTAATAGAGTTATTTCCTTCGTGAAGGCCCAGCGTATGGTTGGGAAGGGTTGTCTTTCCTATTTGGCGTTTGTGAGGGATGTTGGGGCTGAGACTCCTAGTATTGATTCTGTTCCAGTTGTGAGGGATTTTCCCGATGTATTTTCTGCAGACCTACCGGGCATGCCGCCGGACAGGGATATTGATTTTTGTATTGACCTGGTGCCGGGCACTCAGCCCATCTCTATTCTGCCATATCGTATGGCACCAGCGGAGTTGAAGGAATTAAAGGAGCAGCTTTAGGAGCTCCTAGATAAGGGGTTCATTCGGCCTAGTGTGTTACCTTGGGGTGCGCTAGTCCTGTTTGTGAAGAAGAAGGATGGCACAATGAGAATGTGTATCGTTTATAGGCAATTGAACAAAGTAACAGTGAAGAACAAGCATCCCCTGCCTCGCATAGATGATTTGTTTGACCAGCTTCAGGGAGCGAGGGTGTTTTCCAAGATTGATCTCCATTCGGGTTATCACCAGTTGAAGATCAAGGATTCAGATATTCATAAGACTGCTTTCAGGACTAGATATGGTCACTACGAGTTTCTTGTCATGTCCTTCGGGCTGACCAATACCCCAGCAGCGTTCACGCATCTGATGAACAGTGTATTTCGGCCTTATCTGGATTCATTTGTCATCGTGTTCATTGATGATATTCTAGTATACTCGCGTAGTCAGGAGGAGCACGCGCAGCATTTGCAAGTTGTATTGCAGAGTTTGAGGGAGGATAGGCTTTATGCAAAGTTCTCCAAGTGTGAGTTCTGGCTCGGTTCAGTGGCTTTCTTGGGACATGTGGTGTCCAGCGAGCGTATTCAGGTTGACCCGAAGAAGATAGAGGCGGTGGAGAGTTGGCCTAGACCGTCCTCAGCCACAAAGATTCATAGTTTCCTTGGGTTGGCAAGCTATTATCGCCGGTTTGTTCAGGGTTTTTCCTCTGTTGCATCGCCCTTGACCAAGTTGACTCAGAAGGGTGTTTCATTTGTATGGTCAGACGAGTGTGAGGAGAGCTTTCAGAAGCTTAAGACAGCTTTGACCACAGCTCCAGTATTGGTTTTGCCATCAGCTTCAGGTTCTTATACGGTATATTGCGATGCTTCCAGAGTTGGAATCGGCTGTGTATTGATGCAGGAGGGTAGAGTTATCGCTTATGCTTCTCGTCAGTTGAAGCCCCATGAGCAGAACTACCCCGTTCATGATTTGGAGTTGGCTGCTATAGTTCATGCCTTGAAGATTTGGAGACATTACTTGTATGGCGTATCTTGTGAGGTATTCACTGATCATCGCAGTCTTCAGCATTTGTTCAAGCAAAAGGATCTTAATTTGGGGCAGCGGAGGTGGCTAGAGTTACTTAAGGATTATGATATCACCATTCTGTATCACCCGGGGAAGGCCAATGTAGTGGCCAATGCTTTGAGCCGAAAGGCGGTGAGTATGGGGAGCTTGGCATATATTCCAGTTGGGAAGAGGCCATTGGCAGTTGATGTTCAGGCCTTGGCCAATCGATTTGTGAGACTAGACATTTCAGAGCCCAGCCGGGTGTTAGCTTGCGTGGTTTCTCGCTCTTCCTTGTATGACCGCATCAGGGAGTGTCAGTATGATGATCCGCATTTGCTTGTCCTTAAAGACAGGGTACAACATGATGATTCCAGAGACGAGACCATTGGTGATGACGGTGTGTTGAGGATGTAGGGCCGGATTTGCGTGCCCAATGTGGATGGGCTTCGGGAGTTAATATTGGAGGAGGCCCATAGCTCGCGGTATTCCATTCATCCGGGTGTCGCGAAGATGTATCAGGATCTAAGACAGCACTATTGGTGGCAGAGGATGAAGAAAGATATTGTGGAGTATGTATCCTGGTGTCTTAATTGTCAGCAGGTGAAATATGAACATCAGAGACCGGGCGGCTTGCACCAGCACATGGTTATTCCTGAGTGGAAGTGGGAGAGGGTCACCATGGATTTCGTTACCGGACTCCCTCGGACTTTGAAGAAATTTGATGCTATTTGGGTGATTGTAGATAGGCTGACCGAGTCCGCGCACTTCATTCCGGTTTGTACTACTTATTCTTCAGAGCGGCTGGCAGAGATTTACATTCGGGAGATTGTTCGGTTGCATGGTGTCCCAGTTTCCATCATATCAGATCGGGGCACTCAGTTTACCTCTCAGTTTTGGCAGGCGGTTCAGCGAGAGTTGGGTACTCAGGTGCAGTTGAGCACAGCCTTTCACCCTCAGACCGCACCATTCAGATATTGGAGGATATGCTACGCGCCTGTGTTATTCACTTCGGAGGGTCATGGGATAGATTTCTACCGCTTGCAGAGTTTGCCTACAACAACAGCTATCAGTCCAGCATTCAGATGGCACCGTATGAGGCCTTGTATGGGAGACGGTGTAGATCTTCAGTTGGTTGGTTCGAGCCCGGCGAGGCTAGATTGCTGGGGACAAATTTGGTTGAGGATGCATTGGAGAAGGTGAAGGTGATTCGGGAGAGACTCCGTACAGCACAGTCGAGGCAGAAGAGTTATGCGGACAGGAAAGTCCGAGATGTATCCTATATGATTGGTGAGAAGGTCTTGCTGAAGGTTTCACCCACAAAGGGTGTTATGAGATTCGGAAAGAAAGGGAAATTGAGTCCGCGGTTCATTGGGCCTTTTGAGGTACTTAGGAGGATTGGGGAGGTGGCGTACGAGCTTGCTTTGCCACCCAGCTTGTCGAGCGTGCATCCAGTTTTTCATGTTTCTATGCTCCAGAAGTATATTAGAGACCCGTCCCATGTTCTGGATTTCAGTACAGTTCAGCTGGAGGGTGATTTGACTTATGATGTAGAGCCAGCAGCCATTTTGGATCGTCAGGTTCGGAAATTGAGGTCAAAGGATGTAGCTTCGGTGAAGGTGCAATGGAGAGGTCGGCCCGTGGAGGAGGCTACCTGGGAGACCGAGCGGGAGATGCGGAGCAGATACCCTCACCTATTTGAGGCTTCAGGTATGTTTCTTGACTCGCTCGAGGACGAGCGTTTGTTTAAGTTGGGGAGGATGTGACGACCCGACCCGTCATCACGTGAGTTACCGCCCCGTTTTCTTCATTTTCTGCTTCTTTACGCTTCATTATAAGAGCCTTGTGTGAACGAGTTGATTTGGATTGGTTTTAGAAGGAAATGAGACACTTAGTCTCTTCAAGAAGGTTTGCTTTGGAAAAGTCAACCGGATGTTGACTTATGCGTTAGAGGGCTCGGATATGATTTTCGATGATTCGGTTAGCTTCGGGGGATGATTTGTGACTTAGGAGTGTGATCAGATGTGTTTTTGGAGGTCCGGAGTAGAATTAGGCTTGATTTGGCGAAGTTAGTATTTTGGTGAATCCCGGTTGATAGGTGAGATTTTGATCCGAGGGTCGGAATGGAATTTCGAGAGTTGATGTAGCTTCATTATGTGATTTGGGATGTGTGTGCAAAATTTTAGGTCATTCGGAGGTGATTTGGTTGGGTTTTTGATCGAATGTGTTTTTCGGGAGTTTTTGAAGAACTTAGGCTTGAATTCGATGAGAAATGATGGTATTAGTGTTGTTTGAGGCGTTTTAATTATTGGCACGTTTGAATGATGTTATAGGAGGTGTTGGTGTTTTTGGTTGAGGTCCCGGGGGCCTTGAGGTGATTTCGGATAGCTAACGGGATGTTTTGGACTTGAAAGATTCTAAATCCACTGCTGCTTCTGGTATTTTCGCTTCTGCGGAAATGGGACCACAGAAGCGGTCTCGCAGATGCGAGGTAGAGGACCGCAGGTGCGGTTTTGTGAAGGCTCGTCAGGGACCGCAGATGCGGAGTGGGGACCGCATCTGCAGAGTCGCAGATGCGACTCGTTGACCGCAGATGCGGTATTCGAGATTTTAGTGGAATCCGCAAATGCGGAGGAAATACCGCAGAAGCGGGATTTTTACTGCAGAAGCGGTTTCGACTGGGCAGAGTATTTAAATTCATCTTCGCGAATTTTTGAGGGGTTTCATATTTTTAACTCGGACTTGGAGATTGTGGGCAATTTTGAAGGGGGATTTCAAGGGGTTTTGATAAGGTATGGATTCTTAAACTTAAAACACGATTTTATGGTGTAAATACATGGATTAGAGCTGAAAACTCAAGTAATTAATGGGCAAAAATGGTGATTTAGGGCTTGAAACTTAAGAGAGCAAAAATTGGGATTTGTGGGGTCATTTGGACTCTGATTTTGGTAATCTTTATATGCATAGCCTCGTGGCGAGATAAGGAACCCGTTGATGTAGAATTTTCTGATTTTTGAGAAGTGGGCCCGGGGCTCGGGTTTTGCTAATTTCGAGATTTTTGCTATTTTTCGATTGTTTTCGATTGGGCATTGTTCCATTGGCATATTGTGACGTATTTGTTGTGGTTTTGGTCAGATTCGACGCGCGAGGAGGTCGATTTGAGAGGCAAGGGCATAGCGAGCTAGGATTTTGGCCGGCTTGAGGTGAGTAATAGATGTAAATGATGTCCTGTGGGTTTGAATCCCCGGGTTTGCACATCGTAGTGCTATATTGAGGTGACTTGCACGCCGGATAGCGAGCGTGGGGTAGAGCACCGTTGGGGATTGTGACTTGGTCCGTCCCGGTAGACGAATATACTGCGTATTTGACTGAAAATTTACTTATTATCATTATAAGTTGAGCTGATTGCTATATTTGGGCTTCGTGCCAACTGATTGAATCCTTCAGGGATTGCTATTACTAGTTTCTTACCATTTTTACATACTATTGAACTCAGTTCTAGTAGTTAATACTATTTTGCAAACGCAGCCACCTTTTCTCAAGCTTGAAACTTAATTAATATTTTTAATGAGGTTTGGGCTGAATATTTCTATATTATTGTGCCCGAGGGGCTTATGTGATTCTGGACTGAGTATGGGATCGGGCTGCGCGCCGCAGCGGTATTGTATTGATATTGATATGAGGCCGAGGGCCTAGTTGATGCCACGAGATGGCTTATTATTGCGCTTGGGCCGTAAGGGGCCCCTCCCGGAGTCTGCACACCCCCAGTGAGCGCCGTCGACGATAAATAAATGGAGCGGGCTGCACGCCGCATCGGGTACTAGAGAGTACCGGACTATGTGTTGCATTTCATATTTGACTGTCATTTACTATTTATCTGTTGTAGTATTTCCATAATTGTTTTATTGGTTTACTGACTTTATACTACTTGGTTTAAATTGCTGTATTTATAGAATTACTTTGTGCCTATTCAGGATTTCTTATTCTCAACCTTTATTTATGTTTATTACTCACTGGGTCGGAGTACTCACATTACTCCCTGCACCTTGCGTGCAGATCCAGGTACATCTGAGGCTGAGTGAGGACTTCTCTGCCGAGTAGCATATCCGGGAGTATCAAGGAGCTGCATGACGTCCGCAGTCCTGATTTTCCCTTCTATCTTATTGCTTTATTTCCGCATTTCTTTAGAACGATATGTAGTAGGTTGATACTCATGCTTTAGAGGCTCAGGCTCGTGACACCGGATTCTTCGGGCTATGTAGTGGTATTGATATTTAGATTTCCGCATGTTTTTACTCTATTTCAGTATTATGACTTAGTAATTTATCTGTGTTAATTAATTCATGAACTGGATAGAAATGGTTAAGGTTATTAAAGTGGTCGGGCTTGCCTAGCAGTGTGTTGGACGCCATCACGACCGGGGTTGGGGTCGTGACAATCTTACCCCAAATGCGAATTGGAGAAGACCATAACACCGGCGAACTTAACATATTCAATCGAGGATGACAATACCACGTCGCAGATGAAAATTCCACCACACTTGAAAACACCAAGTCTCGTTACTCCATCGACCAAATCAAGACATTCATAGGCCGATTGCTTTTTCCCCGCCGGAAATAAAATACCGAATCTCTGAATCATGCACTGAGAGAACCCCCTTCCAAATCTTTCACTGCCCCAACATATAGGCAAGAACTTTACCAACACGCCCATACTGTGCGACAACCGATCATGAGCAATCGTAGTAATTTGAGCATAGACTCAAAGCACTCGGGAATACTGTTACTGAGTTGAAATGACAAGATATCCTTCCGCAAGGTAACGACAATAGCCCAATCACCTGTGCAGGGAGAAACATCCCCGACCACATCGGTAGTACCATTACAATTCTTCAATACTCGATTTATAACAAGCGGTTCGCGTCGCATAAGATCGAATAGGAAGGAAATAAAGGCATAAGTCTCAAAGGAATCAAACCGCACGGTGAGGAATCAAGAAGGGAAGTGCTCCTAACAGCCATGTAGCCCCTCGAAGATAAGTACAGACGTCTCCGTACCGATCCACAAGACTCTACTAGACTCGCTCATGACTCGTGAGACCTAAGGGAACCTAGGCTCTGATACCATGTTGTCACGACCCAAAATCCACTAAGGGTCATGGTGGCGCCGGACACTGCTGTCAGGCAAGCCAACCAAATTGCTTGACGAAGTTCTCATTTTAACGATCTTGAAAACTAAGATTTTCCTTAAATTTTATAAATGAAAAGATAACCGCTTCAATTCAAACTAAATGATAAGCAATTAATACAAAATATTTCTAAACCATCCCAGAACCCGGTGTCACAAGTGCATGAGCATTTATTAAGAAGGGATAAAACACCACAACTGTCCGAAACACAATATTGGACAGATAATAAATACAGATAACTGAAAGAGACTCTGCTGGCTTCGGGTCGCCTCGAGAAGTGCAGCTCACCTAAGTCTCCGTATCAACCATGCTGCTATGCCCAGTAGGCCACTAGAGTTACATATACCTGTGCAACAAAAATGCACAGAAGTCTAGTATGACTACAAAAACAACGTGTACTCAATGAGTATCCCGTCTAATCTCGAAGAAGTAGAGACGAGATGGTCGACTTCTACACTTACTAATGGTCCAATAATAATGTCAATAATACATTAAATCGTGGATTTCTATAAACATGATTTTAATCTAATAGAAGGAGACAAGTAAACAATTAATTCGTTTATAGGATATTTCCAAAATTCCTTTTCACTATTATCCAAATATTCTCAAGCCATGAAGAGGCAATAACAACTTTAATAAGTTCAAGGCAGCAATACAAGCATGCGCAAATCATGCCGAGGCGTACGGCCCGCTCCAATAGAAAATAAACTGTGCACTGCCGAAGGTCGAACGGCGCGAACCATAGATGCATCTATTACCCCGCTCGCGAACTATCCATGCGACGCGGTCAACATAAAATAAACAATCACCCTGCTCGCGAATCATACATGCGACGCAGGCACACATAGAAATACATGCTCAGATAGCCAATTAAGAATTTATCGGGGAATATTTATTCAATAAAAGCCACTTTCTCTTTTAACAATTTAAGAAAAGAAGTTTAATCCTTTTTGAAATTTATTTAGCAATTCGACAGGATTTACCCAATTCAACTATAAACAACATTACAATTTTTCCAAGTACAGCATACTTTTGGGTCCTAGACTACCCGGACAATAACATAATAGTAGTTACGCACGGACTCTCATCACCTCGTGCGTACGTAGCCCCCACAAATAGGAGCACATAAACAATTATTTCACCTATGGGGACAATTCCCTCTTGCAAGGTTAGAAAGGAGACTCACCTTGCTCCGAAATTTCGATAACCGGCTTCCAAGCCCTTCCAACGACTCCAATTGATGCATAACGCCCCAAAACTATTCAAATAACGGGCAAACCAATAAAAATTCACTCTAATACTTGTAACAATTCAAATTATATAAGTTCCCAATCCGCTCGAAAAGTTAACCAAAATGCCCTCGGGCCCACGTGCCCGGATTCCGATATTTCTCGAAGATAAATTCTACCCATAGCTTTACTATGTCAAATATACAATTTGCTCAAATTTTCATGCTCAAATTCAAGGTAAAAGTCCAAAATTCCAAGTTCTAGGTCTCCCCCAAAAATCCCAAATTTATACTAATTTTCCATGTATAAATCCATGTAAGATCACATATTTAACTCAAAAATAGGAAGAAATCACTTACCTAGTGTTGCTTGGTGAAAATCCCTCCTTGAGCTCTCCAATAGTCCAAGCCAAATGAAAGAAATGAAAAAAATGGGCTAAAACTCGTGTTTAAAACAATCTGCCCAGCCTTCATAGAGTTGTACCTTATGCTGTGCAGGTTGTACATCTTATTACCATTTTCCCCTGCTGTACACCTTTTATTAAAACGCCCATAACTCCTTGTGGAAATATCCAAATGGCAAACGATTTGAAGATTTAGAAACTAGATTTAAAGATCCTTCATTTGATAGGTTTTACACCATATAACTCGTTATATATTCCGAGATATAAGCTTCTAAAGTATGCTCCATGCATCAGAAAATTCTGTCGAAACTGCTCCACCAGCCATTTTCAATCGATCATAACGTTCTGATAAAATGTCCAAATCATGAATGGTTTAACTTTCTGGAAACTAGAATGCAAAGGCAAAAACTTTTATGTTTTACAAATTCTCAGATTCCTTATAGATTTCGAGATATAAGCTTCCAAAGTAGCCTCCTCGATTGCACCATTGCTGTCCAAAACAGCAGTTGCAGCAGATTTTCAGCAGCTTTAAAGTTCCGAAATCGATCCGTTAGCCTTCCGAAATCCACCCGAGACCCTCGGAACTTCAACCAATTATACCAACATGTCCCAAAATACAATACGAACTTATCTGAGGCTTTAAATCACATCAAACAACGTCAAAATCAAAGCTAGATATGCGTCAGACCCTTCTCGACCATACGCTGAGCCTTAAGCAATGAAATAACTCTACTGGAAGTATGAAACTAAGGTACCCCTCTACTCTACTCGCGGTACACCTGGCATAGCCAGCATCACGATTTTGGCGTGACAATCAAGAATAGCATAATGGGGCGACAACTAGTCCATGCCCAAGATAACATCAAAATCTACCATGCTGAGCAACAATAAGTTGGCTCTGGTCTCAAAACCACTAAGAGCAACCAAACACGACCGATAAATGCGGTCCAGAACAAGAGAATCTCCCACAGGAGTAGAAACATAAACAAGGGACTCAAAGAATCCCGAGATACACCGAAATACGGGGCAAAATAAGAAAACACATAAGAATAGGTGGAGCCTAGATCAAATAAAATCGATGCATCTCTATGACAAACTATGACAATACCTGTGATGACAGAATCGAAGGCAACCGCCTCGGTACGTGCAGGAATGGCATAATATCTGGCCAGACCTCCCCCTCTGGGGCGACCTCTACCTCCCCGACCTCCACCTCTAATGGCTGAGCAGGTGGGGTAGCAACTGGTGCTAAAATCATAGCCTGGATACTCTGCGGAGCACGCTGTGGCTGAGAAGTCTGTGGAGGTGCACCCCTCCCTAGTCTAGGGCAATACCTCACCACATAGCATATGTCACCACACTCAAAACAACCTCGCGCCTGATGTGGCAGTGGGAACTGTGCGGTACGGGTACTCTGAGACCCCTGAACACCTGAAACACTGTGCAAAGCCCGAAACGCAACTGAGCTGGCTGACCCACAAAACCTCTACCATGCCGTACTCTTCCTCCAAAATAAGGGCCAGTGGATCTCTCCGGTCTAAGAGGTCTCCTCGCTTCCCTATACTCTCTCTCCTGACCTCGTCTGTCCTCTACTCGGCGAGAGATCCTCACCACTTGCTGAACTGGGACCATAGGCTGCGTCGCCATGACACCTAGAACCTGTCCAATGCGAACTCGCCACTCTGGAGTGGGGGCGGTAGAAGTCTGGGTCCCTTCCCCGATCTGTGAAGTAGTTGGTACAACCTGAATCAATCCCGCCTGAACCAATGTACCAAACATGCTCAAGAACTGTGTTAAGGTCTCCTAAAGTGCTGGAGTAGTAGTAGTAGTAGCCGTATCAGGCGCCTGGGCTCCAGCTGGAACTGCTGGCGGCTCCTCTGTAGCAGCTTCCGTAGGTGCTCTGGCTGCACCGCATGCGCGTCCTCGGCCTCTACCCCGGCCCCGACCTCTGACGGCTCTCGCAAGGGGTGCGGGTGTCTGGTCATCTCCGGTAGCTAGGGGTGGGCATAAAATTCGAAAAATCGAATTCCGAACCGGATCAAATTAATTCGGTATTTTGGTTTCGGTTCTTTTCGGTATTTCGGTCTAATTCGGTATTGTATTTTCGGTATTTCGGTATGGTCTTGGTATTATAATTTTGAAATTTCGGTATACCGAAATACCGAAATTTTAAAGACATTTTTTTGGACCCTATATCACACTAAGGGTATATTGTGGGCCGAGCCCAGCCCGGGACCGCACTGGGCTTGCGAGCCCACGGGCCGGTTCAAACGGTCTAGTTCCAAACGATCCTAAAAGCCCACTGTGGGCCGGTCCTCTAGGTTGAGACCACGAGCCCGGGACCGTTTAGCCCTGGACCGGCTGGCGGGCCTGGGCCGGTTCAAACGGGCCTAACGGCTATTTTTTAATTTTTTTTAAAAAAAATTGGTCAACGGTTAGAAGTTTAAAAACTAGCCATAAGCCTGCCAATTTAGCCGTTTGGCTTTTTAAGAAATAGCCATTTGGCCCCAAACTTTGTTTTACCCTGAAACTTTTTATAATTACACTTTTTCCCTATTCTCAACTATAAATACCCCCTCATTCTTTCATTTTTACTCACAAAATCATCAATCTCTCTCAATCTCTCTTAATCTCTCTCTAATTTTCTTCTATAATTGCTTGCTTTATTATTGCAATTTATGAAAAATTGTGAAGTTGGTGAATTGAATTATTCAAGTCTTCAAGTCTTCAACAATATACAATTTTCAAGAAGTTGTTCGTCAATTCGGTAAACTCGTTCCAACTCTTAATTTTTAATATTATAGTTTTGTTTGTTTTAGTTTGTATAATTATAATTAATATGGCCTTTTCTTTGAAAAAAATATTTATCTAAAATTGGTCAATCTAGTTGCCATGCCACTACTCCTCCCCCGGCTCCCCGACCCAGACCTGTTACCCGTTCTCCTCCACCTATTATTCTTGATACTGATAACCCTTGTTTTCAATTTACCGATAGTCAATTTTTCCATGATGTTGCACCAGGTCAAGAATTAAATGATGAATATATGAATGCTCTTTATCCTAATGAAACTATCGATGAAAATGATGAGGAAAATGATGATTTAGATTAAACGCAACTGGATTTAGATGATACACCTACTAGTCCTATTGTTAACTCAACTGATAATAATCCAAATGATGCCCCGCCTGACCCTATTGTAGTAACCCCTACTTTTAATAGACAACCTTCTAAACGCCCCGAAACATCTCTTGTTTGGCACTTTTTTACTCAACTAAGAGAACAAAATAAGGCTAAGTGTAAACCTTGTGGGTCTTTGATGGCTCATAAATATACTGGAGACTGTAGCGGTACGGGTAGTTTGACTACACACATAAAAAAACACCCTAGAGATAAAGCTAGATATCTTCAAATGAAAGCTTCGCAAGAGGGGAGAAGTGTAGGTACTGAGGTTAACCCTAGTACCGGGTCAAATCTAGTTCAATCGGGAATTAACACTGTTATCAGTGGCATTTTATATTATGATCCAAATAAAGATCGTGAAGAATTGACAAAAATGGTTACTGTTATGTGCTTACCCTATTGTTTTCCTTCTAACCCTCACTTTGTGCATTATATTAGAAGAGTTTATAATCCTACTTATAAAGGATGGCCTCGCGCAACAGTAAATAGCGATATTTATAAATATAAACATGAATATGAACAATATTTGCGCTATTTATTTACTCATATAGATTGTCACATTGCTATTACTACTGATATTGGTAGAAGTGGTAATGACTGTGATTATCTTACTGTAACCACTCATTGGATTGATGAGGAATGGAAAATGCAAAAGCGCATTATTGCTTATAGAATAATTAATTCACGTCATACAGGTAAGTTTATTGCTAAGACAGTTGCAGATATTTGTAGATATTTTTGCATTAGAGATAAAATAATGTCAATTTCTATGGATAATGCTTCTAGTAACACTAATGCTATAGGCTTGCTTACAACTACACTAAATCTTGCATTTAGTAATTGTTTCCATGTTAGATGTATTTGTCATATTTACCATTTAATCGTCGGTGATGGTATGAAAACTTTAAATGTGGAAATTGAAAAGGTTAAAATGGCTCTTAATTGGCTTTTCTATTCAAACCATAGAAGTAGACTTAGAGGGAGAGCTTGGAAAAATCAGTACTCTTCAGAGATTGGATCCGTTCAGAAAGAAGAAATTTTGGACTTGCTGAATCACAACCGGAGATAGACGAAGCTTATGAAGAAATGCTAGCGGAACTTGCGGAGAATGCTGCTTCTTCCGGAAGCGGTGATGAACAAGCTTCTTTTCCGCCACCACCAATGGAAATTCCTCCAAACCTTGAAGGATTTATGAAATTTGTTAGAGATAATATGTAGACTGATATGTAACTTGTATTTTGACACATCTTCATTAGTTTTTTTTCATTTTAATGGTGGTATTAGCACCTGGTTGTGCTCATTCCATTGGGGGGAGGAAGACTAAGAAAGATATTGTCATTTTTGTTAATGTCGTAATAATAAAAATTATAAGGCATTCCCTTGAATATTTCTTTGCAATTTTTTTTTGTTTAAATTTGAATAGTAAGATTTAAGTCACAATTCTATAATATATTTACAAGAAATACATATATATATATATATATATATATATATATATAATTTACAAGAAAATGTCTTAGATAAAAAAAATTCAAAAAAAAAATAGCCCGGAACACTTAGGCCCGTGGGGCCGGCCCATTTAGCCCGGGACCAAAATAATAAATACCGAACCATACCGAAATACTTTGGTACGGTATTTGGTATACACAATTGATAAACCGAATAACGAAATACCAAACCGAAATTATTAAATATCGAACCGAAATACCGAATGCCCACCCCTACCGGTAGCACGTGTTCTCACCATCTGTGAGAGAATGGAAGACAGAGGTTTAGGATTGTGATGTCAAAAATCTCGCACGACATGGAAATCAAATGAAGTGGAATTTTTCCTAACGGTTACATAGCCTCTCATAGATAAGTATAAACGTCTCCATACCGATCCGCAAGACTCTAATAAACCGGCTTGTGATTCATGACTCCTATGAACCTAGAGCTCTGATACCAACTTGTCACGACCACAGTTCGCCCTGCGTGAACTATCGTGACGGCACCTAGTTTTTACGACTAGGTAAGCCTAATAAATTGTGGAAAAAGAAACAACAGAATAAAACTAGCCAAAAACTGCGGAATAACATAATGAAACATTTAAGATGCCGCTTGGCATATACAATACAAACTCTCAAACTGAAACTACATTTTCCAAAACCCGGAATCTCATGAAATCACAAGCTATGGAATAACTACAAAGTGTTCTAACTCCAGAGTGTCTAAACAAAAGAAGAAATACAGAAGGGCTACAACAAAAAGAGAGAGTAGATAGGGACTCCTCGGTTTGCGAACGTGGCAGATATACCTCAAAGTCTCTAGAGATCGCCTCGCCTCGCTAACGATATGGCTGAGTCGATGTACCTGGATCTGCATACGGAAAACATGCACAGGAAAGGGCATGAGTACACCACAGTGGTACCCAGTAAGTGCCAAGCCTAACCTTGGTCGGGTAGTGACGAGGAAAGTCAGGGCCCTACCGGTTATAAAATATAAGGCAAGGTAAGACAGTGTAAGGTGCAACAGTACAAATCAAATAGTATCAGAAAATGAGAAGAAATCAGAGACAAATATACACTTAGTACAAAGAAACATCGGCAGGGGATCTCCTGGGATCCCGTCCCATAGTCCCAAACGTAAATACTCGAAGATCTCTCAGTATCCTCAATATGTGTGCTAGGGATCTCTTGGTATCCTGAGGATCTCTTGGTATCCCGATGATCTCTTGGTATCCTCAATATATGTGCTGGGGATCTCTTGGTATCCCGAGGATCTCTTGGTATCCTCAATATATGTGTTGGGGAGCTCTCGGTATTCCGCACTACAGTCAAAATCAATATATGCACAGGGGATCTCCCGGAATACTCGTCCATAGTCCCAAAATAAAAAGGCAACAATATCAAGGAAAGAATCCACAATTTCAATCAAGAGAGAAACAGTATGAAGTAACACAGTATAATGATAAGAATAACAACAATTACAACAGAGAAAATATCACAGAAAGAATACAGCTTAAGACAGAGATAGCAACCGGGGATCTACCAGGATACCGTCCTGTAGCCCCCAAATGTAAATATCCAGCAACCGGGGACTACCAGGATACCGTCCTGTAGCCCCCAAATGTAAATATCCAGCAACCGGGGATCTACCAAGATACCGTCCTGTAGCCCCCAAATATAAATATCCAGCAACCGGGGATCTACCAGGATACCGTCCTGTAGCCCCCAAATGTAAATATCCAGCAACGGGGGATCTACCAGGATACCGTCCTGTAGCCCCCAAATGTAAATACCCAGTACTGGGAGAAATCTACCGGGTGCAGTCCCGTAGTTCCATATAACTATGCAGGGGGATCTACCAGAATACCATATCCGTAGTCCCAAATAAACAGACAAGGGGGATCTACTGGGAACCGCCCGTAGTCCCAATGTAAAACACGCAGCAACAACACAAGGATAATCAACTCAAACCAATTAATATCAAAATGGACATGTAATTCTAACCTAACATGCTGCACAGAGCTCACATAAACAGTTTAAGCAGATAGGACAATTAATACACTTAAGCATGCTTCCCTAAACTACGCAGTAGGCTTAAAATGCAAGTAATGTTCAAGAAGAAAGAAACACAGTTAATATACTTAATGAAAAACGGGTTTCCAACAATTAGCACGTGTACGCACTCGTCACCTCACGTACACGGCATTCATATAACAACAATACCAAATCCTAGGGGGAATGTCCCCCACACAAGGTTAGACAAGCCACTTACCTCGAACCGGCTCACAATCAACCTGAAACCACGCTCTTGCCGTGAGTACTCGACTCCAAATGGCCCAAATCTATTCAAATCAATTGCATAATGTAAGTAAAACTTCGAGTAACTGATTCCACTAATTAAATCTAAGCTAATACGCAAAATTAGGAAAAATGACCAAAACGCCCCTCGGGCCCACGTCTCGGAATCGGATAAAATTTACAAATTCGGTATCCTCACACTCTCACGAGTTCAGCCATACCAGAGTACCAAAATCGGACCTCAAATGGTCCCTCAAATCACCACTCAAAACTCTCCAATTAACCAAGCCCTAACCCCCGAGGCCCCCAGGACCTCAACCAAAAGCACGAACAAGTCATATACCACTATCCAATATTATAAAAATCTTTAGAACACCTCAAACTACATCGAATCAACCAATTAACATCGGATTCAAGCCTAAGAACTTCAAAACTCTCAAATTACGCTTTCGATCAAAAAGTCTATCAAACCCCGTCCGAATAACCTGAAATTTTGCACACAGGTCACATTCAATGCTACTGAGCTACTCCAACTCCCGGAATTCCATTCCAACCCGATATAAAAATCTCACTATCGAACCGAAAACTTCAAAAATTCAACTTTCCGCATTTCGAGCCTAAATGAGCTGCGGACCTCTTAAACACAATCCGAACACGCTCCTAAACCCGAAATCACCCAACGGAGCTAACGGAACCAATAAACCATTCCGAGGCCATCTTCACAGTGTTCCGACTACGGTCCAAATTCTAAAACTTAAGCTCTCATTTAGGGACTAAGTGTCCAAAAACTCTCCGAAACTCCAAATAAATTATCCCGGCAACTCACAATAGCAGAAAGTGGGGGAACCGATTTTAAGGTTTTATCGAACAAATGAAGAAGCAAACAATGAAGTATTACTGGTGAGGCTCGATGAGCATAGGGACTTGGCATATGTGAGGATGGTGGCTCAAAAGCAAAGGATGGAATGATATTATAATCGCGGGGCCAATCTCCATTACTTCAAGGTAGGAGACTTGGTTTTGTGAAAGGTGACTCAGAGCACTTGGGAAGTCAATGATGGAAAGTTGGGACCAACATGTAAAGGTCCTTACCGGGTTTTAGCTATCACCGATAAACGGTCTTACGAGTTGGAAAATCAATATGGAGTCAAATTTCCAAACAATTGGAACGTGACTCACCTCAAAATGTATTATTGCTGATGGATCCTATTAATATTGAACGTATGTGCTGCACTCTTTTTTCCTTCGTCTAGTTTTTGTCTCAATAGAATTTTTCTGGCAAGGTTTTTAACGAGGCAACAACGGAAGGTATACTACGAAGAAAGCGCCATCGGCAAAGGCAAGACCTTTAAACATCAAGGAAAAAAAATCACATCGATAGTAAACAGCTATGTGGATGGTTACATAATCCTATGTTCGATGGCAAGCTTTGTCTTCCATCACTTAAAAAAAATTATTTAACCATTCACTTGTTGTTTCCAATGATGAATCAAGACTTCCAGTGTTCAAATTCACATGCTTCACATTCGAATATTGGGGGAGAATAATATCTGATACGCCACCAGGAGTGCCACGAAAATTGGGGACTGCGATAACCGGGATCAATATTTTATCAGGACCGGAGACTGCATGATCAGCCCTATAGAAATAAGTTGTACAAGTTAGCCACATGTATTGGCAGTTTTATTTTAGCAAATGAATGCTTATGTACTTTTAAAGATAAATGGAAAAAAAATAAAGTTCTTTGATTTTTATCTTATTTCTTGTCCAAATGATGAGTTAATTTTATCATTTGAAAGTTAACTAAAACTTTAAATGCCTGTGACGGAATGAACAGGAGACGTACTCTTCAAGAACACCGTAAATATAAGGGCCCTCTCTTATGAAACCCTCATAGTAAATGGTAGATTGTGGAAGAGTTTATGCCCTGAATCTAAAGTTAGATGAAAATATACCCGAAACTTTAATTGATTAAATATAAAAAAATATTTTTGCACAACAGTAAAGAAAAAAATTCTTTATTTATCAAGTGCCAAACATGATGAAATGTTTGGTACACAAAGTATAAAAAGAAAAAAAGAAAAAAAGAGGTTATGCATCCTTGTAGCCAGAACCCGAAGGGAGAGAGGGATCTACGTTTTCCCGGTAGAGGAAGGCGGATCCACTACCGATTCGGGGCCTTCATCTTCTTCAGCCTCCCCTTTGGTTCCGGAGTACTCGGAGCCAGTACTCGAGGAGTGGTGATGCTCACCTTGGCCTCCACCAAAGTCTTCCTCTTCATATGATATATAGCATGGGTTTTCTCGAAGACAAGGGAAACCTCTTAATACTGGAGTTGAGCTCGGAGTTTATCAATTTTGGCCTGAAGACCGTCCCTTTCAAGTCTTATGGAACTAAGGCGAGAGTCGAGCTCAACATTTGTAGTTGAATGAATTCGGTTTTGGTCCATGGACCTCTTAAACCTCTCTTCCGTGCGGGCCCTCTTCTCTTCGCACCATTGGCCTTTTCGATTTTGGAGTGTAAGTCTGCCTTCAAATTATTGATTTTCTCCTCGAAGGCAGACTCGTGCTCGGCCGTAGCGAGTACAATGTCATGAAGCTCGGCCCGCTTAGCCTTAGCCTCTTAAATCTTTTCGTGTAATTGAGCAACTTCTTGGTTGTGGGCTATTTTATCTTGTTTGTTCTGCTGCAACCGAGCCTCAAGCCCGCCTATCTCAATAGCTTTTGCCTCCAACACTGGGAGGCGCGCAATAAGTTGGTTCCTCTCGACCAAAAGTTGATCCAGCTCGGAAGCAAGTCCTTGCTTATCAAGGATCAACCTTTGCAGGCCTTCAGAAGCAAGAAAGTTGTCTTGTAATAAAATATATTAAAGCTAGGATTTCCATTGCAACACGTAAGTAGAAAAGAAGACTCGAGGAAACTAGTATGGTACCTGCGTCGCGCTATGCATGGCATTGTTTATCAGGCACTCCCCAGAAAAGGAGCGCATTTTCTACCAATCTTTTTCCGACTCCAACAGCTTCAGATAATTCGCAAACTCCACCGGCTTAGGTAAAAGATGGCACTATTTTGAGATCGATAGAGTGACACTTCTCCTCCCTCTTGGATCTGGGGAAAGAGTTGAATAATCATCCACCATGTTCCCGTGGTTGGGAGATCGAGGAGGAGAAATATCCCTTTCTTGATCACTTGTTGTCGGTGATGGAGATGCAGTTGGTGCTGGCGGCGAAGGAGCGATCGGTGTCGATGGGCGTGAAGTTGTTGGTGTGGAAGGATGTGAAATAGCTGCGGCAGGAGAAGTGCTGGTTGTTGTTGGTTAAATGGTTGAGGGCTGAAGAGACTCAGGGTCCGGACCCCTTGAACCTGAAACAGCAACTGGGGCAGAAAAGCGAGAATCGACATTCTCTACCAGGTCTATCTCACCACAAAGAGCTTGGGTTTCTTCTAGGGTCGGGTTTTGAAGCTCCCTCGGTTGAGTGTCTAGTTGAGCCGATGAAGATCCTTTTCTCCTTAGAATGGAGGCCCCTTGGTCACTTGTTTCTCCTTCATCAACAAGGACCATTATGGCCGGTTCGGATGGCGTATTCCTTGCTTTATTCTCTTGATCCCCAACCGAGGAGGAGCATATTCTCTTTGGTTTTTTGCTCCCGAGCTGGGGACTCTGAGAGGAGGAACCCTCACCGGTGGCTCGGGCAGATCCGGTGTTACACCCCATATTTTCGTACGTTAGAGTATCCGTAAGTCAATTGATGTAAGCTCAGAAATGAGATCAACTTTGAAAGTACATAAAGTAAGTTCATCATTTTACAATGGAGGTTACAAATATTTAAGATCATGAATACCAAGTACTAAGAGGGTTTGAAGGCTTCAAAGCTATATGAATTGAAGAAAATAAGTTTCGTCAAAAGTCGACAAGTTGGGAATGTTATAACATGTACTTTTGGGGTGAGATTAGGGTGCTTAACCTTATAAGGAGATTATGTTATGAGTTATTTTAGTCGTATGATAGTCGTGTGTCATGTTTTTAAGTCAAGCGAGTTGTGAAACAAAAGTTGGAAAAGGTCATCACAAGTTACATTCATAAACATGGTGAAATTTAGGTCAAATGTAGCTGAGCATTTCTCCTAATGTACTTGGAATTATGGGATGATCTACCTACCAAACTGAAGATCTACGAGTCTAGTTTCCAAAAAATTATACCATTCATTGATACAGTATTTGAGTAGAGAGATATTCACACTTTTGCGAGACTGCCCAAAATGGTAGGTGACAAGTAGGTGCATCACCTACTTGCCAAAAGGAGAGGCCACAATTAAAAGCCCTAAAGTCGGCCAAGAGGGTTGTTTTATGGACATATTAACTCATTTCATTCACTTATTTCTCAGACAAAAAATCAGATTGAACCCCTGCACCTCCTCCCCAAAAATCCCACACAAACCCTAGGTTATTTCGGATGTTACGACGTGATTCTAGTGCCGAAACCCCGGACAGCTTGCTAGTTTCTCTTTCTCCTTCTTGTAGCCGCATTTAGGAACTGATTTTTGATGAAGAAGGACCAGGTTTAGTGGTTTATACTCAGTACAAGGTAAGTTTATGCTTCTCCTTCCATTATCTATGCGTTTGCGAGTTGTAACTCGATCGTAAAGAATAGACCTAGCGAGTTTCGAAATAGTGGTATGTTGTTTGTTCTTGTGTCATGGTTGGCCGGTTGTGGACCTATTTTTAAGTTGAATTCATGGCTGGTTTATTGGATAAGAGGTATAATTATGTACTTTTGGTTGTGTTTCTCAATTTGAAAGAAAAGACAAGTCGAAACGTGTTTAAGTAAATTGAAAAATTAATGTTGAGTTGCTGAACTTGTGGGACTGTTTTGTCGGCTGTTTCGTGTTGCTATTGAGTTGTCTCTTTTGCTACTGTTTCTATGGATTTGAGAGGAGGAAGGGTGTGGAGAAACACCACATAATGATAGGGTTGTTTGCTGGTCGTTCGTCGTAACATTTTCGGATTGTTTGACACTATTATTGTTGTTGTGTTGTGTATGAAGTGATAGGGGTATGTTGGGCTGTTTGGTGATTGTTTTGACTTGTGTGAAGTCATATATATAGGGTAGGTGTTGTCCGTTTCATAGTAAAATATATTGTGGTCGATACATAATTGTTACGACGCTTAAACGATAACGACAGTGTCATTTCTCTGATTGTAGACTAAAGAGTCGTGGCATTTGCATAGCTTGAGGTTGGGCAATACATATACAAGGTATGTGAGGCTATCCCTTTCCTTCTTATGCATGAATTCGATTGTACATAATGCTATGAACGAGCTTCCAAAGGTCCTCTACTCTTAGAAGCTAGCAGTACTTACATTGTTTCCCTTCTTATGGAACAATTGATGTTGAGGTTGCTTCTCTTATTCTTATGTTATCAATGTTGTTGGTACTTCCTGATTCTTATAAGATTCTTGATGAAGACTTATTCCCAATAACAAGTACGGAGAATATCGACCATACGTCACTCCGAAAGGTTCAGAATATGATTCTAGTGAGTCCTACATGCATTATATATATGTATCTATTTTTCTCTACCGAGCCGCGCTATAGTCGGCTAGGTACAACACCTATTGTGCAACCACTGATCAGTTGGGTTTACCGAGCTCCACGTGGCCGGGTACGATTCTACCGAGCCTTATGATGGCCGGGTACATTTTTACCGAGTCCTCTTTGAGGCCGGGTACGATATGATGATGATGATGCCCACAGAGGCAAATGTTTTTAAAAGTTTATGTATATATATGTATTATGCATTCTATATCAGTAGCCCCCAGAGGCACTCAGATGTTACAGGTTGTATCTCCTCTATCTCACTTTACATTATTGTTCTTATTTATGCTTTCCTGCCTTATATTACTTTATTCGTACTGACGTCCCTTTTGCTTGGGGACGCTGCGTTTCATGCTCGTAGGTCCCGATTGATAGGTTGACAGTCCTCCAAGTAGGCTATCAGCTCAGCGGAAGTGTTGGTGCACTCCACTTGCTCCGGAGTTGCCTATTTGGTCAGTATGCTTTGGATTGGTATTGATTGGTATGGCGGGGCCCTGTCCTGACCTTTATGATTTTATGTACTCTTAGAGGCTTGTAGACAGATGTCGGGTGTATGGATACTTGTATGGCCTTGTCGGCCTACGTTTTGAGCTTACAAATGGTCATGTCGGCCTTATAGGCCCGTATGTCACATGTATAAGTTTGTATATCATGTTGGGTCGTCATATGTTGAGTATTTACGGGTTTTCTGGCTCATTTACCCATGATAGCATGATAAGAAAGATACGCTACGTTGGTACTCGGTTGAGTAAGGCACCGGGTGCCTGTCGCGGCCCTTCGGTTTGGGTCGTGACAAACTTGGTATCAGAGCAATTCTGTCCTAGGGAGTCTTGTTTATGGGTATGTCGTGCACCACACTTATAAGCAGGAGGCCACAGGGCATTTAGGACTGTCACTCTTTCTTCTTACTCTAGATCGTGTGGTAGAGCTCGGTTGTAAGAATTCAAGTTCCCAACTCCTATTTTATTCATAATAAGATGATACCTACATCCAGAAAGACGGTTGGTAAAAGATATGGCTATGGAAGAGTTGAGTCAAAGGAACTCGACTTTGCATCATGCTTATGATAAGTAAATGTGAGGTCTTCAGTGGATCATGTGCTTACTGAAAGGTGTAAGCCTCTTGATAAGGAGTCTTGAGGAAAGAATACCTATCCACCTTAATGGTGAAAGATAATGAGAGATTCAAAAGATAAATACAAGTTTCAACAAGCAAAAGAAGCAAGATGAAGAGAGTACAAGGCCGCCATTTAATGAAGGTTCAGTATTTATAATTCAGGAAGAGAAATACATGCATTCTGAGTTACTTTCAACAGTAACAGAGTTATATATAATTGACCACACCCATCTCAATTATGCCCTATGGGAGCTGACAAATATAGTTTAAGAGAATGATGTAATAACAGGATCAAGCTGGGGTTAGAGTAACCAAAAATTGTGGATGGATTGTTATCATTAGCTAATATTTCTGAAGGGTAGTGCAAATGTGGTAATAGATCTCCTTGTGAGACACCCAGATGGTGAACTCTAGAATAGTGCAATCAGATATAAATACTAAAATATTCAGAAATTTCGGAAGATAGGCAGTGGAACCCTAAAAGGGATAAATATTTACCTTAGTATGACTCTCGCCCCTAGAGAGAGAGAGAGAGAGTGAGAGAGAGAGAGAGAGAGAGAGAGAGAGAGAGAGAATTTTAGGCATCCCGAATAGCTAGTGAGATGAAGCAAGGGGAGCTACAAGTGAAAGAATGTTTTATTGAAGTTTTCAGAATAAAGTGATAGATAGAAATATTAGTCGGAGAATAAGAAGAGAGTAAATGAAATATTATGAGTAAGATGTGATAAATGGGTGATAATAGTAAATCAAAACATGACAGGATGACAGAGTCTACAGTAAAGTGAAGGGAAAGACAAGAGGTGAGGCCTTGACGCAATACAAGAGTATAAGCCATAAAGTCATATCCCCATTTCGAGTAATGAGTTGGTGACTGCGACGTGATTACTAGAAGGAAAAGGTAGACCCCAGACTAATAGAAATAAGTATGGGCTGGTGAACAAGATAAACTGAACATGAATTGGGGATCGAATGATTTGATAATAGTCAGCATCATGAGAATTTTAGAGATTGCATTCCGGCATTAATAGAATGGACAACTGAAGAATAACTTTTAAGGTCATTCAGTAAGATGCTTCCCTAGAGCAAGCACTGTGAGCAGAGTTAAGCTTAAGGGAATAAGTATGCCAGTTATTCTAGGTGTCACCCTTGTGCATAAGGAATTCAGTTATCCCCAGTACAGAAGGGTTACCATAAGGCGAGTAAGGGTCATTGATGATGTGAAAACACTCCAAAGACGAAGAGGTAGCTATGGAATGGTAAAGGAAGAATGTGGTAAAAAAAGGAGAAAGGGATGAGGTTGCCTTTATTCAGATCCTACAGATATGTCGCGATTCCAGAAAATTATGCAAGCACGACACCGGAGAAAGGCAGTAAGAGCTCTCGGCCAGGATGTTATGGATAAATAAGTGCGAATGAACACTTGATACATAAGGAGCCAGTGTGATAGGTAACTTAAGACAAAGTAAATAACCAAAGAGAGATTACACGGAATATAGATATGAGAATGGACCAACAAGCAGTTTGTAGTTGATTCAGGAAGAGCCTAGTTATGGCTAAACAAGAGGTTATAAGCAAATCAACATATCATGCAACATAAACGTAGTGAATCCTAATATAGTGAATTCACTCTCGCGGATATGACGTCATAACCCTTGAGAAATGCTAAGATAGGAGTTGGGGTATTTAAAGGTATTGTATAAGTGTTACGGAAATAATGGAGAGTGCCACTAAGAAGACAATCAAAACCTGAGTTTAGAAGTAACGCTACGAGCACAAGGGCACGGAGGTATGTAACTAAGGATGTTTGTAGGCGAGTAAGAATATCAAAAATTCCTTCATGTATACAGTATAACAAGATCACAACTTTACAAGATCCAGAAGGTTTCCCAAGTACTACCACGAAAGACTAGCTGAGGAAAATAAGGAAGAAGGCTTCAACCTAAATATAGTAACTCGAAAGAGAAATTGTCATGTAAAAGCAGTCTCACAACAAATCGAAGGTAATATTTGAGACCATATGAGTTGCACAAGAATTCCGGCATGTGTGGGAACTAAGATAAGCTAAGTATGCACACAACAAGGGGGCAAAAAGACTAGGAAAAGTAATAGCTTATGTTTAAAAAAACTGAGAAGGAACGAAAGGATCATTCGATCAATGATCCACAGTTAGCTACGTTATGAGCACACTTAAGATTTCGGAATATCATCCATGCAGCATACATATTGACAATCATACAGCCGTAGAAGGCTCCGATATAAGTTAAAGAAAAGATTAAGCCCATGAAAACAAGAAGAGCAGATGGTTTCTCTAAGTTATACAAAGCTCACTATAGCATGAATGAACTCAAAGGAGTCTAAGACTAATAGCATTTAGAAGAGATGGAATGCTGTCCTGGTAATAGAATGAAGGTGTAATTGTGATAGATAAAGGATGACATTTGGGCCTTCGATTGAGTAATGATCTGACGAAAAAAAGAAAGGGATATCATGAATTGGACATGATTAAAATACCCACGCAAGGTGAATCAACAATGGATGGATAAAAGTTATAAAGTATGAGATGAGATTAGGCCGTCATTATTAAGATGAACAGTAATGTGGAAGCATTAAAGGACATAGATTTATACATATTGGATAAGCAATTAAACTAACCTGGAATTTGGTAGCATACCTCAATAACGAGAAATCGAGGTAAGAATTATGGTATAGTATGACCTACTTCGATGCGGTAAAGTCATATGAATAAATAGTCGGGTCTATAAAATAAGATATAGCAATATTCGTAAGTTCAATAAAGTACCGAGCGAAGAACTTCAGTATACCCATAGATTCCCAGAGGGACAACATATCAAGCTCTGTATATGTTTGCAACGTGAGACCTAGAGATTGGCTAAAAGCTGGAGAAAAAAA
>NC_031990.1:72559040-72560230 GCF_001879085.1 Nicotiana attenuata
TTGTATATATATATGTATTATGCATTTCATATCAGTAACCCCCAGAGGCACTCAGATGTTACAGGTTGTATCTCCTCTATCTCTCTTTACATTACTTTTCTTGTTTATGCTTTCCTGCCTTACATACTCAGTACTTTATTCGTACTGACGTCCCTTTTGCCTAGGGACGCTATGTTTCATGCGCGCAGGTCCCGATTGATAGGTTGACAGTCCTCCAAGTAGGCTATCAGCTCAGCGGAAGTGTTGGTGCACTCCACTTGCTCCGGAGTTGCCTATTTGGTTAGTATGCTTTGGATAGGTATTGATTGGTATGGCGGGGCCCTGTCCCGACCTTTATGATTTTATGTACTCTTAGAGGCTTGTAGACAGATGTCAGGTGTATGGATACTTGTATGGCCTTGTCGGCCTATGTTTTGAGTTTACAAATGGTCATGTCGGCCTTATAGGCCCGTATGTCACATGTATAAGTTTGTATATCATGTTGGGTCGTCATATATTGAGTATTGATGGGTTTTCTGGCTCATTTACCCATGATAGTATGATAAGAAAGATACGCTACGTTGGTACTCGGTTGAGTAAGGCACCGGGTGCCTGTCGCGGCCCTTCGGTTTGGGTCGTGACATCCGCGAGATCTGTTCCGGGCAAGGGAATTTTCTAACACCCTCCTGGCCTCTTTAGGGTCAACTAAGGCATCGCTCTCAGGGCAGATGATAGAGCCCCGCGAAAGTATTGTATCGCGCCAAAAAATAGAGTTAGTAATTTGTTCACGAATATTTCTTATGATCGAGTAAGGGTGAAAGAAAGGGTTTTTTGACTTACTATGGTGATTGGCTTTCTGCCCATATTTGTGGGCCATTACTTTCCATCGGTGGGATTCTGGAGTCGTAATTTCTAGAATTTTTGAACCTAGTGGTCCAGGCCTTGAACCCGTGGTGGTTCCTAGTGGGTAGGAGAAACAAAAGAAATAAGAAAATCAACAATGACGGGAAGCAATCTTTTCACGAAGGAAGAGGGTGAATGACCGAAAACTTACGAAAGCGATTCCACGACTCGATAAAGTTGGAGTTCTGTCCGGGATGATGTCCCTGGTCGCAATAATGACAAATTTTCCATCCACCCATGATCGTTTTCATCATCTACGCTAGTGAGAAGAGCGTGGCGACCATCTTGCCCCCCCCCCCCACCACACA
>NC_031990.1:72560250-72614218 GCF_001879085.1 Nicotiana attenuata
CGTGTAGAAGAAGACGTCGGCGGACCCGACACCATCTTGCCCCCCCCCCCACACACACAAAAAATTTTGGGATAGTAAAGGTTCACCATGTGTGTAAGGGTTAGGGTTTCTCCGATCTCCGTGCACAGTTGGTCAAGGCAAGACACCATCTGCCATATAGATCGGCCTACTTGCACTAAGCAACCCTGGTATCAATGGCAAAATAGTCAGTTAAAACTAAAAGAAATCTTACCTCTTTGGGACCCGGTGGCAGAGGACCAACAATGTCCATCCCCCATTTCATAAATGACCATGGGGACAACACCGAATGCAAAAGTTCTGCTGGTTGGTGCACTAACTGTGCATGGCGTTGACATTTATCACACTTCTGAACGAATGTCTTTGCATCCTGCTCCATCCGAGTCCAGTAGTAACCTACACTGATCAACTTCAGAAATAATGAGTTGCACCAGAATGGTTCCCGCAAACCCCTTCATGGACATTCCTCATCACGTTGTCCGCTTCCGAGGTCCCCAGACACCGGGCCAATGATCATTGGTATGATCTTCTGTATAACTGCCCATCTACGAGGCAGTGACGAGCTGCTTTGGTTCGTAGTGCCCCGTACGCCTTCAGGTCCTCGGCTAATTTACCATGCCGAAGGTACTTGACGAAATCATTTCTCCAGTCCTAGACTAAGTTGGTTGAAATGATTTTGTAGTAACCGTCCGCATCCAATAATGAATCTAGAAGTTGAACAACATTACCGAATGAAGAAGCACCAATGTTCTAAGTGGCAAAATAATACCAGGCCATAGTACAGACCCGGTTTCCATTCCCGGCTGGTGCATTTAAGGGCAATGAATTTATCTAGCAAGATCTTTTCATCTCCGTAGATGACCCCAAATTAGCTAATGCATCTGCTTCCATATTTTCTTCCCTTGGAATCTGTAAGATCGACCATTCTCTGAATCGTGTAAACAATGATTGAACCTTGTCCAAATATTATTGCATGCGTTCTTCCTTTTTGTCAGAAATCCCGTATACTTGGTTTACTACCAGCTTAGAATCACACTTTATCTCGATTACCTCGGAGTCTATTCCCTGGGCTAGTTAAAATCCTGCAATCAAATTCTTATACTCGGCGTCATTGTTAGTTAATGAAACAGTTTTAATGGTCTGCCTCAAGGTTTTTGTAACGATCCGATCGGTCGTTTTGAACATTAGTATTTCATTCGGTGGTTTGACACTTTGAGTAGCTTCATATTATGTACTATGACTTGCGTGTATGGTTGGTTTCGGTTTTCGAGTGGTGCGGGATTGATTTTGGAAGTATGATTCTCGTTTTAGAAGCTTTAAGTTGGAAGAGCAGACCAAGGTTTGACTTTTGGGTAAACGGACTCGGAATCGGGTTTGATTGTTCTGATATGTTCGTATGATGATTTTGGACTTGTACGTATATTCGAATTTGGTTTCGGAGGTTCCTAAAATAATTTGACAGTATTTGTCAAAAATTGACAATTGAAGAGCTTACGAGTTCATAAGTTTGACCAACAATTGACTTTGATATTATTGGACTCCAATTGATATTTCGAGACTATGATAGGTCTATATTGTTGAATTGAACTTGTGTACAAAGTTTAAAAGTAATCCGAAGTGTTTAAGTGTGATTCGGTACTCTTTTGAAAGAATGAAGATTTAACAACTTAAGAGAAATTCTATTCGGTTTGAGCCTCGATTCTTTGTTGTGATGTTCTGTGGGTGCTTTGAGGCTTTGGATAAGTTTGGATGATGTATTTGTACTTGTTGGTATGATTGGGGTCCCGAGGGGCTCGGGTTTGTTTTGGATCATTGGTTGAGAAACTAGTTATGTTAAGGATTTAAAGTTTGGTCCGTTAATATCGGGTTAAGATTACCTCTTTTCGGTGTTTTGAATGCGCGAGCAGGTTCGTAGCGTGTTTTATGATTGAAATGTATATATGTTTTGTGTCCGGGAGGTTCCGAATGAGTTTTGGGTGCTAAAATGAAGATTTTCTTATTGCCGGTTTTTTTCTGGTGTAAGTAATTATGAAAATGCCATTTATATCCCTGAAATTTTCAGATTTTTTTTAAAACTTCAAAACATCATATCTCCCTCATTTTAAGGCCAAATTAGGTGATTTAAGAGGCTATCTTGGGTGTAATCTCGCAAGGATCATGTTGCAATTACCAAACGTGAGTTTCGGGATTATCTGGCACCTGATTCGAGCTGGGGCATCTGTTGCGTTTTTTTTTCTTGTTTCGAAATTTAGTTACTTTTTCTCATAAGGTTTTGGAGATTGATTTTGGGCGATTATAGAGGGAATTTTTACTACTTGGATTAGGATAAGTATTTTTGACTCATACTTATTATTATTTTATGATTCCAACCTCGATTTTAATGTTTGATTAATGATTTGAATTGGAGAAATTGGGGATTTGAGTAAAAACTTTCTAAAATATAAATTGATGGATTGAAGGCCGATTTAGGTCGGAATTAAATTATTTTGGTATGTTTGGACTCATATCGGAATAGGGGTTTGAAATTTGTAAGTTTTATCTGGTTCTGAGGTGTGAACCCGAGGTTGACTTTTTGATTTTAGTTTAAATCAAATCTTTACTACCCAAAATTGTTTTCTTCAAATTTTATTTATTATATTAAGTTATTTTGGCTAGATTCAAGCCGTCCGAAAGTAGATTTGCGCTGGAAGGACTTATTAGTAGATTGATTTAGCTTGTTTGAGGTAAGTATCTTGCCTCACTTTGTGTGAAAAAAATTACCCCTTAGGATTGGGTTTAATTGTACTAATTGAATTATGTGAAAGACGTGTATACGAGGTGACGAGTGTGCATACGGGCTTATACGAGATATTTGACCGGATTAGACTCTTAGGTCTTTTATAAGCATTTAATTGAAGTTGTTGATACTTGTTCTATATTCCATTGTCAAGTTATTCTCATATGCTTTAGTTGAAGTTGTTATTACATATTCTAGTTTCCATTGTCTAGTTTTCTCCTATATGCATTTATTTGTAGTTGTTGTTACATGCTATTCCTTCTGTTGTCGAGTTATTCTCATGCATTTATTTGTTGCTGATAGTTCGCGCTATCTCTTTCCTTGTTAAGCCTAAGTTATGCATTTGATTTTAAATTTCAATTTCATGGAGATACCTTCATTGTTAAGTTGTTGAAAGCTATTAACACGGTTGTGGTTGAAATTATTGGTTATTGAAATATCTTACCTTGTTGAGTTGTTTCTTATTCATTTTGTTATTTTTGAGATTCTTATACACATTGTGGTTGAGCCGTGGGTTATGTTTTGTGGTAACATTGTTATTGTTGATTTGAAAATACTATGGCATATGGGCAACGTATGGTGCGAGTTGATTATTGTGTTGTGATATTGATGCGCATGCGGTGGCATAAGGATAGGGGTTGATACGCATGCGGTAAGATAAGGTGGGACTGATACACGTGTTGCTAGTAAGGTAATTACTTGATGCCAAGCGGTGAAATAAGGGGGCTAAAACGCGTGTATCTATTTCGGGAAAAATGTTTTTAAAATAAATGCAAGGCTCACGCGGTGATATAAGGAAGACTGTGATTGTGATTTCTGAAATGTGAATATGAGGTGTGGTACCTCGGTGTGATTTTGTTGTACATTCAACATTTGAAAGGCTTGTTGATTTGAATGGTTATTCTTTTCTCTTAGATCATCTCACTTGTATTTAATTGTATTTGGTTATTTATTGTTATTTTTATGTGGTAACTGATCGTTGCCGACTTGACACTACACTAAGGTAGGAAGAGCTGGTCACAATAGCTTTTACCCGAATAGTGGTTCGGGATCGAATTTCCATAGGGAGCTAGTAATGGAGTTGTAATGTCTGTTTAGTCTAGAGTTGCGGTTGTGCTTCTAATATCTCTTCAAACATATTTGGGTTTGATTTCTTGTATCTACCTTTATAAAGCTAATGATTGAAACTTTAATTATGCTAAGGGAATATTGCTAAGTTGTAATTAATATAGAGAAAGCCACTAGGGTCGTGGCATTACCTAGGTGGTTAACTAACGGGTAGATGCTACTAAGGATAGGTTGACATATTTGGGGCTTATGCTATAACCATTGCACAATTGTACCCACTCTCACACCTCTCGGTAGAGAGAGTGATTTTGCCCAATTGACTCTCTCGAGACCAATTGGGTTGGCCAATTGGACCAAGCAACTAGGGTTCAAGTAGGGTGATTACTCTCTCGAGGTTTAACCCGTTAATTGGGACTACCATTTCTCATGGGTCCATCCCAATTCCTTGTTGGGTCAATTTTGGGGTCGTAGACTTTCTCAAGAAGAGTTAAACCCACCAAGCTAGAATCAGTGTTTGCAACCACCAATCCTTAATTAAAACCTAAAATTAACCCAAATAGCAAACACCCAATATCAACCTAACCTTAGATGGCAACACCCATCAATTACCCACACTAGGGTTGAGCCACAACCCTAGCTAGTGAGTTTAGCTACTCATGCTAGATGCAAAAATTAAAGAAATAGATGAAGAAGTAAACATATTAATTAATTGCTAGGAAGAAAATACAATATTGAAGAGCAAAAGTGCCAAAATGGCTAAACTATTCGGTCTCACGAGCTCAGCAGCTTCAGAAAATAAAAACTTGACCTAAAAATGGAAAAAGGTCCTATTTATACTGGGCTGGAAAAAAATGGATAAAAATACCCCTGCGGGGTCAGCGTGGACCGCGCAAACATGACCGCGGCCGTGCTGGCTCTTAAACTATTGGTTTCTGCTTCTCTGAAGTTGAGGACCGCGGACCGCGTGAAAATGTAGCGTGGTCGCGGTGGAAGTTGGCGCGGCCGCACAGAAATGAGCGCGGGCCGCTTTGCTTGGAAGGGGTCAAATTTTAGCTCTCTGAATCTCTGCTCCGCGGACCGCGTAAAAGTGTAGCGCGGCCGCGGAGCCTGACTGCGGACCGCGTGAAAATGACCGCGGCCGCGTAGCCTTCCCTTTGAATATTCCATTCTCTGAACCTCCTAGTGCGTCCGGGGTCACAGTTGCGCAGTCCGCACTAGGTCCTCTTTTCCTCAACTTCCTTAGTCTTTGACACTTGAGCAGGTTTCACTCCTTTCTGAGCCGATATTTGAGTTTCGTCGCTTTGTCGATCAAACCTTCAATTAAGTACAGCTTGTGAGCATTTTGGGACTATTTTGTAGCAATTTATAACCAAAGCGTAGGCAAGTAGGGGTATAAAATACGTTAAGATCCTAACTTATCAACTCCCCCAAACTTAAGCCTTTGCTTGTCCTCAAGCAAACAAAATAGGACCCACCCCTTAAAGGAAAATTCACGTAATTACAGCCATCCTAAGGCAACCTCAACAAGCATCAATTGGGACTAACAATTGCCCTCAATACGAATGCATCATTAACACATTTAACTTTTCAAAAACCATGGACAAGTGTGACACAAGAGCATCAAGAGTTGACACATTTCATCAAAGAACTTATCTCAATTACTGTGGTCATTGTGGAACCCAAACTCACACGTCCTTAACTCTCCCTAAGAGAACCTCACCTTTTTGAGTATTAACACACAAATCGAGGTTGATGGAAGTTCACTCATCTCTCTCAAGAAGAAGGTCACAAGTCCGGCTCACTACTAGAAAATAAGCTTTTAGTGGCAATTATTTACTGACGATTAGTTAATTACCGCTAAACTATTTCTTAAACTTAGGTATTTATCGGTAAATGAATATTTGCCAGGAGTATGTTATTTTCTCCGACAATTGGGACGAATTGTCAGTATAATCTATGCAACACATTAGGAAGCCGCTTTCATTATTTCATCTTACCTCCAATTTTTTAGATTCCCTCCTTTACTTTTTTCCATCAAAATCAAACTTTTCCCTCTTTGAAATGTTGATTTCACAGATTATCTTTTCCATCCCTCACATCTATCTCCACATATCACCTATTTCTCGTCGCCGTGAAGGCCATTAGCCACCATGGATGCTAACTACCTCTCATCTGCACTTTTTCTCTGTCCTTCCAATCTCACAAACCACATCAATAGACAGTAATGACTCTTCTTCCACTCTCAAGGAAGTTCGGTCAGTTGGTTGTCCTTTTGTATTATAGAGGAAGAAGCAGACGAGGGAAGTGATGGAGAAAGCCGGGAAGGTATTTTTCTAAATTATTATTTTTCCATCACTATGTACTTTCTATTGAAATGGGAGGACCTTTAGTTTTTGATATTTTGATTTCTAGAACTCCAAAGAAGTAGATAATTGCTATATTATTGGGGATTTTGCTCAAAATGCTGCTTAATTCGGGTGAGAATTATTGAAGTAGATCTTCTTGGAACTTCAATTGTTTTATACATAGGGCTTTTTTCTTCACTTCTTTGTTATTACTGTCCTTTCAATGTTCAATTTTAATATGAGAATCTATAAGTATATATCTTGGTTGTTGATTCCAATGGTCTCAAATTATCAGTCAAGATTTGTGGGTTTCTTTAAAAAATGCATATTTTATTTTATTCATGTATTTACCAACAAGATGTTCCAGAAAGTGAGATAGCCAAGGAACTTCTTATTATCATGTCCTTGTTCTTGTTTACAACCTTTATACTATCACACTAAACAAGTCATTTAAATCTAGAGGGAACATTTCTTCTAGCCATTGTATGGGTATGATCAATATTCTGCTCGCTCTGATTATTCCAGTTCTCTGTGTCAGAAAATGCACTTGCATCGCCGGCTCTAAATTTATTCCAAATGGCTTCAATGTATATCCTCAAATCGTTTTGGTCCACATGTATATTCTCTACTAGTCATTGCTGCTATTGATGATCATGCTAGATCATATAGTAATTTAGGCCTCGTCAGAAAAGTTTTAAGCTGCTTAAAGTGTTAGATCTGTGAGACATTAACGCCAAATGTTCTTTTTTGGATGGGATTGATTATTTGGTTCATTTAAGTATAGAGCAATTCGGGTGAGATGAAATCTATTCCATCATCTATAGACAAACTTGGGATTTTATGGATACTTGACAAATAATTTACTGTTTTAACATTGTTACGTGACTTATTTAGCTTTTAAATTGACTTTATGCAAGTTTTGCTATTTTCTTGTGTCTTTTCTTGGCAAGCCAGTTAAGATAACCCAAAATCTTTCGAAATGCACTCGATGATTACAAGTACTAGGTTTCTCTATGTGACATGATCCTTATTATCACCTATAATATGTGTTTTTTCTTTTTAATTCAAGTTCTTTTAAGAGGTGAATGAGTAGTTTAGACATAGGAGAAAATTCTTTAGATTTCAGGTTCGAATTCTACTACAACACTCAACATCTGTCATCCTATAGGCTATAATATGCTATAAAGCTGGTCCGCACGCCATCTTTATCAGACAATAAGATAAAGGAGAAAAATAAAGATTGAAAGCTCTGATTTTCCAAATTTCGTTGGCATTAAGCTTATGATAGAATGCTACATTTATTTTGCTTTTGTGTATTAGTGATTATCTTAGAGCCATTTAAAGTTTATTTCTTTAAACTGTCTTTAATTATTCAAATGAATCTTTTATCTGCTTGATGAGATATGAATCATGGATACTTCTCTAGGTGATTGTGAAAATCATATCTGGAATATACAAAGATTTATTTGGCTTAAGCACAGTGATTGCAAGCGGAATAGTGGATTGCATCTACAAATAGATCTGTAAAAATGGTAAAGCTAAGCATGCAGAGGGACTGCTCTTGGGTTTTCAGAATGTGGGAATTCTTACTTGGCCAGTTATATTTGCTTCTCTTAGTACGAGTTTCTGTGTCCTAATCTTTTGCTTCTTTTATTTGTTCAATTTCAAGTCTTAATTGATATGATTTTCCTCAATATAACTCCTTATTTACTGGTCTTTTTGTTCCAACATAGTTTTCGTAACTATGAGAAAGAGAAGGACTCATCAAGAAGCAGCGCAAAGGATAGGGAGAAAGTGCATTATAAGAACTGGGACTGGAATAGATGCAAAAATCGGTACATGGAGAAGGATCGTGGTTGTCATCACAGAGATAACCACATGAATCAAAGTGACAGAAGGGAGAGAGGGAGAGGGGGGGGGGGGTGGACAAATATAGAGATGAAAAAGATCGTCATCATACTTGAGATTTTGACCAGTAAGAGCTACAACACTTCTCTGTGTTACCATTTATATTATTTATTTTGTTCAAATTTGGTGTTATGCTCTTGTTATGAGTGAGATTCATACTCAAGGAGCATGTTTTATATTCTTTACATGTCGTTATGGACTAGTAGTACAAGCTTGTTCTATTTTAGTCTGTGTATTTGGATATGAGATTCGCATTTCACTGTAATTCTCAATCATATAACGGTCAAGGCTCTATCAGAAACAACCTCTTTAACTCACTCAAGTTAGAGGCAAGATCTGCGTATATCCTAACCTCCACATACCTCAGTTGTAGGATTATATTGGGTATGTTATTGTTGTTATTATCTTAATTATACAATGGGATGTTTTCTGCATACCACAATGGCTGAAAAACAGTTGGTCCCAACAGCAAAGAGAAATGAGGATATATGTTCTGCATTTGGGAAGAGCGGAGATAGATTTATTAGAATTTGATCTTTTTGATATATAAGTAAGCATATGCCATGTTACTTCTGTAGAATTTTTATGGTTTAAATTTCTTTGGTGGATTGGTTCTAGGCAATGAATGTTAGCATAGAAATATCAATCAAGTGCTTTTATTAAATTTAATGTGGGATATGGAAACATTATCGAAACAAATCCCATACTATTGCCTATATACACAAATTCTAGTATTTTCACTTTGTTATTCACCCGTATGGCTCTCATGATTTACATTTGGTTTCTTTCTTATAAATTTTGTATATTGTGCGTTTATGTAAGAGACTAAATTTATGTCTTGCTTCTGTTTGGCCAATTGCAGGTGATAGGTCAGATCACTGTTATAGAGAGTGATGAGAGTAGGTAAAGACTTCTGGGGTCTTCATGAAGAAGTGGCTCTATTAGCAAATCACATGGCTCTTATTTTTACGGGTACTGCAGTTAGCTTGTTTGTAAAAGGTGCATAATTTTTGAATGTTACGTTAAGTTATCACTCAAAAATAGGACTATATTTTATTACCTTGTCATGTTAATATTTACTTTATTATATCATTTCAGGTCATACACCATGCTGTTCAAAATTTGACAAGTGGAAGACTTCATTTTGATCAAGAGTTTGAAGAAAATTTTATACGCTATATATTGTATAGTGTAGTAGCTATTTGATACACTAGTTACTAGCCATAAAATGACATTAGCTATTGGATCCAAATATTTTTTTTTTTGTTAAGTTGTTGACACTTTTGATATTATGGATTAATAGTTATTTTTGTTTGTTGTGGATTTCATGAAATTTATCATGATTTTTAGTATTATTATTATTATTATTATTATTATTATTATTATTATTATTATTATTATTATTATTATTGAATATAAATAGGAATGATTGACAGTAAGAATATTGGGAAAACTCTCTTAATTTTGCAATAAGAAAAATTATTAAAAGATATCTTTTACCAGCCTTATAATTACCATCAGAAAGTCTTCTTTTTTGGTAATATCATGTGTTTTATCGGCAAAATATAGGTTACTAATTGTATGGCCTATGAAATATTAGAAGGATTTTAGTGGCCATTTAATTGCCAGTAAACGTCGGTCGCTATAATTTATACACCTTTAGCGGCAATAGTTGGACTCTTTACCATCACTTGGCGTGATGGCCGGTAAAGCCTTTACCGACTCTGGATACGTCGGTTATTATCTAATTGCCGGTAAAAGCTTTAGCGGCAATTTTTATTGCCGCTAAAGACCAAGATAATTGCCACTAAAAGCCTTTTTTGTTGTAGTGGCTTTAGGTACCATATGCTTGCCCCTTATGTAAGTATCCACTAATGTAGGTTTCCTTCAACTCAAGATCCTATAGGGCTTTTGAGGAGTCATTATGAAGGCTTTTGGGTAAGGGAAGGACATGTTTTTATTCAAGTGGGTTCAATCTTCCCTTAAGCACTTCTTTTGATTCATTATGGCACAATTCTGACTCTTTTGAGTATTTCACTTCTTTACAAGGGGTTAGAGAGATACATTGTCACTCTTTCTTATGCAATTCAAAACAATTCTCCTTTTCTACTTTTTCCACACCTTTTTCACTTTTGTTTCCTTTGAATCCCTTTTTATTCTTGTTCACTTTGGATTTTCTTTTTGTCTTTCTCTTTTCTTGATTTTTTCATTGTCTTCCTTTTTCTTTTGCTTTTGTACCTTTCTACCACTTTGTTTCCTTTCTTGTCTCTCCCCCCAAACTTAGACATTTTCCATTACTCAAGGGAAGATTTGGGTGCCAAGAAAGGGTAATCATTTAGAACGGGTACAGGCTTGTAGCATTGGTTCTCGAAAGAAAAGGCTTAAGGCTCAAAAGGGTTAACTAAGGATCATCTTTTTGGTAGGCTATGGAATTGTTCAACTTAACTTTCGGATCAAGGAGAGCCTATAATCACTTCTCAAGTCAAATTTCACCTAGAATTTCGCCTCAACAAACATTCAGGGCAAGTTCTAGACCATTGGCTCGAGACTTGGATTCACAATTAGATTCCACACCACACACACTAAGGGATTGCTACAAAAATAGAGTCAAGGGCCCACAACGACCTTAGTTACGATTCAAGCACACAATGGTCCGAAAAGACCACATGACGATTGATTGGTCAACGCAAGAGTCTCAAGGCCACGACTTTCACCATCCTAAATACAACATTATGTCTTTGACCATGGGATCAAAGGCAAATGTGCTAGGCCCAAGTGAAGCTTTGCTTGAGGTGCCCTTAACTACAACTATCAAAAACAAAAGAAAAATCAAAGAAACGGACTCAAACCCTTAAGAAGGTAGTCACTCCATCCATCATCGGGAAGAGCCACCCGGTTCACACAATATTCCACCCTTGGAAAGAACCGTGGCCTTAAGAAAACCAAGGGCTTATTGGAAGCTTCAAAAACAAAACAAAAGGCTACGAGCCTAACTATAAAGCTAAAAACGAAATTTTTTTGCAAAAATAGAAAATAGAATGAATATTTACAATAGGGAATTAGAATATACAAACGAGGGATGAATTTATACAAAATGTAACTTAACTTTATATACAAACCAAAATAAAAAATAAAAAAAAAGTACTGAATGTAAAGTTATTTACATACCAAATAGAAAATCAACCAAAAGGAATAAAAACTGAGTCAAATATGTACAGTCATCTAGATAGTCAACAAAAAGGTAGGGCGCACGCCTACGAATAAGAGCTGGCATTGTCCCTAATGCTAACTACCAAAATAAGCATCAAACAAAAAGTCATAGCAAAGGATATAGAGGCTCCCTAAGCCAGGTCTGTCTACATGGGGTCATCAGTGGTCCCCTAGTCCTCCGTATGTGCGGGAGCCTCAGACTGGCTCCCGGCCTCCTGCTGCTCAACTGCTGGGAGTGGAGCCTGCTCCTGGACAGGCTGTATGCAAGGTGCATCCTGAGGCAAAGTGGAGGAGGCCTCCTGTGGGACTACCACCTCAATAACCACATCTGCTATGCTGGGAAGCTCCCTCTTCTTCCTAGGCTACCGGGGTACCTGCTCCTGCTCTAGCTGTGGCACTGCTGCTGCTGCTGGAGGGGCTGGATCCCCAAATAACAAATCTAAAGGCATATGATCTGCCAATAGCTTGTCCACATCTTTCCGCAGCTCCTTCACAGACTCTTTGGAAGCCCATGACCTCCGCATCTTTCTGTGCTCCTTGGCAAGCTCCTTCAGAGCCTTGCCATGTGACTCCACTGCTGCAGATAAGGTGGCCTGAGTCTTCAGAATCTTTTCCTGGTTCTCCAGGAGCTTCTTCAAAGTATCCTCAATGGACTGAGGAATCTGAACTGGCTGAGGTGCTGCCTGGGTCTGAATAGTGGAAGACAGGGTAGACAACTTAGATGTCGCTGCTGACATCCAGTTGTTCAGGCTAGCCAAAGTCTCACTCAGCTGATGGGCAGTGAATGGATGAGTCCTGGAAGATGGCACTCTCGGGCCTGCGGAAGTACTGGGACCAGAAGAAGAAGAAGGTCCTAGAGGCAAGTCCTCAACTGTAGTGGCAGCAGGTATGGCAGAAGGCTCGACAGAAGGCTCTACAGCAACTGGCTCCTCAGACTGGCCAGTTGGGGCAGAGGAAGTGGCTTGTAGTTCTTGGATTTAGGGTTGTCCGGACCCTGCATACTGTACCAAGAGTAAGGAGCCACAGGCTTGGTCTTGACATCATATCTCCTCTTCTCCACCTCTAGATCCCGGAAATACATTAATAGGGTGTTTGGAAAAGGATAATTCCTGTCATGCTCTTGCCCCACCGCAGAAATCACACGGGACATCACATTGCCCACGTTGATCGGGTACCCAGCCATAATAGATGCAACCAAAATTGCTCGGGTAAGTGGAATCGTCGGTCATACAAAGGTCAACCACCCTCGAGCCTCAAAACTGAATGTCTTCCTGAATATCTTCTTTCCTGCTTGTAACCACTCTGGCACAGTACCTGGGATTGCCAAGTACTGGGCCAACCACGGGCGGACTTCCTCTCCCATTGCCAACTTTGCCAAATAAAGGGACTCGTCTTCATCACGGAACCCCAAATACTCATTTAACGATCTCCCATCAAACAACACTGTTTTGTTTCTAACTTTGGTCACCTTGGTATCCTTGACTATATGAGCCACATTGGAGTAGAACTCCCTAACCATGTGCTCGTTAGCATCGATGCACCTCTCCATGAAGAACTCCCAGCCCCATCTTGTTCTGAACTCCCTCTGCACGTTCGGGTTGTGGGGTAAAAGATCAGTGTCAATAAAACATCTCTCCGGTATCAACTTCCTCAACGGCCACCATTCCCTAAACTTATGAAAGGCCACTTGACTGACAAACCGATCCTCCCAGACTTCAGGCTTCCTAGTTCTCTCAATCCCCCCAACCTGAGGTTCACCTCCCTCATCTTGGCCTGCACTCTCCCCAGATAATGAAGCTGTGGGGGAGGTGGAGTATTGCTCACTACCAGCTGCGGACTCGTCAGAAGAATCCGAGACTACAGTCACTGGTCTTTTGGAGGTGGGTGATGGGGGAGGGGTATCAACTAGGTGGAGGGGGTCAGTTACATGAGTTGGGATTGAATCGGAGGAGATGTCTTTGGAGGGTACATACTCACTCCCCGACGAACGCGAAGCAACTCTATCAGCAACTTTGATCAATTTTCGGGTTCTTTTTATGTTTTCCCTAGCCTGGGGAGTGAGCTTTGCTATTCTTTTTCCTTTACCCCCTCGGGAGGAACCTCCTCTCCCGGGTTGTTGTGACTGTTTGGCTCCCCTTTGTTTAACCATTGTCTGCAAAGATAAGCATCTAACATTGTTAGTTTAAGCACATGCAGTGAAACAAGTGAATCAAAATAGATTGCAGAGACAATATCAGTACACAGCAGCAGAAATAGGTTGCAGAACCTAGCAATGCAGACCACAAAAATGGGACAGCGGCCGCGTCGAGGCACCGCGGACCGCACAAACTTGACCGCGGTCCGCGCTGGGCAAAGGCCCAAAATTCACCCTCTCTGAATCTCCCACCGCGGTCCGCACAAAAATGCAACGCGGCCGCGGTGGGCCAGCGCGGACCGCACAAACATGAATGCGGCCGCACTGGAAACTATTACCTTTCAATCACAAAGACACCGCGGTCCGCACAAAATTGTAACGCGGACCGCGTCAGGGCAGCGCGGTCGCGCAAAAATGACCGCGGACCGCGCTGAACTAGGGTTTCCGGGTACTAAGTTAGGGGTGCATATTTTTCCATTCTTGTTCAAGTTATTACACCTACTTTGTCCCTACTCGGTTCACCCATTAATCAAGCATATTTGGTGCATTACCCTAGTTTTAAACTAACCTAAACTAACAGTTAAATAAAAAGAAGAAGCTAAACTACTGAACAAGCTATATAAAAAATGAAAATAAGAAATTAAATTAATCACAAGTGCATGAAATGTTACCGAGTTTATGAGGATTGAGTGCATTGAGTGCAAATAGTCCAAGAAGTCAGAAAAGTAGTCTTTGAAGGGGATGAACAGTGTCCTATAGCTCTGAGTGTTCAAAGTGAGAAAAGGGTAAAATGAAACCCTAGGGCCCTATTTATAGAAACACTTGGGGGGCCCACACTTACCTACCAGCGCGGCCGCGCAAAAGTGACCGCGGACCGCGCTGGGTTTCAAATTCCGAAGTTTCAGAAGGCAACCTCGCGCGGCCGCGTTAAAGTGTACTGCGGACGCGAAGGTCCACCGCGGACCGCATAAATTTGACCGCGGCCGCGGTGGAAAACTTCAGAGAGCATGCATTTTTAATCATGCCAGCGCGGACCGCACAAAAGTGTACCGCGGTCCGCACTGGCAACTTCAGAGACTACCAGTGTTTTTTCCTTCGTTTTGCACTGCTTTAACACAATCCCTGCAACATCTCACAAACAATTAGCTCAAAAATCCTAAGCTACAAAGAAAATCAAAGATAAAGAAAAAGACATGGGTTGCCTCCCAAGAAGCGCCTGATTTAACGTCGCGGCACTACGCATGTTACCATCACATCACTTCAAATCAAGAAGCGCCACCACGTGGCTCTCATCAAATTCTCCAAGAAGCAAATGAAAGCTCGTCCAGCAAGTTTGTTAACCATCCGATCAAAGAATGGCAAGGAGTAATAGTCACTGTGGGGCACTTTGTTCAAATTACCATAGTTCATGCAAAACCGCCAACCTGTATCTGGTCTTGGAGGATGCCACACATCATGGAGATTAGGCATTATTTCATGCTCTACTGCAGGTAGTCTCCCTTGAAGCTCCAAAAGAGGTGTTGCATCACCCTCCAAGATAATATCGGGCTCAAAAATTGTGAGGCAGAGATGTGACTCAACTTGTTTCACTTCCAATACTGGAGACACCTCAATTGTTGGCTTGTCTAGTGGAGTTCCCCAGTGATCAAGGTCCAATGGCAATTTCCTGGACTCACATGGTTCCATGACATGTAAAGCATCTATGCACATGACTCTACTTACATCATCAGCTACATCACGATCTAGAGGTGCGGCCACAAGGGGATCTTCAACATTAATCACAGAACTTGTCTCATCCATTATCACAGCTGTGACGACGTCAACAAATGAGCATACCTTGGTGCCATTAGGTTGCCGCATGGACTTGCATACAGGGAAAACAACCTTCTCATCACCCACTCGGAATGTCAACTCTCCCGCTTCGACATCAACCAATGCCTTCCTCGTAGCTAGGAAAGGTCTCCCAAGAATGATCGGAACTTCAAAGTCCACTTCACAATCCAATATAACAAAGTCGGCTGGCAAGATGAATTTATCAACACGGACAAGTACGTCGTCAATTATACCCAAAGGCCGCTTCATTGACCGATCCGCCATTTGAAGTCGCATTGAAGTTGAGCGAGGTTGACCAATTCCCAATGTCTTGAAATCGAATAAGGCATCAAGTTTATGCTAGCCCCCAAGTCACAAAGGGCTTTGGCGAAGTCTGCACTTCCGATAGTACAAGGGATAGTGAAAGCTCCGGGATCCTCAAGTTTCGGGGCAATAGAGTGAACGATAGAACTTACTTGATGCGTCATTGGTATTGTTTCACACTCCATCGACCTTTTCTTCGTCACTAACTCCTTCATAAACTTGGCGTACCCCGGCATCTGCTCCAGTGCCTCCACCAAGGTTACATTGATTGTAAGACTCTTCACCATGTCTATGAACTTTTTGAATTGGTGATCACTCTTGTGCTTTGCCAACCGTTGAGGATACGGGGGAGGTGGCCTAGGCAAAGGTGCCTTGGCTTTGGGCACCACTGGCTCGGGCATATCAATCACGTGTTCCCTAGACGGGTTCACGGAATCTTGTGTTTCCTACTCGGCCTCATCAATATCTATGCTCACCTCATTGTTTACATTTGTCTCAATCACATCATCAACAATCAAAGGGGCATTGTCACCCCGCAACTCAACACCATCATCTACAACGCGCTTTTCTCTTGAGGCATGCACATCACCGCCTCTCCCACTTCTTGTTGTAACTACCATTACTTGATTGGTGTTCCCGCCCTTCGGATTCACTACTGTGTCACTTGGTAGAGCACCTTTGGGGCGAGTATTCAAAGCTTGAGAAATTTGGCCTAGTTGCAGTTCTAGGTTCCGGATAGATGTGTTATGAGAAGCCAATTGTGCATCAGAGTCTTGGTTCTTTTTCATCATCTGCTGAAACATATTTTCAATTTTACCTAAATCACCTTCGGAAGAACTCGGACCTTGAGAAGGGAAGGAGGTGGATTGTACGGTTGTTGGTACATGGGGGGCATTTGAAAGCCTTGCCCCCTTCCACCATTATTCCACCCTCCTTGATTGTTATTGTTGTTGCTCCAATTATTATTGTTCCCGTTCCAATTGCCTTGATTGTTACCTTGGTTACCCCAATTGTTGTTTTGATTTTTGTTGTTCCAATTGCTACCGCCTTGTTGTTGGTTATTGTTATTCCAATTACCGCCACCTTGTTGATTGCCCCAATTTCCTTGGGGGCGCCACTGTTGATTCCCTTGATTTCCTCTATTCCCTTGTTAGTTATTGATATATTGACATTCCTCGCTTTGATCATCATAGCACTCATTCGAATAACCACCACCATCATTGTTGATGTCAAATTGCTCACCATTACCTTGAGGTTGTTGTTGCCCTCTTTGCCACCTTTTAAGCATAGAAACACTCTCCATTGCATTGACTTGGCGCGGGTTTTGGACTTGTTGCAATTGCGCCTTCGCCAATTGATTCATAGTTGTTGTAAGCTCGGCAATAGCTTGGCCATGATCGTTCAATTCCTTGTGCAAATGGATGACCGTGGGGTCACCTTGGGGCACATTCGCTTAGCTTTGCCATGCCGAAGACGTGTCGGCCATTTCATCAAGTACATCACATGCCTCTTGGTAAGAAAGTTTCATAAAGTTCCCTCTGGCCAATTGGTTCACAATGCACTGATTCGTGGTGTTGATGCCCCGATAAAAGGTTTGTTGTATCATCGCCTCGGTCATGTCGTTATTAGGGCACTCCTTCACCATTGTTCTATATCTTTCCCATATCTCGTGCAAAGGTTCCGTTGGCATTTGCTTGAAAGCTAGAATTTCATCCCGAAGAGCTGTCATATGACTCGGAGAAAAGAACTTGGAGATAAATTATTCCGCCAATTCATTCCATGTGGTGATAGAATGATTTGGAAGCCTTTCTAACCAGTCCAATGCTTTACCCCGAAGAGAAAACCGGAAAAGCCTCAATCTCAACGCATCCTCTGACACGTTTGTTAGTTTGCTGCCCCAGCATGTATCTACGAACCCCTTCAAGTGCTTGTATGCATTTTGACCGGAGGCGCCCGTAAAATACCCTCTTTGCTCGAGCAAGGTCAACATAACATTTGTGAATTGAAAGTTCCCCGCCCGGATTCGGGAAGGAACAATGGCACTCACGTACCCTTGATTTGGGAGAACTCTTGGGACTGCTCTTGGCGGTGGCGGAGGAGGGTCTGGAATAGGATTGTTGTCATTTGCGTTGGCCTGACGGCCTCTACGTGGAACTTGAGGTGCTTGAACCTCTTCGGGCTCAAGATCATCTACCTCCTCCCCCGCATTCACGTTGCCAAGAGGGTCGTTTGCCTTGAGAGCCATAGTACCTGAATGATCGACACAAACAAAAGTAGTAAACAAGAAGGAAAGAGAAGCAAAACACAAAACAAGCTAAACATATAGTCAACACCGTAAGCTCCCCGGCAACGGCGCCAAAAAGTTGATCGCTGCCGACTCGACACTACACTAAGGTAGGAAGAGCGGGTCGCAATAGCTTTTACCCGAATAGTGGTTCGGGATCGAATTTCCACAGGGAGCTAGTAATGGAGTTGTAATGTCTGTTTAGTCTAGAGTTGCGGTTGTGCTTCCAATATTTCTTCAAACATATTTGGTTTTGATTTCTTGTATCTACCTTTATAAAGCTAATGATTGAAACTTAAATTATGCTACGGGAATATTGCTAAGTTGTAATTAATATAGAGAAAGGCACTAGGGTCATAGCATTACCTAGGTGGTTAACTAACGGGTAGATGCTACTAAGGATAGATTGACATATTTGGGGCTTATGCTATTACCGTTGCACAATTGTATCCACTCTCACACTTCTTGGTCGAGAGACTCTCTCGAGACAAATTGGGTAGGCCAATTAGACCAAGCAACTAGGGTTCAAGTAGGGTGATTACTCTCTCGAGGTTTAACCCGTTAATTGGGACTACCATTTCTCATGGGTCCATCCCAATTCCTTGTTGGGTCGATTTTGGGGTCGTAGACTCTCTTTCTCAAGAAGAGTTAAACCCACCAAGCTAGAATCAGTGTTTGCAACCACCAATCTTAACTAAAACCTAAAATTAACCCAAATAGCAAACACCCAATATCAACCTAACCTTAGATGGCAACACCCATCAATTACCCACACTAGGGTTGAGCCACAACCCTAGCTAGTGAGTTTAGCTACTCATGCTAGATGCAAAAATTAAAGAAATAGATGAAGAAGTAAACATATTAATTAATTGCTAGGAAGAAAGTACAATATTGAAGAGCAAAAGTGCCAAAAATGGCTAAACTATTCGGTCTCACGAGCTCAGCAGCTTCAGAAAATAAAAACTTGACCTAAAAATGGAAAAAGGTCCTATTTATACTGGGCTGGAAAAAACTGGACAAAAATACCCCTGCGGGGTCAGCGCGGACCGCGCAAACATGACCGCGGACGTGCTGGCTCTTAAACTATTGGTTTCTGCTTCTCTGAAGTTGAGGACCGTGGACCGATGTAGCGCGGCCGCAGTTGAAGTTGGCGCGGCCGCACAGAAATGAGCGCGGGCCGCTTTGCTTGGAAGGGGTCAAATTTTGGCTCTCTGAATCTCTGCTCCGTGGACCGCGTAAAAGTGTACCGCGGCCGCTGAGCCTGACCGCGGATCGCGTGGAAATGACCGCGGCCGCGTAGGCTTCCCTTTGAATATGCCATTCTCTGAACCTCCTAGTGCGGCCGCGGTCACAGTTGCGCGGTCCGCACTAGGTCCTCTTTTCCTCAACTTCCTTAGTCTTTGACACTTGAGCAGGTTTCACTCCTTTCTGAGCCGATATTTGACTTTCGTCGCTTTGTCGATCAAACCTGCAATCAAGTACAACTTGTGAGCATTTTGGGACTATTTTGTAGCAATTTATAACCAAAGCGTAGGCAAATAGGGGTATAAAACACGTTAAGATCCTAACTTATCAGTAACAATTGTGACTTCTTGAGTCATGCATTCTACGTGATTTGTTGTGTTGCTTTAATGTGCCAACTTGTGCCTCCGTGTTACTTGGTGAATTGAGTTTCAAGATGAATTTACTTGCGTGAGTCATTATCTTATAATCTGTTGAGTTGTTGGTGCGTAACGTGTTATCTCACTCGGTGTTGTGCTATTTTTAAATGATTATTACATTTTAATTTAATTGGGTTCTCAAATTGAACTCATTACCCTATTTGATATTTCACTTCACGTGTAATTGTTATCACGCCTTACTTTAATAAATTTTATATTTAATCCGTTAACTTATCCTATATATTTTTAATTTAAAAATATTGTTTTACTTTACCTTATTTATTTATAAACTACACTCATTTGATACTCTATTTTGTATAAATTGTACTTTGTTTTACTTTATTTATTTTCTAAAATAAACTCAATATTTTATTTGATGCCTTATTTTATTCAAGATTTTTATTATGCCTTATTATATTTAAATAAACCTCGCGAATATTTTATTTGGCATTTGACACAGATACAATATAATGGTAGCACGTGAACTTTGTCAGGCGAAGGTAATTGATAATGTAGGCACGAGGTGCCATGCGTATAAGATTCGGAATTATGGCTTATGATTTGTGGTTACAAGGTATGGTGTCTCAGGGTAATTCTTGTTGTAAGTCATGCGTTGAGAACGATTTGATTACTTTAATTGTCATATATTTTCCTAATTTGAGTTCATGCATATTTCATCTGTGTTGCTGCTTTATTACCCATTTACTTCTTGTTGTCAATTGTGTTTTTATTATTCTTGTGTTGGTTTTATATTAATAATTTTTACGCTGTTAGCCATACATTGACGTTCTTTTCATTGCTAGATTTATGTTAATATCTTGAACATATTTTGTGTCTAGTGAGTGTCTCAACTTACCTCGTCACTAAATCCATCGAGGTTAGTCTTGATACTTACTGGGTACCGTTGTGGTGTACTAATGCTACGCTTCTGCATATTTTTTTGCAGATCCAGGTACTTCGGATCGTGTTGGTTTTGAGATTTGTGTCTGCGCGGCTGGAGACTTCAAGGTATATCTGCTTGACGCTCGTAGGCCTCGGAGTCACCTCCTTATATTTTCTTTACTACTGTATATCTTCATTCCAAAGCACTATTGTACTTAGAGATTCTAGTGTATTTCAGTAGAGCTTATGACTCTGTACTACCGGTTCTACGGATTTGTATAACTATTGTTCAGTATTAGTTACGTAATTTCATTTATCGATTCAATTTTTATATAGTTTAGTTGGTTATTTCTGTTAGATCTCTTCATGTATTAGGCTTACCAGTCTTAGAAACTAGGTGCCATCACGATTCCTAAGGCAGAATTTTAGGGTCGTGACAGTTTCCCCCGAGGGCGTGACTAGAACTATCCCGAGGCTGGATCTTTTTGTATTGGAAGATCCATCCGTAAACAAGGTCCAAACTCCCGATGTAGTTTTCGACACCAGCACTGCTTCCTTAGCAGCCAAGGGCATTAGTTCTGGACTGAAATCGGCCAAAACTTGTGACTTGATCGCAGTCCTGGGTTTGTACTCAATGTCAAACTCACTAATTTTGACTGCCCATTTAGCCGAATGGCCTGACAACTCAGTCTTGTGAAGGACATTCCTTACGAGAAATGTAGTCATAACGGCTATCGCGTGGCATTGAAAATAAGGCCTAAGCTTTCGAGAGGCAACTACAAGAGTTAAGGACAGTTTTTCGAGGTGCGGGTAGCGAGTCTCCGCCCCCAACAGTATTTTACTAACATAATAAATAGGAAATTGCGTATATTCTTCCTTTCAGGCCAAAACAGTACTTACCGCTATCTCCGAGACCGCCAGATATATCAAAAATTGTTCGCTCTCCCCCGGTTTTGACACTAACGGGGGGTTGGATAGGTGCCTTTTTAGGTCTTTAAGTGCATGTTGGCATTCTGGAGTCCATGCGAAATCGTCTTCTTTTTTAGAAGCGAAAAGAAGTGGTATCACTTTTCTAAGGATCTTGAGATGAATCTACTTAGAGCCGCCAACCTCCTGGTTAGCCTCTGTACTTTCTTCACACTTTTTAATTGGTCCAGAATGTCCTCGATGGCTTTGATTTTTTCGGGATTTACCTCGATCCTTTTTGCGAGACCAGGAACCCCAAGAACTTACCGGAACCAACCCAAAATGCACATTTCTCTGGGTTAAGCTTCATGTTATGCTTCCTCAGAATGTCAAAAGTCTCTTGGAGGTATTTCAAATGATCTTGTGCATTCAAAGACTATGGCTAACATGTCATCAATCTATACTTCCATTGTTTTGCCTGTTTGATTCTCAAACATTTTGTTAACGAGCCTTTGATAAGTGGCTGCGACATTCTTAAGCCCAAAAGGCATCATATTATAGCAATATGTGCCAAAGTTTGTTATAAAAGAAGTTCTTTTCTGATCCTCCGGATCCATCTTAATTTGATTGTATCCGGAGTAAGCATCAACGAAAGTCATTAGCTCGTGTTCGAAATGATGTTTCTGATCAACCTTGCTTGTTCCAGCACCCTCCATTGGATTATGTTGGCTAAGCTTCCTAGGTCAATCAAAACATGTTTAATTTTGAAGTCTAAAACATTGAGAGAAATTATCAAAGCATCGTTGTGTCGCGGAAGAAGTCCGTCGGCGGCTTCTTCCGTGAAAGTGATATCATTTTCTGCGAGTTCCCGAAGCCTCTTGTTATGAGTCATCGATACCTTCGTTTTCTTTGCTGCTGAAAAAGTTACACCGTTGACTGATTTCCTCCGAAAATCATGTTGATAGTCTATCGAGGGAAGCCTTCTGCCACCTTCGAAGGCTCTGCATTGTCCCGGCTTCGGCCGTAGTTGTTCTTTGCTCGATCACTTAAATATTCTCTAAGATGGCCATTCTTCAACAATGTCGCTGCCTCTTCTCGAAGATGTCGGCAGTCCCCAGTTCTATGACCGTGAGTCCAATGGTGTTCACACCATAAACTGGGATCCTTCAAATCGGATTGGCTTTGGAAATCGTATTTCTTTGATATTCCTCATTGAAAATACTAACTCTATGAAGCTGATGTTAGAGTGTTAATCTGATAACCTAGGATATGTGGAGTCTCGGGCCCCTGGCACCTCCTTCTCATGTAATGACCTGCTGCTCCGGCGACGATCGGTCTATCGAGAGCAAACTTATCCGATGACCGAAACCCTTTGCTGCTACAACCTTTGGTTCTTTCATACGGCAGAAAACGACCTCTAGAGGATCATCGATCCGCATCAAATTCGCTTTTAAACTTGTCATTCCCGTTATTATTCCCAGATACCGCTACCTGCCCCTCTAGCTTCGTCGAAACCGACTTTACCCCTTAGGGTGTTTTTATCGATCCTCTAAGCCGCTTGGTTTGCAGGAAGACTGGGAGGAATCGGGCCCCTTCCGTTCGCGTTATTGGAGGTGCCTGAAAATGTTTATTTTAACTCTGTCATCACTCGATCCTGCCTTGAGAGGTGTTTCATGATTGCTTTCTGCTGTTCTCTCAGGATTTTAATCGCTTCTACGACATGTTCCTCCTCTGCATCATCGGGAGTCAGTTCCCGCACTTGCCGAGGATACTGGACATCTCGAACCGGGGTCGTCTCATCCCCTTCGTTGCGAGTCTCACTAATTGAACCATCATGTTGGGACAATTCTTCATGCCCCTCAACGTAGTGTGTAATGCTGACGTCATTAGCTGGCATATCTTTTTTTACTAAGGAAAGAATCAAAACAAGTTAGTAATAACCGTAAGGATCAAAGCAATTATGCAACTGTCTAAGCCCCACGGTAGGCGCCAAATTATTTACCCGTAAACCGTTATAGTTGAATTTGTTACGTGGTTAATAAACAAGTGAATTGATTTGATAAAACATGATAAGGAAATAAGATTAGAATTGAGATTTAAAGTGAAAAAGATAACGAGCCTGACTCTAAATGCAGTGTTTCCTACAGCAAAAAGTGAAAATAACGATAAAGGGCAAATAAAGTTGTTAAGTTGAGAGCAAAAGTAGTAAAATAAAGCTTTTGTATGCAGAAAGTTTCATGTCCTTACAATGGTTGCTGAGCCTGCTATTTATAGCTCTACCTAGGGAAACAAGATCCTAGGATCAAGCTCCTCTTAAATAATAATAAAAGAATTATTAATGAATGCGTAACGACATGCCATGAATGCAAATAGTCTCTGCAACGGTCGCTCATTTAATGTTAATGAATATTTCTTCATTGAATGCTATCTGATGGTAAACACTTGACCTTCTCCCGTCGACTATGCTCCATTCGGTATTTCCCAATTTCGATTATATTTGTTGGTTTTCCCTTACTTGCCCTTTGCCTATCTTGGGTTTCACATGTCATGTTATCAATCGACCATCTGTTATAACCCAATATTCCCCTATAAATAAATTGAGATGAAGAGAGTATCTATTCTCACTTTTATTCTCGCCCTTCAAGTAAACATTGGATAAAAGTATTTTTCACAAAAAAGACAGGGGCCTCCCCACCGTAATCCAATAGTATTAGTACATCCGGGAAATTAGAACTATGTTTTGTCTAAATAATATGAGAGAGACAGACTGATTTGAGGCAAATAATGTATCCTTTTTTCTTAATGACGCATTTCCTTTCTGTTAATTAAACAATTGGCTCTGATGAAGGGCAAAAAAAGGTCACTAACATGTGATAAATTGATAAAAAATTTGATTTAAACGTAATGGCATGCAGCATGCTACATTAACTTTTCTTAAAAATAAAATGGCATTTTTCATTTTTTTTTCAGTGCAACCTAAAACAATGTTTAGTCTAGTAGTAGTAGGTTATGTAAAAGTAAACTGTAGAGAAGAGAGTTGTAAATTAAGCACTTTGATATTTTAACTCTGTCCCAAAACAATTTCCATTTAATAGAAGTTTTAAGAATTGTTTCTTCATTCAAAGTGCCGAAAGACTCAACTTAGTCAATACTCTTATATCAAAACAATGAATGTAAAATATGTGCATTTCGTACATAGATTTATCATGTAACTACAATTAAGTGGTAAATATCCTCATTTTATCATAAAATTCATTTCTTCAGAAGCATCTTTCACCCACTTTCAATTTTCATATATGCTCAAATATTGAATTGTCCAACTTTAGAGATTCTTTCTGATTTTCTCACCTAAACTCTCATGAAAAGAAATTAAAGCTCTGGCGAATAGAAAATGAATTAATAAACTTCTACAAATATGAGTTAATAGAGTATTTAAAAGCGGAATTTAAAAAATGTAAAACCTAGTCTCCACGCATTTAATTATGTTGGTCATTTTATCTTTTTCACACCCCTTCCACATGGAGGGGGAATGGTTTTTAGGCAAATAGGAGTAAATTAATAATAAAGGGTGTTATGGTACACAATAACTGTTTTGGTCTGCCTTTTTATCTCAACGATTACCTAATAGTGTCATAAAATAATTAGATGTCGGTTTTATAAATTATCCTAAGTAAAACAAAAAAGTTATTCTGAGTTGTTTGCTCATACCCTCTGATCGACGTAATGTTAAACTACCCACTAGGAACTTTAATATTATTTTTACATATTCATGATTATATTTGAAAAAGATATTTTTCAAAGGAAAATATAATGATTTCCCTTGTCGTTCTTGAGAGAAGCTTATGTCTCTTTCTATTCCTAATTTTCCTCTTTTAAAAGTGAAAGTGCGCTCTTTAAAGTGATTATTATATATATGATCAAGACTCGAGAGCTTTTTCTTTCTCGCAACTTCCTCACTTTGCTTTTGCCAATTTCCACTAGCAACAAAATCTACCCTTTTATATTCTTTTCCCCCCTAACTTTTCCTTTCGCGCTTTATTTCTTGGGGAAATACAAGTTTTATTTGAAATCTTCACAACTATAGATTTGAATATGAGTTGTGACTCTTACATTTGAAAATCTTCACAACCATATATAGAATTAATTTCAATTCTTCGTTAGACTTCAAGCAGTAACTCTATTTAGAAACTTAAAGATGTTACCTAACTGAACGAGTCAACAAAAATTTGATTAAAAAGTTTAATATGATTTTATTACCTTTTATTTATTGATTAAAAGAGAGAGAACATAAGGCGAGTATAGCATACCAATTAATCGAGTCAACAAATACATTCCTCAAACCATAATAATGTTGAAAAGTAACTTGAACATGGTTACTCCACTTGAGAAACAAGATTTTGTGTTTGTGGGTTTACTTTTGGTCATTTAGATAAATTAATCGCTTTGTATAAATCTGAAAATTACAACTATCTTTGTATTTGTTTATATTACTAATAAGATAACACACTCTTTTTGTATTGTTTGCAGTTATTTATAAAATAATTTTCAAAACTAACATCCTATGGTTGTCTGTTTTATTGACCAGTTCTATTTATTATAGGCGCGCAATTACCTATAATTATCCTTTGAGTGATCTGATAGTGCAAAAAATAAATAAATAAATAAACTCGTGTATACAAGTTGAAGTCTTAGGAAAATTAGTGAAACTTCCCTTGCATGAATCGCTCCTAATAGTACGGGTTGCTTTTACGTAAGTAATGATCAATTGAAAGAAAACTCCAACTTTTCACAAAAATGGATTAGGAACAATGCATGAGCAGATAGGATGGCACTTTCTGAAAGCAACTGCGTTAGGTTATTTCTTTAATTCCTTACTCTTTTTAGCATTACCTTTCCTCTTCTAGTCTTTTGACTTGTAACAAACATATCAATTATACTGTGTTTTGTTTTCTAAACGAGTTTTAGAGACAGACGGAGGAAATTCCAAATTGATCCCTATTATATAGGCAGTATTCTTCCCCACTCTAACCATTGTTCTTATTTGTTCCCAAAATTTATGACTCCAATGTAGCCGCAGAGGCGGAGCTAGCCTTATAAGGTGTGGGTTCGTCCGAACTCAGTCACTTTTGCTTAAACACTGTATTTAGTTGAGAAATTTTTATATAGCACTATCTTTTAGTAGTAATTAGTCATCGATATATATCATTTGCTATATTACGGATTATAGATACCTTTTCTGTGGTTATAAGATGTATTTGATGTATTTAAGCTATTGTATTCATGAATACAGTAGCAAAAATAGGCGTGAATTAGGGAAGTCCAGCTAATCAGTTGTTGTATTCGAATGTATTCGACTGTATTCATGGAGTGAAACATGGGATTACAGCTGGACATATTATTGTTTTCGATTGTATTCGACTGTATTCACGGCGTGAAATAGGGGATTAAACTGTTTTTAAAACGGAAAGTGAATCAATTAACATAATAGACTCTTAATATAACTCAACAAACTCAATTATAACACATAAATTTTGTATTTTTCAGTTATAAAAAAGATTCTCAGCCGAAAAATACCCCAAAGCAATCTTCAGAGAAATTATATAATACATCTGAATACATAAATTATATTAATAAAAAAAATATATGAATACATTCATGGCATATAGCGAGACAGTGAATACAATGAAATACATAGAATACATCGGGATACATTGAAATACAATGAGAAAAAAAGACACTGAATACAATGAATACATGGAATACAACGAGATACATTGAATTACAATGAAAAAAAAGATAGTGAATACAATGAAATACATAGAAATATAGCGAGATATATTGAAATGCTCTTAAAAAAAAGTTAACAGAATCTTCAAATTGCTCAACCCCAAACTTCAGACGACCTATTTTAGTCGACGATTTTTCGACGACCAATCGGATTCCGACCATGATTCCATAAGCAGCGATGAGAGAAAGAAGAAGAAAACGAGAAAGGTTGCTGAAGAAGAAATTGCTAGCATCCGTACTGAAGAAGTTAAAGTCCCAGAACTGAATTTGGCTAGCACCCGCTGGTAACGAATCGGAAGAAATTGCTAGCACCCACTGAAGAAGAAATTGCCAAGAAGTTAAAGTCCCAAAAAATTCCTTGCCATGGAAAGGAAGAAGAAGAAGAAACATAAACAATCAAAATCGGAAAGGAAGAAGAAGAAGAAACATACTGGAGTTGGCCATGGAGATTTCGTTGCCTTCATTAGGGTCAAGCCAGAGAGGCAGCGTATTTTATGAGAGAGAGGGCAGCGTATTTTATGGCTTAAGGGTAGGAGGTGACCATAAATAGGTATTTGGCTATAAAAATCAAAAGGTAGTTATAGAATATAATTTTTTGAAATGGTATTTATTTAAAATAAATAAGGTATCAACCTTTGCTATAGGAGGTAACTAATCCTATTATTTAATTTGTACTAAGAAATTCATTAAATATGTATGAATATTTAACTGCGAACCCAATAACTAAGACAAGTTATGAATTTTGTGACAAATTCAGAACCTATAAAGTTCAAAACGCGGCTCTGGCTTTGAATGTTGGTGCATATTTTCATAAGTCTTCCGGGAATTTCGTGACTACCACTAGCGTTTTCTTAGAAAGGGCAATCTTGACACTACACATATTTTATGGATTTTGGAAAATATATGAAAATGAGAATTGTGTCCCATCACATGACGAGCAAGTAAATGTTGTTCGTGAGATTGTGTCCTTTATAGAAGGCCTGTGCAAGTCACATGCTCCCAATGAACTGAACAAATGATGTCACAGATTGAAAATGAAACAACGGTTAGAATCGAGATACGATCGCAACTTGTCCTATTTAGACAGGATTTAACTTATATATATACACTGATACTTCACATTATTTTCAAAGTGCATGTCTCATCTTCAAAGTTATTAAGTTACTTATACCTATAATTCTCATTTAATTTATTTGATTGTGTAAAAATTCATTTACATGTCAGTGTGTTTATAAGTTAAATTCATTTAGAAAGCCAAATTGGTAATTTATTTGAGACGGAAGTGATGAATGAGTTGATATGCCTTGGTATGTAACTGTTCCCGGAGCTGCCTATATTCTGGGCTTAACCAAAACCTTTTGTGGTTTGGTCACTTAAGTTGGGTTACTGGGAGTTGAAATTTTTTATAACAAGTTTGTGGCATGATTTATTGTATAGATTATGACTAGGTCATAATGAAAGAACTGCACAAGAGATAGCTAAATATTGCCTCGATTTGGTGCTTCTACATGCTCCTTTTTAATTTTCTATCTACTGCAACAGTTCTGTTAGAAGAATACTATGAATTTGACTCATTGAGTGCTCCTTTTTATATTGGTTCAGTTACTTCAGCTGAGCCAGTTAAAAAGTTTTGTAAGCAATTAAAAGAAAAAGTAATCCTTACACAGGATTATATATTACATTTAGTAAAAACTACCAGCCACCTAGACTTCACTATCACAATGTTGTAACCAGTTTCAGGTGCAAAAGACTATCCCAGCATTTGTTATCCGAGATGTTGTTATGCTTCCACATTGATTCTTCCACGTCTCTGCCTTAGTCTTCCAGCAATGCTATCAATGACTTGTGCAGCAGCTCGACAAGGCTTCTTCTTTGACTTTGAACTTGCTTCTGGTGCAACCATACCATCACTGTTTACCAAAACATCACAGTTTTTGTCATCTGAGACACAAGTGCCATCCTCTTTTTCTTCGTCTGATTGCTTTTTCCCACCATCAATTTCCTAATCAAATGGTGGCTCGCCTTTGTAGCCATTACTCAACTCAGTAAGCATAAGTGCACTTGAAGTCAATGCACTGCCTACCAGCACAGCATTTTCATTTCCTGGCTTGTTGTCTGCTGAGAAATTTCCTACATTATCGCATGGGGGAACCAGATTTGTACCACTGTTTTTAGAGTCACGTTTCAGTAGTACTGAGGGTTCACCGCTGGACTCAGCAGCAAAAGCAGGCTTCAGCGAGGGCTCTGTGCTACTTTCGGGTGCTAAAATGTACTCATTGGGATCATGTTCCAATTCTTTGACCTCGGTTTGAGCATTCATCACCAGCCCTTGTGAATCACTGTTATAGTTGAAAAATTCCTCATTTTTCATCGTAGCTTCCATACCTGAGAAAGCTAGTGATCTTTTTGCAGAGAATGGTGTCGAGTTGTTTTCAGAACTGACACTAGCTCGATGGGTTTGAATCAGATAATGTGCAACTGATTTATAACCCAATCTTGCAATCTGGATAGGTTGAACAATCAAGAGTTTGAGAATGGAAAAGAAGGGGAAAAAGGAAAGATGTGATAAAGAGATCGAAAGAACAATCAAAAGATTGGTAATATGAAATTCTTATAAAGAGATTACCTTCTTATAAAGAGGACCAGTAGGAGCCCATCCTTTTGCTTGTCGGCACAAGCTGCAGTTGCAAATTCCTCGACAAGCAGGACAAATCCAGTCTGGATTCTTTTTCGCTTCAAGTACATGTTCTCCATATCTACATTGAGTAATTCAATAACACAATGAAGCAACTTGTTCCCCTTCTACACTGGTGGGCCGGATAAAGGGGGATATCCAGACCAAATGTTAAAACAACTAATAAGTGCTGAAGTTCCCCTTCTGATGAAAATACATATGCATCATATTCTGCAGATCTTGTAAATGGAGATATCCAGAACAACATGATGAAACAACTAAAAAGTTCTGAAGTTCCCCTTCTAATTAAAATACATATTCATCATCCTGCAGGTCTTGTATCCGAGAATCTATCTTGGGACATTTTTCTAATTACATGACTAAAATAAAAGCTGGTCATATTAGGATTTTTGCATCCAGTTGCACTACATGAGTTGCACTATAGGGGAATTCAAAGATATACGAAGCTGAAAGTTAAGCTAGGAATTTTCCCAAGGGTGTTCAAATTTAAAAGAAGTAAAAAAAATTTCCGACAAATGGTGTTCAATATGTGTTATATACTTCTAAAACGTAATATTTTACCTATGTACACAGTGCAATTTTTTGATGAAGGGTGGTTATATCACCATGTGGCTTCGCCACTGATCCCCTCGTGGAAAACTCCAAGTTGCGTGTTTAAAGAAGAAACTTCTTAACTTTTTTTTTTTGATCGGGCAATATAGCAAGGAAGAAACTTCCTAACTGATTCTCCCTCCGTCCCAATTTATGTGGTACGCTTTTCTTTTTAGTCTGTCCAAAAATAATGTCACTTTTCTATATTTAGAAACAATTTAACTCGAAATTCCTAATTACCCGTAATGAGATGATTTATAGCCACACAAGTTCAAAAGTGTTCTACAAAGCGATGGTTAGACCAACTATGTTGTATGCGGCCGAGTGCTGGCCACTCAAGAACTTCCATATCCAGATGATGAACCTAGCTGAAATGAGGATGTTGAGATGGATGTGCGGGCACACTAGGTTGGATAAGGTTAGGAAGATATTCAGGCGAAGGTGGGCGTGGCCTCCATGGAGGACAAGATGCGAAAAGCGAGGCTAAGATGGTTCGGGCATGTGAAGAGGAGAAGCCTAGATGGCCAGTTAGGAGGTGTGAACGGTTGGCTCTGAAGAGTGTAGAAGAGGCAGAGGACGACCTAAGAAGTATTAGGGAGAGGCGATCAGACAGGATATGGCGCGACTTCAGCTTACTGAGGACATGGCCCTTGATAGGAGGTGTGGAGGACGAGAATTAGAATATAAGGGTAGTAGGTAGTCAAGCGTTTTTCTAATTCATACCGGGTTGTTTAGGGCTAGTCCATTAGTATCTTGTCACTATTCTTTGATTGCTAGTATTATGGTTGTTTTCTTACTATCTTCCACTTCGGCTTTCTCGGATCTTGTTGTGATTACTACTTGTTGCTATTGCTAGTGCTATTGCTTTCTTCCATCTATTTTTCTGGTTCTTACATTATTCTTATCATTTTTCTAGCTATATTGTTGATATTTGATTGTTTTCTATTTTTCCTCTCGAGACGAGGGTCTTTTGGAAACAGCCTCTTTACCTCCCCAAGGTAGGGGTGAGGTCTGCGTACACACTACCCTCCCCAAACCCCACTTATGGGATTTCACTGGGTTTGATTGATTGATTGACAAGTTCAAAAGTCTTCCTTTCTTTCTTAAACTCCAGTCCGAGTCAAACAGTGCCACATAATTTGGGACTGAGGGAGTACCATATAATTCTTATTGGCTTGAAAATATCCAACTTCACAACATAGACACGTGTGCATAGGAACGAGATATCAATACAAGTGGTAAAATGAGAGGGGAATAGATGCATATCTTCAAAGCTTTTTGACAAAGTTCAAAAGGACCAAATATACAAATAATTGACGGAGATAGTAGTTCCATCATGGAGCGGCATAGAAGACAAACATCAATGTAGAGATAAAAATGCACTTCTCGATTGAATTGCTTCAGTTATAGATAGTTTTGTCTATTTGAGAAGTTTGGCATAGTGAGAGCATAAAAAGGGTTAAACATTAGTAGATATCAAAGTTTTGATATGCATGATGTTATACCTCATATACAAGCAATCTCCACAAAATTGTCCTTGAACCAGGTTGCATTTGCAGCAATGAGTTCGATGACCAAGAGTTTTCTGTCTGTAGAAAGAAGGTGAAGAACCACATGGTTATAACTTACTATATTCATACAGGGGAAATTGTATTTACATGACAAAAGACGCAATAGAACTGTCTGGCAAATCTCTGTGTGTGTGAGAGTGAGAGAGTAAGAGAGTGAAAATCAAATCAATATTCAAGAACCATTACATAATGACAGGAAAAAGGAAGGCAGATATGTCATTATTTTGTTCCTCCTTCAAAGAAAATATCCGTTGCAAACATTACTTGATTCATCACACTAGAGAAAACACTAAACTCCTTGCATATTTAAAATTTCTAGGCTCAGAGAGAATAATTGGTGCTCGCACCATTTTGACATAGGCTAATTAAACCAAAAATGTACCCCTCAAAATAAAGATGTAATAGAGATTCCAATGCACAATGAGGAGTTTGATTGAGGAAATTCATAGATCATTTCATGTCATTTATATTATTTCCTAATTTTTCATTATTTTGCCAATGTCACATAAGGTTAGCTTATAGGAACAACATGAAGCAAGAATTTACTGATGATACTAGGTCCCAACTGAAGGTAATGTCTGTAGCAATGCTGATGAAAATCATTTTATACTTTACATAAAGCACAATAAATACATAGTGTAGACCTAAAAATATCTCCTTACCGACATTGATGACAAGTTTTTCCCCTCACCGGATCATAGATTCGCTTCCCATCATTTCCATATCCATCCACAAACAGAGTCCAGCTCAAATCAGTTGTACCCAACAATTTCTCATGCTCTTCCGTGTAAATCTCTGGCTTTGACCCTTCCTCCCTCAACAAATTATGCTCACCTTCCAATGATTTATCAATCTTAGACAGATGCACCTCTGAATAGCTAAGTGGTGTTGCATTCTGCAACCTAAATTCCCCAAACAAACAAGAATAAGCCATTAGAAATTACAACATGTCGACATTCTTTTTACATTTCCATGCAAGTATCAAGTGGTCTTTAAGTTATATACACTGTCAATATGAAGAATTTTTACACCATCAGATCGTCTTTACCTGTTGCAGCAGGTAACCAGTTTCTTCTTCAAGGATACAAATCTCACAGTAAGATTACAGTTCTCCCATATTAAGGAGGTTTATATTTAGATACACTTTGGATGACCTAATAGTGCAAAAAATTGTTTACACTGATGGTATATACAACTTAAACTCCAAGCAAAATTAGCAAAAATATTACTCCTATTTTTATAAAGAAATTAAACAGAGTAGAGGATATACACCCAACAGTAAAAAATGAGTACACTGTTTGAGTAAATACACTACCGAGAGGAGCGGCGACTGGGTCCAGAAGGCTGCAAAGGAGAGAGACGCTGAGGGGTTTTGCGAGCGGTGGGTGTTGTCTTAAAAGACTTGAGTTTTAGTGATATGTCAAAAATCCCTAAGTTTTGCATTCTCTCAAGATTTTCTTTGATTCTTTTTTCCCTCAACTGTTCGTACTCTGTAGTTTTCTGATTTTCGCCGTCGACATCATCGATGTTCACCGGAGCAGCTCTCTTCCTCCCACGAACACCCATTTCCAGCTTTCTCCTCTCTCAGTCTCTCAACCCCAACGGTCAGATATAGTGGAAGCGACAAAACTGCCGTACACAAGTTTACGGCAATAGGTATAGGGAGGAGGGAAATTCAAGCCCGTTGGGTGCTAAAATGACCGTTGTCTCCCCATTTAGTGGACATACAAATTTGGTTAGCACGAGCCCACTAACTAGGGAAAGTAAAACAATACAGTATATTTTACTTGACTCATTTACTTCTCTAGAAAAGAATGACGGAATTCGAAAGACAAAGAATACTAGTACAATATTACAACTTATAACTTTTTAATATAAAAATATATTCTATGTAAATGTAAGTAGTATAGGTCACAATTTTTTATAGTTGAAAAAAGTAAAAATGCATGAAAAAGTCACTGGATTAATACTGATTGACGTGCGACTTATGTTAGCAGTCTGAGCTTTAGCTTTAGCGAACAATGAAAAAAATTATTAAATGATAACATCAAAAAATAGTCATTTAGCTAGTTGTTCTTCATTATAACCTCCAAATTGTTTATCATGTCTGTGGTGGCAAAGTGGATAAAGAAACAGTTATTAAATCATATTATCCACTAAAAATGAGTTGAATAATGAACCTTTTTAAAAACGAGTCAAATATGAATAAGAACAATATTATCCACTTAGAAAATAGATAACCAATAATAACTAATACGTTTAACTTTTACATTTATGAATACAGTCGAATTGAATACTGTGAATTGAATATAATGAATAATGAATATATGTGAATAGAATATAATATATACAGTCGGATTGAATAGAACAATGTACACCCTATTTCTTGATTACCTCGCTGTATTTATAAATACAGTCGCCCGAATACATGGAATACATCACAATAGCAGCGAAATTTATGTAGAATTGATTTTGTAGGGTTAAATTAAGAGTGATACACACTAATTGATTATCTTTCCATTATTAAACAGCTGGATTCCCCTATTTTTAGGCGAATTCTGCTACTGTATTCATGCAGGGAATACAGTCGCACAGCTGCATTCCCCTATTTTTAGGCGAATTCCGTTACTGTATTCATGAATACAGTAGAGCGAATACTACAAATACAGTCGTGTAACAACTAAATAGTAGCTATAGAAGTAATTTTGTATATGATATTTATAAAAAGTTAATAGCCACTAAACAATAGTGATGTCTGAAAGGAATTTTTACATTCCTATGCCACATAGGAAACCTTATTACCCTCAATGTTTAAGGTTTGATTTAATTACACTTAGTATACCAAATTACCAATCCTATACCATACTTAATTAAGGGTCTAATTAATTGGCAGTTTTTACTCCTTAATTAAAGGTGTCCATATATCACACGTTTCTCTATCTCCCTAATTCCTAAGACATGCGCCGTTTTTCCCCTCCCCTTTCTTCCTCTTCTCCATTCCTTCTTCTTCTCAAAAAATACAGAGATGGAAATTGCAATTTTGTTACGTACGAAATAGTAGGGCCCACGCTTCCCTATTTCTTTTCGGATTCAAAATTATATTCTTATGCTTTTACGACATAGAGCTACTGCCTTTTTGGTATGTAAGCAAAAGCAATCTAGGGCTCTCAATTTTTCCGTTGGAGAAGAGAAGCATAAGCCCAGCCTCAGGCGTGTCAAATGTTGATGTCCATATCAAAATTCTATACAATATTTACCTTTAAATCACCCCTGAAACCAATCAATCCCCTACCCCTTCTTCTGACTTTGATTCAAAGATTCAACTTTTAAAGACTAAGCTTCACCCTGAAACCTTAAATTGATTTGTAGTTTTTTTTTGTAGAAATTTTGTAGGTGAAGAGAAAATTTTGTAGTCAACATTTTTTTTCAACATAAATTGTAGTTTAATTGTAGTATAAATATAGTAATTTTGTAGATACTCTTAAAACAATACAGCTTTATACAATACTTAAACTGATTTGTAGTTTATTTGTAGTTTTTTTGAAGATATTTTGTAGATGAAGAGAAAATTTTGTAGTCAACACTATTTTTCAACATAGATTGTAGTTTATGTGTATAAATGTAGTAATTTTGTAGATACCCTTAAAAACAGTACAGCTTTATGCAATACTAAAACTGATTTGTAGTTTATTTGTAGAAATTTTGTAGATGAAGAAAAAATTTTGTAGTCAACATTTTTTTCAACATAGATCGTAGTTTAATTGCAGTATAAATGTAGTAATTTTATAGATACCCTTAAAAACAATACTGATTTATACATACTTAAACTGATTTGTAGTTTATTTGTAGATAAATGTATGAATTTTGTAGATACTAACATAAAATCAGACTTTCATAGAATTTGTAACATAACAATTTTAATCAGCTCCCCCTAATTCCCAAGACCAGCGTCGTTTTCCCCCTCCCCTTTCTTCGTCTTCTCCATTCCTTCTTCTTCTCAAAAAATTACAGAGATGAGACCCATTTTTTATAATCAGATTTTTCCCATTCAATTGTAGCATGATTGAGATTTTGGACATGATTGAGTGTTGTTGCTGAGGTATTGTTCTATATTTTATTGTTTTTTTGATTTGTGGATTGAGAAAAAAAAGATGAAGAACAGAGTATCGGCAGTATTGGCTTCTACGATTTGACTTGATTTTGTTGAATAATTGGTCGCCTTTTTGATGTCTGGATTGAGGAAGAAACTCGACGAACTGATTTCTACAATTTGATTTCAGTTTGTTGAAGCTTTTCGTATTTTTTTTTTGAATTACGAAAAAAATTCGGGAGAGATCAGATAAAGGATTTGCGTTCAAATTTGAACTGGTGGTCGCTAAATCAATTAGGATATTCTTTTCCTGATTTTTAGCGCGTCATATTAGGAAGATTCAACTACTATTAATTACTAATTAATGAATGGTATAAAAATTATAGAAAAACAGTGCACAGGTCGGGTAAATTACAAAATATGCACATATTTGGTAATAAAGTTTCATATATGGTATAGAAAAGAAAAAATCCCTTTCTGAAAACTTCCTCAATATTTTACTACGAGTCTAGACGTTCACAATATTTTTAAGGCGAAATACATAAACGGCCTCTTCAAGTTGTCCTCAACGGTCAGTCAGACATCTCAACTAAACCCTTTACCATTTAGACACTTCTTCTCCACTAAAGTGCGACCTCGCAAACCCTTCACGCTGACATGGCAAAGTGTGTGCTTTACACTTAATTCTAAGCGCGTGAAACCCTCAAAATTAAGGTTTTTTTTCTTTTTTCTTTTAAATTTAACTTTATTTTATGTAGGTCCCATTATATTTTATTTTCCACATATTAATTTTACTTCTTCCCAAAATATTCCATCTTCACCAAACCTCTTCCTTCCGCCAATAATCCACCCCCTCCGACATACTCCGGCCTATAACCTCCAGAGCTACTCCGGTCATAGGTGACGCCGGTACATAAACTCACCGGCAAGTGTTTCTCACATTTTTGAGGCGCGTGAAATTCATCCAAAAAGCAAACTTCACGTACTTTTTTCCGGAAAATGAATAGATTCGCCGGAAAATTTTCCGATGAATTGTTCTTTTTCATTTTTCAGATATGTGGCCCCATTTCTTCACCTTCTTCCTCAAGCTCCTTCAATATTTTCACCACCCAAACGCCGACTAATCCAACTAAACTATCTATTGAAATTGTGGCCAACAAGTTTTGGCAAAACAAAATCAGCAAAATCTAGATTGGAAATTAACATCAAAATTTTTGTTTGTAATTTTTAACAAAAGCAAAAAAACTTGAGTTAGGATTATGGGGTGTGGAAATTTCAGTTAACCTTTACAAAAGGTGATTTTGAGCCGTCGTTCAATAACTTTCCGATCTACGAGATTACCATTGTATTGGTCAAGAACATGAACTTCTTTAGAATTCATAGGCTACTGTTCTTTTGCCATGTCTCCCGAAACTCCCAATTACAAGTTTTCTTTGTAACTTGAAAAACAACCTACAACCCAAAATATGCTTTGGAAGAACAAGTAGGGAAAACGGAAGTAAAAAACGTAGCGTCGTAAACTTTATGTTTACAAAATTAGATTCTCTCTGTGTAATGAACCTATAGTACTAATTCTTTACTAAGTTTTTAGCTAACACTACAATAAAACGTTATAAATACTTACTTTGTTGTTTCTAGAATTGCAATCAGAACAAGTTTTAAAGAACTAATATAGCAAAAACGGGTGGGAAGGGGGAAGAAGCAGCAGTGTGGGAGGGGAAGGGAGGGAAAAGATTTATCGGAGAAGAAGAGGGGAGAGGAAGGGAGAGGGTTTTCTGCTATTTTTGTTTTCTTTTTTAATTACAATTGTCATTTTTAAAGAAAATTACACGTGTCAGTCATTTATTTGTTCATTTGACACGTCACAAGCGTGTGAATTACACGCATCTTTATATTTTGGTTGCCTACCAATTTTGTATCTAAATGACACATTTGATATGTGGTTGGAGTGTTCAAATGGAACGGACTAATGATAAAGTGTCTAAGTGAAAAATGTGGACAAGTTTAAGGGGCTCCCGATGTATTCTGCCTATTTTTAACAAAAGAAGTCCGGTTGCATCGGGCCAAGTAGGTTCTTTTCTTATCAATATACGGGCCTAATCTTCTGTCTAAAGGAAGACATTTTACGTATGGCCGGTTTTTAAGCCATTCTTTATAAATCTTTACAAGTGTAGACTCCCGCTTCAAAAGCAGAAAAATGCTACCCATGAAACTATACTTCGAAAGAAGCACAAGAACACATTCAGTATGTATTATTAATGTCTGATTTTGCTAAGAATAAGGAGCAGCAGCACAGACCTGAAGTTTGTCAATATTGGCTAAAATATAAATAGTTGTAAAAACTGAGTATAACTTAAATAGAGGTAAAATTCAATATTTATATTTCCTAGCCGGTATACATAGATTATATGCCGATTATTCATAATTATACGTATATCATACATTGATGTGCTATTTTTAGTTTAAGTGGTTGGATGAGCGACTATTTGGGTTATTTCTTTTATCCGGTGCTATTCCTACTTAATCCGCACAAGAAACGATCCGATGTTGATATACGTAAAAATAGCACGGGCTAGCCAGTTTTCGGACTGATCATGCTAAAATAGCCAGCGTTTGCAAAGTCATTGAAAAATAGCCATTATTTTGCTGCCATACGAAAAGTTCCAGCATAATATACTGGAGATCCTGTGTATGAACTTACAGCATATTATGCTGGAACTCCAACATGCATAAAGTTCCAGTATAATATACTGGAGTGCTCCAATCTCCAGTATATTATGCTGGACCGGTATATTATACTGGAACTCCAGTATATTATACTGGAGTATTTTCCCGGATTTTGAATAGTGTTTTCGTTCAGATTTATCTTTACATAAAAAGTGGCTAAATTTCGCTTACTTTTGAAACTGTGGCTATATTTGAATGACCACTCGTAATCTGGCTATTTTTAAATTTCTCCGGTTGATAAAATGGTTGTTTTCCCTTTCATATGCTGGCCCAATGGGCAGCCAAGGGACAATATAAAACTATATTTTAGTTGGGGCGATTTCAGGAAAATTGAAGGAAAAACTTATAAAATTTGATATGACTGAATAGTACAATTTATAAAATGTTAAATACTAAATTGTAGTATATTTATATTATGAATATTCGTCACTATAAAATGAATTATCTCTTTTTGAAGTCATATATATATATATATATATATATTTCTACTTCTGTTACAGAAAAAAATTTCTTAAAATATTTTATATTTTTCTATTCTTTTCAAAATTAGAACTTTTTATTTAAATGGATAAATAAACTCGAAATAATTATCATATCAATCGTAACGTCATTTCAAAATTTTAAGGATTTAAAGTAGATAAACAAAGTAAATGCTTCTTGAAATATTCCTTATTTAGATGGTGACCAATAATGGCAGACTAGTGACCTAAGTTTATACATAAATTATCCTCTCACCTTAAACCAAAAAGCCCTTAAGAGTTGAGTGCTGGTGCAGAACTTTCAGGGTGGGTTTCAACCCCTAACCAAACACACACCTAAGTTTATTGCCAGAACATTCTGCTTAATTTCGCCTTAGCTTAGACACATACCTAAGTTTATTACCAGTATTTGACTTCACGTGGAGGACTGGCTTACTTGAAATTAAAGTAATTGCCTAAGGTCCATGCACGTTGAGATATTGCACACATATGTAGTCCACCTAATTCTTGAAAATCTATCATCACCATTTCCTCTTTTTTTCTCAAAATCAAGAGTTTCATACCAACCCACGTCTCCTTTTGGATCATTCCTGTTACAAGTTTTCTAGCAATTGCTTCTTATAGCCTCCTTACATTGATTTACTTTCTCAAGCTATAGCTATCTTTAATTTCTGTGATAGAAATTGAAACATTTTGTTTTGTAGCAACGTAACTCAAAGCCATGGCCCTAACAACTTATAACTATGTTTTGGTCGTGCTTCTTTTGGTCATTAATATTATCGCTTTCGCAAATTGTGCTGATAATATTGATGATGATTTGGGATTTGGAGCTTCGTATATCTTTGGAGATTCTTTAGTAGATGCAGGAAATAATAACTATTTACAAACCTTATCAAAGGCTAATATTCCACCTAATGGCATAGATTTTAAAGCTTCTGGAGGGAACCCTACTGGTCGCTACACAAATGGAAGAACCATAGGAGACATTGTCGGTAAGAGGAGTTACAATTTTGTCATGACATTAATTATTGTTCTTTATTAGTGCAGTGACTTTAAGACATTTATGTTCTTTAATTACGTTTTTTCTCGTTCTAATGATGTTCTTTGTAATGACTGTTGGTCTTAATTAGGAGAGGGACTGGGCCAACCCCATTATGCCACACCATATCTCGCTCCAAATTGCACAGGAAGAGCTATTTTATACGGAGTTAACTATGCATCAGGAGGAGGTGGGATTATGAATGGCACGGGAAGAATATTTGTAAGTGATCAAAAACATTTTGTATGCAAACTCATTTAATAAAGTCCAACAATAACAATAATAATATCACGTGGGTCACATCTTCTATATATCCTGCAGGTAAACAGGCTTTCAATGGACATCCAAGTTGATTATTTCAACATTACTAGAAAAGAGATCAGTAAGCTATTGGGTGAATCAAAGGCAAGGGATTATATCATGAAAAAATCCATTTTCTCAATCACAATTGGGTCCAACGATTTCCTCAACAATTACCTTCTTCCTGTACTTTCTATTGGTACAAGAATAACGGAATCCCCAGATGCCTTCATTGATGATCTTCTCGGTCACTTGAAGGCACAACTTACGGTAATAACACTTTCTTAATTACCTACATATATAACTTGTACTGACAGTGTAAATAATTTTTTTTTAAAAACTATATATGGTATGGCAGAGATTGTACAAACTGGATGCAAGAAAATTTATAATTGGAAACGTTGGACCAATTGGTTGCATCCCTTACCAAAAGACAATTAATCAGTTGAAGGAAAACGAATGCGTGGAATTAGCAAACAAGCTAGCACTTCAATACAATGCTAGATTGAAAGATATGCTCTCTGAAATGAACAAAAATCTCGACGGAGCAACTTTTGTACATGCAAATGTTTACGATCTTGTTATGGAACTCATCACCAATTATGACAAATATGGTGAGAATTTATAATTCGTAATTGTTTAGATTCTTTATCTATTTTTAGAATCAAATTACTAATTATAATATTTTTTTTTTAGGATTTGCAACTGCGACAAAAGCTTGCTGTGGAAATGGAGGGCAATTTGCTGGTATAGTTCCATGTGGACCAACCTCTAGTATGTGTTCAGATCGTGACAAACATGTATTTTGGGATCCTTATCATCCGAGTGAAGCTGCTAACCTTATAATTGCCAAACAATTGCTGGAGGGTGACCCCAAATATATATCTCCCATGAATCTTAAACAGCTTCGAGATCTCTAATTTCCTTAATTTTTCACAAATTGTCTTGTATTATGTCAAATTATCCATGCCTCTGTCGAAGGACTAGTCTTCCTTTTTCTTTTGTTTACATTATTGTTTTACTCTAAGAGGTTTCTTTGATTAATTAAATATATATATTGTTTTACTGCGGAAGAGAAGTGACTGCAAGTTCTCTCTATTTTCCAAATGTCCGTCCTTGTTTAATTTTCATTCTCTGTTTGCAGTATTTGGACTTGTTGACAATCCTGAATGTGGCAAAGATGGAATTTTATTATTAAGTAGGTTTGACCTCTACCATTTACTAGTTTTAGGTTAACAACTTAGGATTTGAATTGGCGTAAGCTCTTAGCAACGAAATACACCACTAAAATTCTGAAAATGAGGCCAAGGAAGATCGATGTGTATTTTACCCGTTACTTATACTTAAAAGGAACTCCTACACAAATTCTGAAAATGGGGTCATGGATTATTCGTTGCATCACAATTCAAAGATGGAATAAGGGATATGGGTTGAATGAGTTCTATGACTAAAAATGAACTTTTAATATGTCATGACATGCCAAATAAATGATTTTTATTTCTGATTCAAAATGCAATAACTTGAGAATATTAATTTCATATAAATTGGGTTACCATGCATCCAAGGAATAAACTTGTATTGGTCCAAATTTGGTAACCACGACGAGGTCGACCAAGACACAGCGACTGACGGTTGTTATGATAAAGGCCGACGACCAGAAGTGGGCAGCTGGAGTAAGATAATAACGGTAACCTAAATTTAGGAAGAGAGAAGAAGAATATTCCTTTGGATATTCTCTATGTTGTACTTTTTAGGATTTTTTGGGGAATGTCCCTTATAAATAGGAGGAAATAGTGACCAATAAGGGGATCTACCTTTTTGGGAACCAAGAGTGATATTGTAAAGTTGAGAGAAGAATGTACGAAAGAATTGTCTGGTCCACTTTATTCAAGCACATGTTGTACAACTTTCATCCATTAATCTCAAAAATTCCACATTCATATCAACTGCATACCTTATTACATCGTTAGAAGGAAAAACCACCCAATCATACAATCATTGGGAAAATAAGATGCCAGGTTGAAGACGATAGTAGGTGTCACCACCAACATCTTGAACACCATCAACGAAGATGGCAGAGAAGACGACGAGAACGCAACACCAAATGCTACGCCCAGGCGGAGCGTCTCACCTCCCCCTCGCGAAAGTGTAACAGCTTCACGCGAAAAAGGAGCCTCCACGTCAGTAACTGAGAAAGCACCACTGGCAGTGAAAAAGCTACTGGAAGAGTGGCTGACAAGTACTCTAAACAACATACTCGACAGACCTGTCCAAAGGGAGAATAGAAACACCGCACAAGCAGATATCACAACAACAACTGGCGAGCAGTCCATCCCCCAAACAGGTAACACTCACACCACTGCTGGTGCAAGTAATGACGCACTCACAGCCATTCCAAAGAAAATGGAGGATATGGAAAGAGAAAAGAAGCACTCCGCGACCAGATGAAGGAGCACCAAGAAAGGGTCGATAAGATACCAGGTGCCCAAAGTTGCTACCGAAACGAGACGTTGGTCGATTCGTCGAGCAACCGTACAGCGAGGAAGCATCTCCCCATGCAATTCCCAAAACTTTCAAAATGCCACCATACCTGAAAATATACGATGGCACTACAGACCCAGAAGATCATATCGTCCACTACGCCACAATAGTGAAGGGTAACGATCTTTCAAAGGAGCAAGTTCCATCGGTGCTACTTAAAAAATTCGGCAAAACCTTAACAGGGGGAGCCCTAACCTGGTACTCACAATTGCCGGGACGGTCAATAGCAACGTTCGAGGAAATGGCCGACAAGTTTATCACCGCTCATGCAGGAGCTAAAAAGGCGGAAGCCAGGGTGAACGACATATTCGCCGTTAGGCGATCGCCTGGCGAAGGACTCAGGGACTTCCTCGCCCGTTTTAACAGGGTGAGAATGTGCCTGGCAAATATATCAGAGGGGATAGTGGTAGCATCCTTCCAGAACGGGTTGAGCAGGAACGGGTCGAGAGCAACCAGAAAACTATTAAATAGGCTCATAAAATACCCCCACCACTTGGGAAGAAATTCACAATGATCTCAATGGTCCGACCCAATGACTGACGTCAGTTCAAGCAGAATCGAGGAAAGATCGTCGTAACGACGAACGAAGGGATCAGCTGGGTCCCCATCTCGGCCGAGAAAGATATCAGCCCTACATCCGAACAGCCGCCCCACCACCGCCTCGACACCTGGAAGAGCCTCCCAAGCCTCACACCAGGACTCAGCGAAACGAAAGAGTTATGCCCCCGCTCTTATCTGCTCACAATTTTTGTGTCTCCCCTTCAGAAATATTGTATGCACTAGAGAAGCTCGATACGAAGGTGAAATTGCCACAAAAGATGAAGTCCAACCCGAACACTCGGAAGTCAGACGCCCTCTGTGAATTCCACCAGGAGCGGGGCCACAAAACTGAAGACCGCATAGGTCTGTGGCAAGAGGTAGTCAGAATGCTGAACCAAGGGAACCTGAGAGAATTAATGAGCGACCGGGGGCGAGCCAACTTCGACCGCGGACGTGAACAACACCAGGGGCCTCCAAAGCCACCCTCCCCTGCTCGTACTGTCCAAATGATCGTGAGCGGAGGTGACGAAGCAGCGATCAACCATGTTAAATTCACCACTACACACAAACTCAAGCGGTCGATCACCCACGAACGGTATGACGACCTCGAAGATAGTATCATCTTCGATAAGTCTGATACCGACGGTTTGACCTTCCCTCATTACGTTGCTCTTGTCACTACTTTACATATTTCAGATACTGACGAAAAAAGAATAATGGTAGATGATGGAAGCGACGCGTGTATTATCCATCCTCGAGTCCTCGTACAAATGCGACTCGAGGACAAGATAATACCACGTTGCATAACACTAACAGGTTTTGATAATGCAGTTGAGCGAACTTCCGGAGAAATAGCACTACCCGTTTTGGCCGGAGGAGTCACACTGGAAACAACGTTTCATATCATGGACCAAGATACAACTTACAACGCCATCATAGGATGACCGTGGATACACGCCATGAGGGCCATCCCGTCAAGCCTATATAAAGTAATCAAGTTCCCTACCCCATGGGGAGTATTCAACATCCGAGGCGAACAACGCACCGCTCAAGAATGCTATCGTATCGCCCAAGATTGCACACACACCCAACAACTAAAGGGAACAATCGCGGAAGCATAGCAATTAGCAATGCCGGGAACCAAATCAGACGCACAGGTAGACATTTTCAAGGATCCCGACATCGTGGAAGCTGTTGAGTCGACAGTAGAAGACCTCGATCCCGTCTAACTAAACAGCAGCGACAGCACAAAAAGGCTTATATCGGGCACAATCTCACAGAGCCATGTATATTTCATAAATTCTTAGCTAACAATGTTGATTTGTTTGCCTTCTCCCACTCAGATATGCTGGGCATCCCGAAAGACATCGCTACGCACAAGTTGAATGTCAACCCGCTCTATCCACCAGTACAACAAATAAGGAGAAAATTCAATGCTGCAATTAATGATGCCGTCAGCGATGAAGTTGATAAGCTGCTCGCCAATGGTTCTATCCGAGAGTCAAAATATCCCCAATGGGTCGCAAATGTGGTCATGGTAAAGAAGAAAAATGGGAAATGGCGGATGTGTGCAGATTTCACAGATCTAAACAAAGCATGCCAGAAAGACTCTTTTCCCCTGCCTCATATCGACCAACTCATCGATGCAACAGCAGGACATGAACTCCTGAGCTTCTTGGATGCCTACTCGGGTTACAACCAAATCCTCATGGAGGAGGAAGGTCAGGAGAAAACTACTTTCATCACCCATTAGGGAACATACTGTTACAAAGTTATGCCATTCGGGTTAAGGAACACAGGGGCCACGTATAAAAGGTTGGTCACCAAAATGTTTAAAGACCAACTCGGCAAAACAATGGAAGTTTACATCGATGACATGTTGGTCAAATCCAAAAGGAAAGAGGACCACATCGACCACCTTACAGAGGCCTTCGACATATTAAGACGGTACAAAATGAAGCTAAACCCCAAAAAATGCACCTTCGACGTGACCTCGGACAAATTCCTCGGGTTCTTGGTATCACAAAGAGGCATCGAAGTCAATCCAGACTAGATCAAGGCCATCGAAGGAATACCTGAAATATTAACCAGCAAAAAACAGGTATAAAAGCTGACTGGCCGGATAGCCGCCCTGTTCTCACGGTCATCCGACAGATGCCACAAGTTTTTCAATGTGCTGAAAAGAGACAACGGGCTCCAATGGAATTCAGACTGCATCGAGACCCTGAAAAAACTAAAGTCATACTTGTCCTCGCTTCCACTACTCGCCAAAGCAGAACCCGGCGAACGCCTCCTAGTCTACCTAGCAGTCTCAGAAGTCGCGGTAAGCACAATTTTGTTCTGCGAAAGCGAAGGTACGCAATCTCTGATTTATTATATAAGCAAAACCCTGGTCGATGCCGAAACAAGATATCCCCACCTCGAGAAACTGGCTCTAGCACTGGTCGTAGCTTCACGAAAGCTCAGACCGTATTTTCAGTGTCACCCCATATCGGTGGTGACGACTTTCCCCCTAAGGAGCATCCTGCATAAACCCGAATTGTCGGAAAGACTGGCCAAGTAGGACATAGAATTGAGCGAGCACGATATAACATATCAGCCGTGAATGGCGATAAAATCACAGGTACTCGCCGACTTCGTTGCTGACTTTAGTGCCGAAATATTGTCCGAGGTCGAGCAGGAAACACTTCGCACCTCTCCTGGACAGCCCGACCTATGGGTCCTTTACACCGGTGGCGCATCTAATGCATCGGGATCTGGACTGGGACTCGTACTTGAAGTCCCAACAGGCGAAGTGATTCGCCAATCCATACGGTGCCCCGAAATGACTAACAATGAGGCCAAGTATGAGGCCGTAATTGCAGGATTAAAGCTAGCCCTCAAATATGGAGCACGACGAGTCGTCCTCAGATGCGACTCGCAACTTGTTGTTAACCAAGTCACTGGGACTTTCCAAATCAAGGAGCAATGGCTACAGAAATATCAGCCAGAAATCCATAAACTACTACCAAAATTCGATGAATGCCGACTCGAACAGATACCCCGGGTGCAAAATATCAAAGCTGATGGCCTCGCCAAACTGGCAGCGACAACCAAAAATATCACCAAGGAGAATGTGGTCACCCTCCTCCACTCGTAAATAGACCAAATCGAGGTGCATTCCGTAAATTTGACTTGGGACTGGCGCAACCGCATCATGACATATTTGCAGGAGGGAACACTTCCACAAGACAAAAAGGAAGCAAAAAAGCTTCGAATGCAGGCGGCCAGGTACAGCCTCATAAATCACGACCTTCATAAGAGAACGTTCGGCGGCCCCTTGGCTAAATGCCTAGGGCCGAGTCAGACAAGGCGCGTGCTCGAAGAAGTACACGAAGGTCATTGTGGTGCCCATATAGGCAACAGAGCACTTGTCAGATGCCTTATTCGGGCAGGATACTACTGGCCCACCATGAAAAAGGAAGCCGCAGATTATGTCAAAAGATGCGAACAGTGTCAGAAATATGCACCTATGATACACCAAGCGGGCGAGCACCTCCACTCGGTTACTTCGCCATGGCCGTTCATCAAATGGGGAATGGACATCGTCGGACCCCTCCCAACAGGGCGAGGTAAGGTACGTTTCCTTTTATTTTTAACTGACTACTTTTCCAAATGGGTGGAAGCACCGTTCACCCAAATACGCGAACATGAGGTCATCACATTCATATGGAAGAATATCATATGCCGTTTTGGCATCCCTAAAGAAATCAGCTACGACAATGGGCCCCAATTAACCGGGAGAAAGACCATCGCATTCTTGGAGAAATGGCACATGAAGAGAATACTCTCCACGCCATATCATCCTGCGGGCAATGGTCATGCCGAATCCTCCAACAAGACAATACTGAACATTTTAAAGAAAAAGCTCGAGGATGCTAAAGGTTTGTGGCCGGAGTTGCTACCAGAGGTATTATTGGCCTACCGCACTATGCCAAAAATAAGCATAGGCGAAACGCAGTATTCACTAGTCTACGAGACTGACTCCATGATACCTGTTGAGGTCGGAGAACCCAGCCTAAGGTACTCCAATGAAAGTGGACGGGACAACTACGAGAACAGAAAACAAGACCTCGACAAGGCAGAAGAACAAAGAGACATGGCTTACGTAAGAATGGTGGCCCAAAAACAACAGGCAGAAAGGTACTACAAGAAAAAGGTCAAAGTACGACCACTCAAAGTAGGAGACTATGTTCTCAAAAGCTAAAACGCTGGCAAGCAAAGATCCGAAGGAAGGCAAATTAGGAACCAATTGGGACGGGCCATACAAAATCACTGCAGCAACAAGAAAATGAACATTCCAACTAGAAACAATGGAAGGAAAACTACTACCAAAAAATTGGAACGTCGCTCACCTCAAATACTTCAACTTCTGAAAAAGGATGCCCCCCGAAATCGTACTCTTTTTCCCTCGCCCGGGTTTTGTCCCAATTGGGTTTTCTCGGGTAGGTTTTTAACGAGTCGACGAAGGGGACGTCTCGAAGTTCAAAGTATAATTCATCACCCCGCCTGCCGATTGCCTCTCAAGGCCGAGCCATGAAGGGACTAGATACATGGAAACTTCTCCGATATGTGTATGAAACGAACATGTATAGTATTCTCCAGTGAATGATATAAAGCAACATTTTGTACTCTCCGCCAAGATATTCTCCAATGAGTGAAATAAAGCAACATTTTGATCTCCATCACTTAACAATTCGACCTCGCTCGAATTTCAACGGGTTAACATTTCGACCTTAACTCAAAATAACACCCCTATGGCCAAGGGCCATCGCCAAAAGAAAAAATTCGACCTCGCTCGAATTACTTTAACATTCAACCTCGCTCGAATTACTTTAACATTCGACCTCGCTCGAATTTCAATGGGTTAACACTTCGACCTTAACTCAAAATAACACCCCTATGGCCAAGGGCCATCGCCAAAAGAAAAAATTCGACCTCGCTCGAATTACTTTAACATTCCACCTCGCTCGAATTACTTTAACATTCAACCTCGCTCGAATTACTTTAACATTCGACCTCGCTCGAATTTCAACGGGTTAACATTTCGACCTTAACTCGAAATAACAACCCTACGGCCAAGGGCCATCGCAAAAGAAAAAATTTGACCTCGCTCAAATTACTTTTACATTCGACCTCGCTCGAATTACTTTAACATTCAACCTCACTCGAATTACTTTAACATTCGACCTCGCTCGAATTTCAACGGGTTAACATTTTGACCTTAACTCGAAATAACACTCCTACTGCCAAAGGCCATCGCCAAAAGAAAAAATTTGACCTCGCTCGAGTTACTTTAACATTCGACCTCACTCGAATTACTTTAACATTCGACCTCGCTCGAATTACTTTAACATTCGACCTCTCTCGAATTTCAACGAGTTAACATTTCGACCCTAACTCGAAATAACACCCCTACGGCCAAGGGCGATCACCAAAAGAAAAAATTCGACATCGCTCGAATTTCAACGGGTTAACATTTCGACCTTAACTCGAAATAACGCCCCTACGGCCAAGGGCTATTGCCAAAAGAAAAAGTTCGACATCGCTCGAATTATTTAACATTCGACCTCGGTCGAATCTCTTCAACACTCGGCTTTGCTCGAACTACTTAACATTCGACCTCGCCCGAATCATTTAAATTCAACTCTGCTAAAGTAACTAAGATCCACAATCAACCACGCCAAAACAGTACACGAGAGGCTAAAGAGCTGGAGACCCCCTCACAATAAACAAAAATAACAATGCCGAGGTAAACGACAGAAAGATAGTCATTCCATTACAAATGTTATATTACAAAAGTTTTGTACAAATGGCTCAGAGACGCCCTCACTAAAACAGCAAAGCAAAAATAAAATGAATACAACAGTCCTACGCCGCGTCGTTTCTCGCAGCATACTCCTCGCTATACCAAGAATCGGAGGCGAGCCTGTCCACATCATCACTATCAACATCATCTCCGCCAGGCGTACCGGGATCATAGCCGCAGGTCTCACGAGCTGCACGTGCTTTAACATGCACACCCTCGAGTTTCGCCTCGAAAACCTTCCCATCAGCCTGCAGGGACTTGTATACGTCTAGTTGAGCCTCTGCATGGACCCACGTCTCATACAACTCCCGCGGCACGACGGGATCAGCTGAGATATGAGACGCGGAGGGTTGAGACTGCCGTCACACTTCCTCTGCCTTTAAAGCAACAACCTGATCGTTCAACACAGACAACTCTGCCTCCAAATCTTGAATCTGTTTTTCTAATCTCACCACCTTAATCACTGACGTTTCCACCTCATTGTCCCGCTCGGAACTACAAGCACGGAGGGCGTCCTCTAGGGCCGCTATTTTAGATACGGCAGTCACCCTGCCCTTTTCAACATGAGCCAAGTCATCAGCTTTGGCGCTCAATTCACCCCTCATGGCTACAGCCTCCGCCTCTCTTCGCCCAAGTTCGGCAGTTAAGGCAGCCACCCGGGCCTGAAGGTCAGCGTTCTCGGCCGTTATCCCCTTGCTCACTTCAAGCTCATCATCCTTGGACTTAAGGGCTGCCTCAAGCTCGCTACATCGACCAATGGTCCTCATCAGCTCGTCATCCCGCTTTTTCAGCTCCTCAACGTTCTGCGCCAACTCTTCCTCTTTTTGCTTAAGCCCATCACGAAACAATTGAAAATTGCTATCTTGAGTAAAGACGTCGGCTAATGCACGATGCTTGGTGCGATACACTTTGTACTTAGAGGCAAGCTTCCCAAACACGACCGTACTCCATTCATCCCTCTAATCACGCTCAATCTCCATGATGAGAGTCTGATACGTGGAGGAAAGAAAGTCAACTTAGACAGATTACGCATACAAAACAAATCCAAAAGAGGGGAAGAGTGAAAACACTTACCCGCAAAGCCATGCCGGAAATGCTCCGCGATAATTCCGCATCACTCACCGCCTGAAGCGCCGTGTTCTCGGAAGCAGCACACAAAGGGGCAAATCCAGACACTACCTGCTTAGAGTTCGCCAAAAGATCGTAATCCGAAGGAATGATTACATGTCGGTTAGAGCCCTCCGTCCTCACTTCCACGCGAGTATGTCGCTCCAAGAAAGCTCGCAAATCTTTGGGATCGATGTCCGATCCTGAACCATCGTCCTCCGCGTGCGCCGCTCCATCTCCTCCGGCAGCAGACGATGCACCGCCTTCAGCAGATCGTACGGGTCCCCCGCCTTGACATACCTCTTCGGCCCTAGGGGGCCTCCCCGCTAAGATGGCATCCGCCATAAGAACGGCCCCCGTGCCTGACCTAGGCGAAGACACCACTCTCGAAGCAACCATTTTTCTCTTTCCAAGATCGGTAGCAACCGCCTTCCCAAGCTCCACCCTCTTCCTTTTTCTCGACGGAGATTCATCCCCGTTGGAAGATTCGTCTATGAGGTGGTAAGTAGGACGGGAGGAGATCTCATCCCGTACAACAACTTCCCGAGTAGGGTCCCTTGTTGGCGAAATCTGGGTACGACCTCTGCGAGCGGACTCGGCTATGCTAAATTACATCCTCGCTGATGCAATGGCCTGTCGAAATACCGGGACTGGAGCCTTCTTTTTAGAAATCCGTCGGCCTGTCACCACAAAAGGATCTTGTTAATAATCGACAACAAACAGTCGAAAGTAGGAGCAAAAGTAATACTTACCAGACGAAGCCTTCGGTCCGAAGCGTTTGACAAAAGCGGCCCAGTCCCGAATATCCACCATATAAGGTAGCACGCGAGCTACCCAATCCTCAATGCCAACGACAGGAAAGTTTGTACGGAAAAATCACAGATGAAAAAAAAACAAAAAGAACGAAAGTAAATAATAAGCTTACGGCACCGGCACCGACGATTATGATTCCACTGCTCAGGAAATCCAGCAGGGTCCGACACCAAGTGCTCTGTTTTGATGAAAAAATACTTGTGCCAAAACTTCCGGCTCGCCCTGTCATCCATTCCAACCACCAACCCCCTGGTCCCACGATGCCGCAAATGTATCATGGTACCCCTATGAAAGCTCGGGGAAAATAAACGCAAATGTGGTGAATGCCGACTTCATACCCAGCCAACTCTGCATACTTCGTCATCATCAGAAAGATTTTATACAAGTACGGAGACAGCTGTGCAGGGCAGACCTCGTAAAACCGGCAGAACTCCTCCGCCAACGGAATAAGAGGGAGGGTATGATCAATCACGAAATGATACACATAAAAAGTACAATATCCCGGTCTGTGGACCTCCACGATGTCCTCCCCAGCCGGAACCATCTCGACGTGAGGAGGAATACGGTACGTAGACTGGAGTTCCTTTATCTGAGAAGGTCCAGTTTCAGAAATCACCGGAACCGGAGTAGGATCAGGTCCTTTGTGAAAATCGTTCCTAGACATAGGGTTCCTAGGGAATATCTCTTCTACGGTAGGGAAACTGTCACCCTCCTCAGCCGCGATATCCTCACCACCGGAAGGAGGAGCCACTGATAGCGGAGTAACATCGGAAACTTCATCGTGTGTACGGGAGGTTCGGGGAATTTTGGTAATAGAAGGTGTGCCGGTAAACCTGAAAGAAGAAACGCTGACTGAATGGCGACTGAACGAGAAAAAGGAAAGCAGAATCACAGGTATAGAGCTGAGAAATGAGAAAGATGATCGAAGGAGAATAATGTGTACACAAGGAAGGAAACGGCGAAAAATTTTTCTGAAAAAACGAAACCCTCACCTATTTATAGGGTTAAATGGCGCGAGGATCGAAGTAGCAGACTGCCAATGGCTCTAAACCAAAGCGACAAGCAATCAGACGCTGTCTCGGAAAGATGCGTAATGATGACGCGCGTAGAAGTGACGTCACGTCTTGATAACCACATCAATCAGGAGTACGTAGGACGTGTTCCTCTCTCGATCTTGGTCAACCCAGCGTAATTTAATAGCCAAATTCTCCCACGATGGGAATGCAAGATGTCCGCTTATCGAGGACGTGCAGGGCTACGACCCCAATAAACGGAGGGACTAACTGTATTGGTCCAAATTTGGTGACCACGACGAGGTCGACCAAGACACAGCGACTGACGGTTGTTATGATAAAGGCCGACGACCAGAAGTGGGCAGCTGGAGTAAGATAATAACGGTAACCTAAACTTAGGAAGAGAGAGGAAGAATATTCCTTTGGATATCTCAATGTTGTACTTTTTAGGGGTTTTCGGGAATGTCCCTTATAAATAGGAGGAAATAGTGACCAATAAGGGGATCTGCCTTTTTGGGATCCAAGAGTGATATTATAAAGTTGAAAGAAGAATGTACGAAAAAATTATCTGGTCCACTTTATTCGAGCACATGTTGTACAACTTTCATCCATAAATCTCAAAGATTCCACATTCATATCTACTGCATACCTTATTACATCGTCAGAAGGAAAAACCACCCAATCATAGAATCACTGGGTGAAAGTTCCTTTACGCTATAATCATTATCGTTTCTTGCATTTATTGTACATTTATGATGTTATATATTTCATCAATCTTAGTATATTGAACTCATTAATTTATGCTCTTAAACTCTTCTCACTATACAAGAATCTCGCTTTATTTGATCTAGGATTTATTAAGCTCAGCTAGATTCACCCCATTATCTTGTTACTAATTAGTTTAGCAATTATTTGCTCAAACAAAACTCCATATAATGGAATATTAATCACAATCAACATTTCGCTATGGTTCGGAAGATAATTATTTTAATGGTTATAAACAAATTATAACCTCGAACAAGTTAATTAGTATGTAAATCGACTATCGGACAATTTAATTAAAACAATAAAAACGAATATTATAATCTAAACCAAACAGGTCTAGAGAATTTCTCAAAATCCAAAATTTAATTATCATATTTGGCAATGGGCTACAGATGGTAGCAGTATATTGCTATTAGTATCACGTTACTAAGAGATTGAGAGGTTTCAAATGAAGAAGATAACTCATGGACTTACTTCGTGTATAATGTATCATTTTGGTGAGGTAAAAGAAAAAAAGAAACTAGATCATAACTTTGAACTCCCTCAAGGGAGCCGTATAAGTTATAACTTTGGTTTTTACTTTTAAATCTTCCCTCCACTTTTAAAAAAAAGAAAAGAAAAAAAACTCCCTTAAATAAACAATTAGAAAATCTACAGAATATAGTCGTCCCCTAAAATAATAATCGAAAATCTACAAAAAATATTATTTTTATATATTAAAGAATAATATATAT